>NW_025999996.1:0-3271 GCF_001458135.2 Marmota marmota marmota
ACCAAGGTGGGCCGCGAAGGGACTCGGCTCCCTGCGGGGGGCGGCGCGCTGGGGGTCTCCCCGCACGACCCCGCCCGGCGCCGTCGGTGCTCGGAGCCGGGTCTGCGGGGTCTGCCGGCGCGGGACCTGGGAGCGACTGCGCACCCGCGAGAGCGCGGCGGGCCGCGGGCGGCATCTGGGCGGGGGACCCTCCTCCGCCTGGACCCTTAGCCCCGAAAGGCCAACCGCGGCTCTGTCGCGCCCTGAATCCTGCCCCGAGGCCGGCCCTGGGGGGCGCGGGTGGGGGCGCCCGGGCTGCGGGGGTTCTGACTGCCGCTTTCTCTGCCGCGCCCTCCAAGTTTTGGGAAGTGATCAGCGACGAGCATGGCATCGACCCGGCCGGAGGCTACGTGGGTGACTCGGCGCTGCAGCTGGAGAGGATCAACGTCTACTACAATGAGTCATCGTGTGAGTAGCGCGTCGCCCCCGCCTTCCGCGCCGGGACCCCGCCGTCCCCTGCCGGGTACGCCTTCTTGCCCTGCAGGACTCCGCCGTCCCCGGCCAGGATCCCCGCCATTCCGGGCAGGGACCCCCGCCTTTGCCGCCCAGACCCCTGCGAGTTGCTCCTGGTAAACAGTCCGGCAGGACGTAGCAGGATGCCGGCCACTCCCTCGCTCCCCCTGGGGCGGGAAATCCGCCGTCGATTTATTCAAACTCTGCGGATCCCGCCTATCCCGAGGGTCTGAGCTCTGGGACCCAACCCTGACCACCCACTTGGGGTTTGAAATCAGCTGTGCGCCCTGGCCTGCCTTCTCTTTCGTCCTTTCAACAGTGGAACGAAACAACAGAGTAGAATACCTAAGAGGAGGATCCTTGAGAAAAACAGTGATTTTTATTTTTCAGTTTAAAATTTATCTTTTACTGGGGACTCTTGGCTATAATTTTGAAAAAAAAAAACACCCTCCTAAATGACTTTTCTGTTCCTTTGCCGAACTTCAGAAAAGTTCGGCATCCCTGGAAGCTGAAATTATGATTTCTGGGTAACTAGTGGAGGAGTTTAGTAAGATAAAAATCTAATCCAAGCTGTGGCTTATCCAAGATTGGGAATAATTTTGGAATAGCATTATTCCCATCCTGGATATGTTTACATATATAGTGACTACATGTATACACTATTTCTACAATAATTTTTATTATAAAAATGCTACATGCCCTTCAAAACAACAAAACTCTAAAACACTGAAAGGACACCCAGAAATGACTGGCACTGTGCTGGCACAGCATGGCTGGAACCCAGGGGTTGAAGACCAGCCTGGGCAGCACACAAAACATGTCACCGGAGATTCTCACTGCACTCAGTGGTTTGGAGTGACCGCACTCTGGAGTCACCTCCTCTTTGTGCACACAGAGCTGGGAAGAGCATTATACATGAATCACTGGCTTCTATTCATGTAAGCAACCATGACAATAGGTCTGGAACACCAGGCTGAGAAGATGGAATTTCTAGGTGGCACTAGAAAATTCCAGTATGCTCTGCACTTCCTGTTGACACTTATGCACAGCTTGGTCACCTCTTTTCCTCTAGCTGGGTGTGTGCAGAGCAGGACAATACTTATTTGGGATCATATTAACCCCATTCTCACAGGGAACAATTTCTTGCCCAGTTAATGATGTGCTTACAAATAGAAATGCTACACTATCATAAATGACAGCATCCCTGGGAACACAGAGCCAGTGAGAGAGGGAACACCTGAAGGAGGTGTTCTGACTGGAACTTGGGTATGTGCATGTGTGCATTAAGCAGGAGAAGCCAAAAAGTGGAATGTCACAGCAACATGGAAGTTTGCTGCTACGGATGACGTTTATTTCTATGAAGCTAAAAAGTAAAATAGCCCAACAGGAAAGAGGTGTCAGGAGGAACTGGAAAATGCAGTAGGCAGGAAGGAGTTGGGAGGGGAGATCAGACATCTCATCCTGCCGTTTCCTGGACCGGGTCCCCATCCCAGTTATGTGAAGCTAGCTGGCTGGGTGTAGTGGCTCACAGGGTAGTCCCCACAGTGGCTGGGTGTCCCAGCTTCTTATTAGGATCCTCAAGCCCAGGAGATGGAGATGGACACCAGCCCAGGCAATATAGTAAGACCCTATATCAAAAAAAAAAAGAAAGAAAGAAAGAAAATCTTTGTGATTATAAGTCACAATATCAAAAATCATTAGCACCTGTTCTAAGCAGCTCTTTTGGGGGTTGGGGGATCAGAATACTCTACACACCTTGAAGTAACTCACAGGTGGGCGTCTTTCTCTTCCAGCTCAGAAATACGTGCCCAGGGCCGCCCTGGTGGACTTGGAGCCTGGCACCATGGACAGTGTGAGGTCCGGGCCTTTTGGGCAGCTCTTCCGACCTGATAACTTCATCTTTGGTAGGTTCCATTTTTCTTGCTTTCTTCTTTCCTCTGTTTTTATTTCGTCATTTGTGTGTGTGTGTGGTGCTGGGGATGGAACTCAGGGCCTTGCACCTGCTAGTCAAGTGCTCTGCCACTGAGCTTTATCTCCTGCTTGTCTTCTTTAAAAAAAAATCAGTTTATGTGTAAGACTAAAAACATCCCATGGTGTAGATAAGTTTGGCAAGAACGTTGACAGCCCTGCCTGGCCCACGACCAGGGAACCGCTTTGAAATCTGGACTTTCCTTTAGGGACGTGACCTCTGTCTCTAGGTGCAGTGCTTGTGTTGGCAGTTCTTGTTTGAGAGACAAAGCCCAGGAGACAGTTTTCCACATTGGCTTCTTTCTCCCTCTCATTATAGAGCCATTTCACTATTTGTTTTGGGTACTTTAATGGTCATTTTAACTTCAATGTGTTTTTACCTGTATTTCTTTTTCCATCACCTATAGACAGCTGTGCTGTTTTCTTTCTAAAAGATTGATGCCATATGAGTTGTGCTTTATCAGAGTTGAGTAAATCCTTTTTCCTCCTTTTCCCACCTACCCAATCATGATAGACCCTATCTCTTGCAGACTCCTGAAGAAAAGTGATATAAAATTAAATGAAGTATTATTACAGGTAGAGCCTACAGCTTGGGCAGCAGACTTGAAAATTTCCCATTGGACGATATTAATGTTAGATACTATATACAATTCCCATTATATATCAAAATTACCACTTTAATTATTGTATGAGGCATGTGCCTCGAGGGGAAAAATATTGCTAATCAACAGAAATGCCTCAAATCAGTCAACACACACACTCCTAGTATAGATTGAATGTCCCTTATCTGAAATGCTTGGGGTCTGAAGGA
>NW_025999997.1:0-3183 GCF_001458135.2 Marmota marmota marmota
CTCCTCCTCCTCTTCCTCCTCCTCCTCCTCCTCTTCCTCCTCTTCCTTTTTTTTAATGCTCAAATCCAAATCTTCCTTTAACTATCATGACCCTTGAATGAAAAGAGCCAATGAGTAGGATCTGAAAAAAAAAATGGCAGATTTTAGGAACAAGGGATTTTTTTTTTTATAATCCTTGGGCTTTGTTTTCCCAGTCTTGAGTTTATCACAGCTGTCTTTCACTACCCAAGGTTATTTTTATCTAGCATGCTTTAAATTAAAAATAACAACAACAACAAAAGGGAAATGTGATGTTTTTCCAGCTCCCATAACCCTTCCCCAGGAAAGAGAAGAGCATTTGCTCCACACAGCTAAGAATGCAGCTTTTAAATCTATCTTCCCTGTGTTTACATGAACTTTCGTTTGCATTTCAGAAGCCTTATGGAAGGATTCCTGTGGCTGACCCGGGAGTAGTGGTGAATTTCTCCATCAAGTGAGTATTGATGAGCTGCAAAGTTCAGTGAACAGGAAAATTCTGCTCCTTTTATTGCCAATGTGACAGGTTACTTTATTACCATGCCTTTCACAGCAATTTAACAGTTACCCTGGTAACGGATTCAGTGAGGTAATGGGATCACAGGCATTAGCACAGAGGCAGGCTGGCCGCTCGGAGCAGCCATCTGCTGGCTGCCGCTCCGAAGGCTGTCTGCCTGGAGGAGCCCTGACAGCCACGGGGCCTGCATGGCAATGAGCAGGTGAAACCGCAGGCCAGCCCTATTTAGCTGCACTCTGGTGATTTGTCTTTCTAATTCTATTGAAATAATAATCAGGATTTGTTTCTGATTAATTAACTAACCTTTTGGTAAAAAGATTAGATAACGAAATTGCTGCCTATTCAGAGATAATGAGATTTTTATTACTCTGTCAAAAGAAAAAAGTACATTTATGTGTCACCAGCCGCTGTGTCAAGAGGAAAAAAAAAAAAAAAGATGTAAGTCTTTGTCAGATGTGTATGTTCCTCACCAGACCAACTGTGTGTTGAATTCTGCAGGAACTCCCCAGTCTTGTTGGAGGCCATTAGGAGTTTTTAAAACAGCAAACAAAGTAATAAACACATTTAGGCCAATAGGCTTTTGGGGAGGGTGCTAATTTGTTTTAAAATGTCTCCTAATGGAAGGGAAACGTTTGGGAGTCTGGGGAGCTTGCCCATACTGTGTGGGTGTATTTATGTAAGTGTGAGAGTGTGAAGAAAGCAGTAAAATCTCTGCGCAAGGCTTTAAAATGACATATGTAGACAGACTGCTTTTCCTCTGCACTACAGATATGTCTCCGGCTTGCAGTACATTTGTCTTCTGGCAGGAGTTGTACTTGGGCAACGGGGAAGGGGAAATCATCCGAGCTTGGCAGGCGGGGAGGTCACCTGTGACTGTCACAGGTAGGCTGCCTTAGGAAATGAATTATTCTAACTGGCTGAGTAAAAAAGGAAGAGGCCCGGCTCAGGTTTCACTCTAAGACACACAGCCGGTCGATTTAACCTTTCCTCTTAAGAAGTCACAGCTCAATCCTTTGTTAGGGGGGCCTTTCATTGTCTGGCTCCTCTGTGGCTTCTTCAATGTTGAGACAGAAAAAAAAAAAATTACCAACCTCAGGAGACGGCACTTCCCTTGGATAAAGAGACACCAAACAGTCTGTGTGCTCCAGTCAGCCTTGGAGGAACAAAGCGCAGTGCATTTCCAAATAAAATTTCACAGAGCTCCAATATTGTTTTAATTACTACAACCTGAGGAGGAAACGCACTGCAAGCCTTTCACTGCAATGCAATAAAAAGGAGCAGGAGAAGGCAGGGAGGGTGGCTGGGCTGAGACCCAGCTGAGCATTTTGTTAAAGTGTATTTGTGTCACTGTCTTTTCAGAGTCGATGAGACACTTATGTTTCTGGTGACATCCTGTGGCCTTGGCTGCCTCTGTTAGTGTGTATACGAACATGAACATGAAAAGATTTTGAGTTCTAAAAATGGAAGTTTCTGTTCTGAATTTCATATGGTTCACAGACAAGTTGAAACAGACCAAAATGGAAAAAGAAAAAAAAAAATTGCAAAGAGAATCAGATGTGAGCATTCCAGAGCCCTCTTTCCTGTCCTGGGGTTCCCACTCTCCAACCCCCCCTTTATTCTCACTCCCTCCTCCACTTCCCATTGCCAGCTAACAGGCTCCATTTCTGATAACAGATGCTTGACAAAGAAAGAGAAATAAGACATTAAAAAGGAGAGGGCTGCCGCCCGGGGGTGGGGATTTCTGAGAGTTCATTGCCAATAGATTTTTACAGGAACTTGCTCTTCTAGGCTCACTACCAAAGGAAGGAAGAGAACAGGAGTGGGGTTGGGGGGAGGTTGGAGAGCCTTTGTCTTCAAACTCCCAGTGAAATATAGGGTTAATATTAGCAATTATTATTAAAATTAGCCAAATGTTATTAAATGATCTCTGTATAGAAGAATAAGTATAGTTTTCCCTTTGGCAGACAATGACATCTGCAGCTCTACATTTTCATGAAATGACTATACTTAACAAAAACATTACTTCATTTTCATGGTATTTCTTTTGTGCCTAGGAGCAACCCTGTAATTGTTCACTTCAATTACAACATTACTATTTTAAACTGAAACCCATTTTATCTGCATGCCAGCTTTTTATTTGTTTTACCAACTATATCTATTTCCATTACTGCAAGGCTGATGGTTTGTCTCAAGAGGAAATCAAATCCATTAATTCAGAAATTTCAAGCCCGACTAGCTCTGCCATAAGCAGCATTTCTTATGCTAATAGCAAATGTGCTGAGACTGAAAGGAACTGACATGGCCCTGTTTTTTATCATAACTTAAGCATTTATGTAAGAAGGCAAATCTAATAGTACTAGGAAACTGTAAGTGTTATTATATATAATTCACTTTCCTGAGATCTGGACAGGGCTCTGGATTGTGTAGCCCTGGTTTAAATCAGGCTGCCACGAGACTTTAACTCACCTGACTTTTCCTATTTAGCCAACATATTGCTTCACAACAGAAATATCTAGCATGAAACTAGATTTGTGTGCATGCGCGCGCGTGTGTGTGTGTTTTATTCTCAACTTTTCTCCTCCTGAAAGACAGATTATTTTTGTCAATGCAGAAAAAAAAAAAACTTTTTTTTTTTTTTTTTTTTTTTTTTT
>NW_025999998.1:0-3021 GCF_001458135.2 Marmota marmota marmota
GGAATATGGTTCAGCCTTAAAGATGATTAGAATTATGGCTTTTGCAGGTGAGTGAATATAGCTAGAGAATATCATGCTAAGCAAAATAAGCCAAAGGAAAACCAAAGGTAGAATGTTTTCTCTGATATGCAGATGCTAATTCACTATGGTGGGGTGGGAAAAAAAGAGGTACTTTGGATTAGGTAGAGGGAGTGAAGGGACAGTAGGGGGTATGTGAGTAGGAAGAATAGTAGAATGAATCAGACATCATTACGCTGTGTACATATATGATTGCAGGACCAGTGTTATTCTACATTATATACAACCAGAAGAATGAGAATTTATATTCCATTTATGTATGATATGTCCAAATGCAATCTACTCTCAAATATCACTGATTAGAATAAATAACAAAAAATCAAGAGGAGAGTCATAGGAACCATAGAAAGGGCCAGTTTACCTGAACTAGCATGATAAATAAGTCCCTTCTATTCTGACTACATAAAGAAAGTAATTTTGAAATAACTGATCTGTTTTGTGTTCCTATATCAATTTTGTCCAACCCTCTTGAACTCTCTCTGCTCAGCTCATTGGAATACCTATTCTATTTTATACAATGAGGCAGTGTTCCATCCTAGAATCCACTAATAAAAGCAAATTTGATATTTGAAAAAATAATCTATGACATAAAAATATGTATTTAACCAATAAATGGGAAGATATTCTTATTTATTGATTAGAAGAATTAATATTGTTAAAATGTCATGTAACCCAAAGTTATCTACAGATTTAATTCAATCCCTATCAAAATCTCAAATGTTATTTTTATACAAATAGAAAAAGCGATTCTAAAATTCATATGGACCTACAGAATATCTTGAGTAGTCAGAGCAATCTTTGGAAAGATGAACAAAACAGGATGTATTACATATCCTGATATAAAAATATATTCAATATTTAGAGTAATTGAAACAGTGTAGTATTGATGTACAAACTTTTATCAATAAATAGAATAGAGAACACAAAATCACTTACTTATGATCAATTGATCTTTGATATGGGCACCAATACGTTACAATGGAGACAGTGTAAACTCTTCAACATATGGTACCAGGAAAATTGATATTTATATGCAAAAACTGAGATTAGACCTTTCTGGCATACTGTACACAAAAATTAACTCAAATTGGATAAAAGACCATAAGACCAGACATTTTAAAATTCATAGAAGAGAAAAAGATTCATAACATTGTGCTTAGAAATGATTTTTTATTTGGGGGGGGATACTAATGTTTAAAGCACAAATGACAAAAACAAAAATAGAAAAACAGAACTATATCAAATTAAAAAGCATTGCCACAACAAATGAGGTAGTTAACCAAGTGAAAACAGCATCTACACAATCTGAGAAAATATGTTATAAGTGGTTGAAACACAAATCATAGAAGAAATTTCTTCAAACACATTAACAAAAAACAATCTGATTGAAAAATGGGCACATGAAATATATAGTAATTTTCCCAAAGAAGATGTACAAAGGATTATATGTAAAGGTACTCAACTAATCAATAATCAAATGCAAATCAAAGCCACAATGAGGTACCACCTCACATCTATAAGTTTAGTTACCACTACTACAAACAAAAAAGTGGGAGAAGGAGGAGAGGGAGCGAAAGGAGCGGGGGAGGGGAGAGAGAGAGCGCGAGCGAGCGCACAGGAGGGATTACAGGAGCGATTAGTGTTGAATAAGGACATGGAGAAATTGAAACCCTGAATTCTTTTGGTAGGAATGAAGAATAGTACATCTACTGTGGAAAACATTATGAAAGTTCCTCCATCAAATGGAGCTATCATACCATATAGCTATTGTCATTTCTAGGAATATATCCAAGAGAACAGATATCAAGATTTTAAAAATATATTTGCTCTCCCATGATTATTACAGCATTATTCACAATAGTCAAGATATGAAAATAATTTAAATGTCTTACATATGAATGTATAAAGAAAATAGAGTTTGTAAATACAATGTAATATTATTCTACTTTTAAAAGCAAAGGAACCCCACCATATTTGACAGGATGGAAGAGTCTGGAAGACAGTACGTCAAGTGAAATTAGCCTGTCACAGAAAGACAAGTACTGCATTATTTCACATTATGAGGTATCTAAAATAGACAATGTCTTGGAAAAGAAAATGTAACAGTGGTTGCTGGTGAGTATGTTGAAAGGATAAGGAGGATTTAGAATTGCTATTTGATATGGGGTTCTTTTTTTTGCCTTTTTTGGAACTGGGGGTCAAACCCAGGGCTTTGAGAATGCAAGGCAGACGCTTTGCCACTGAGCTACATCACAGCCCATATAAGTTACAGTTTTGGCAGTGTTATCTCTTAATATTCATCTCTATTTCTTTTTGTGTGTGTGTGTGTGAGTTTTTTTTTTTAAATCCACAACATATGTAACTTTTTTGTTTTTTAATTTCCCTTCTTTTTAGTTTGTAACAAGCCTGTGAAGTATCAGGTATCAGTCAGGGATTTAGAGGTTATAAATGTTATAAATTTTAGAGGTTATAAATGTCCAACTGTTCATAATTGAAATAAAAGTATCAATGTAATGCTTCCCCCTCCCTCAAAGAGGGCTTTAGCTCTCTTTGTAACAAGACCAAGATAAAGTCTTCAAAATAATCTCTCATGCATTATACTCCATATCCCCTCAAACATCTTTTTAGTGTTGTTCTGGAATCTTATCAACATTCTACAACTAGGAAGAATTTTCCTCCCTGCCTTTGGTCAAATGTCAGCCTTGATATTTGAATTATTTTCCCATACTCAGTTTTGTGATATTTCTTAGAATCATCAATGTTCTTTTCAGTGCTGCTATGGGGCTAGAATCTCAAGTTACTTTGCAATTGGCCAAATTTGGCCCATGGCCAGTTCTTTTTAATGGTCCAATGCTAAGTATTGGTTTTGTATACTTTTAAAGTATTGAACAAAAAAGACGAACAGAGACTGTGTGGCTCAAAGGGAAACAAAACCAAATGAAT
>NW_025999998.1:19045-21652 GCF_001458135.2 Marmota marmota marmota
TTAGCTCTCAATATACAATATAATTATTATAAATATTGGAAAGAGTGAATTTGGAATAATTACAAAGATTACAAAAGCTTTTTTGGGGGGGTATTGGGCACTAATGTTGTGTTTCTGTTATAGCAGAGGTTAATTGAAAGCTATGGATTGATGTCAATGAAGCCAAAATGCTGTTGCTGCTTTATATAAAAATGTTCATTTCTATTTTTATAGGACAAGAGTTAGATATAGAAGGATGACTATGTTAGGTGAGAATATTCAGATATGAGGCTGTGCATAGCATGTATGTGTGTATTTGTGTGTTGATTCTGTCTATTTATATCTGTGATGGGGGTTAGAGAATGAGAGAAAAAAATAAGTAATCCTGAAATGGATAAGATAACGAAGTATTACAGATGCTATTTTGTTGCAATTATCCTATCAAAAATTAAATTATTTGAGATAAAGAAACTGTTTACAATTGCTAATAAATCTTCCTATTTAAGCCATGATTTGATGTGATCTACTGAATTTGTTTTTTTAATTGCCTTTGCTATTAATAAAGAATCACACTTCATACTTTAACAATTAGTATTTTTGTGTGGGAGAAGAGCAAGAAAAAGTCAGATTATTCACAAAAAGTTCCCATGAAAATTCTTAAAAAATGATAGCGTTTACGCTTTCCTTATAAGTATTGACTAAAGAGAAAGTTCTTACTGAGCAACAGCCTCGATTCACCCACCTTATTTGTTTTCATGTGCAAATTCACTGATCAGATGCTTTTGCCAAATACTTTTAACCAAAATGTGCCCAAATCATAATAAAAACTACCATTTACCAAAACAGGAAAAGAGTATTATTTTCTGAAGATATAAAAGTTAGGATGTTAAAGACAAAAGTATCTGAATTTCAGCACTGCCATCATTACCCTTAATTGTGTAAATCTAAATGATTTATATAGTTCTTTGTACTTAATTATTTTTCTTGCCAATAAAATAAAACTCACTATAACTCCTATATTATATCATAGTATTAGAAGTTCATCAAATATTAATTTGCTCTATTTATCCCCCATATTATTCTCTTCTCCATTAAACTCAGAACCACATCCCATGCATTTATTTGTATTTTTAATCTATTCATTCCCTCTCTTATCAAGCTCCATGAGGACAGGTACTTCTGCTTGTCTCATTCACTGATATGGACTAGTACAGGTTTTGGCTCAAGGTAGGCAATCAATAACTATCAATTGTATTAATTAATAGTTAATAATTTTATTAATTACTGATATTCAAACTTAACATCAGATGAAATACACTTGTTAAATTTCAACTATATGTGATTGGGGAAATTTAAATTCCTTTCCCTAAGTCCTGATCTTGGAAGTTTTTTAAATTTCAAGGTTTAGATTGCTGCCAAATTCAGATAAAGTGTTGTACATGTGTGTGTGTGTACATATATACACATATACGTGTGTGCGTGTATGTGTGTGTATATATATATATATATATATATATATATATATATATATTTACAACTTGAATAATAAGCTGTGGTTATAAAATTTTAATATCAATAAATAATCATATTAAAAATAACTTTTTTAGAAAATAGAGGTAGCTTTACCACATGGATCTCCCCTTCAGTGAAGGACTTGTAACATCAGTTTTTTAATGTACTGATGACAAAAATCCTTCAATTCCCAGAGATCTTGTGAGGTTTCCTCAGACTGACTGAATGTTACAGTGTTTCCTGAGCTGTCCCACCTCAAATAACCAGTTGACTTGAAAATAGAAAGTCCTGACCAGAATGATCAAAATCAGGACAACTGAAAAGCCCCTGTTATTTCATGGATCCCAGAAGGATAAGCAAGGCTTTTGTTGAGCTGAGTGCACAGTTCAACTTCTGCGCTTTTTTGTCTTCTTCCTTATCTTTCCATGCAACTTAATGCCAAATGTATTCATTAAAAAGGAATTTGCATGTCTAACTTTCTGTTAGAGTCACCAAGTTGAGGAACCCTATCAAGCATTCATGTTTGGTAAAACAAGCACTATTATTTTTATTTCTGAAGCTTGGTTTCTTGGCTCTTGGTTTTCATTGAAGACCCCAGTACAGAACCAATTGCTAAAACTATCAGTGATGTTAAATTGAGATAGAGAGGGAAATTGGCATTGGTTATCTAGTTACTTTTGTTAGATAATTTTAAGGAGCATCTAATGTAAATGCCCTGCCCAATTGTGACAATAAAGATGAAGGAAGCAACTCTGACCAATAAGGGACATAATGAGCAGAATTTATGTCCCATGGATCATGGGACAAAATAATCTACTAAGATCAGTGGGGGTGCTAGACTATGGTAAAGAGAATCTAAAATATATAACATTGATGGGAAGCAATGAAAACCTGCTGCATCTTGAGACAGTCTGCTGCTTTGGAAAATGTAGAGCACTCCTTGGATCCTTCATTTTAAATTCACCTAAAAGTAAAGTTTGCCTGTAATCTAGGAGAAAATGCTTCCAGAGTGTGTCTGAAGAGGTGAATAAAGCATGCTGCAAAGGAAGGACTACGGAGCTCATTTTGATGGGCTCTGCAGTTCTCCCTTCAATGTAAAGTGTATTGCCTCATGCT
>NW_025999998.1:38763-40913 GCF_001458135.2 Marmota marmota marmota
GAAAACAGAGGTATAACCAGTGGAAAAATTTCTGCTAGAGCATATCTGCAGACCTGGCAGTTTGGTATTTTGTATAAATGAGGGTGTTTGGTTATAAAGAGAATATATACATAAGGGGTGTGCTAGATTGTCAGATATGAGTCCCAGTTGTTAATAATGCATATAATTAGCAATTTTTTCAACCTTAAGAGTCAGTCTTAGACAAAAATATGAAATCAAAAAGTAAACAAAATGAACTCATGTTTTCACATATTATCTTTTGGAAATCTACATGGAATTAATACCTTAAATGGAATAAGACTACTTTATCTGAGGTTTTCTTTTCATTTTCTATTTTCTGCATTTTTTAATGTTCATGCATGAGAGCACTAATTTTCCAAACTTAAATACAGATGTCCTGGTGCTTTATCATGAGTCTGACAAAGACTGTCTTTCCTTATCTTCTTGGTTTAATACCATAGTGGATGCTGTTTTTACATTATGACTTTGCTATTTTATTGAACACTATTTCAAAATCTTGGTAGACTTCAATATTTTATTTGTACAACTGATGAAGTCATTTCTTTGCCAGCAGAATCCATAGATGCAACAGATGGATACTTTTATTTTTATCTAAAAGATTAGCTAATATACTAATGCCACATTATTTTTAGTACCTGTGTCCCTCTTCTTTCATATTATTGGTATTTTATTGGTCAAGTCTTGGTTAGGAGAGTCTTACAGAATCCTGGGCCCAATAACCCTAAGAGGACCTTCTACAACCCTCTGGAGTCTGCTTCCAAATAATCATTAAAATTCTAAAACCTTCATAAATATTTTGGATTTAACTTTATTAACATTTACAACATATATTAAATTCTGTTCTCTGTACTCATGGTTTAAACAAAACTTGTGACTTCCTTGCTTTATAAGCTTTAAAGAAGTACAAATTAATTTTCTTTGGTTTTGCATTATTACTTTTTCACAACATCTATAAATTTTTATAATGTCTACAGTATTATGATTGATTAGTTGATGGATATCCTGAACACTCTTTTGTAGCTAATAGCTAAAACTATAATCAAAACATACAAATGTTAACCAGAATTTTTAGAAAATTTACAAGCTCTAAGAAAAATGCAAAGTGAATTCGTTGTAGTCTGTCAGTTTTATGTGCAGTGCTTATCTCAAAGTAAACTTGAGAGAAGGGGATAAGAGTGAAAGCACATATATGAAAATAGAAAGTAACATTTACAATGAAGGCTACATATGGGCTAGTAATAACCACAAACTCTTAAATTGGTCCAAGTTATCAGCCAATTCTCAGTGAAATGAAATCAGAATAATACTATGGAATTAAAGTAGAACAATTCTAGTTTGTGTATTATGTTTGTGCTTCACGTTTTGGGGAGCTGTCCAGAATCTCACTCACTAGCACAGAAATATCATTTGCTAAAAACATCAGTGTGAATTTAAATTTAATTAGGAGATAAAGTATTCCTTGTTGCATTCTGAAACCCATCAGCTGCATGTAGCAATAATTTAGTTTCAAGTCCATGGATGAAGGCACTGTGGTAATCTATCATCATCTGGACTCTGAACTGTAGCTGATGACCAAAGTTTCTCTCATACACAATTATCCTGCAATTATCAGCTTGGCATCTGACTTTTAGGCATTATCCAGAATAAGTGAAAGTATTCAAGTTGCATTTAGAATATTTATCTTCCTTCTCATGTCAATGAAACCATTTATTGAACATGAACAGATCCTTAAGTCCCTGGCAGAAGTTTTAGTGAAAGAAGAAAAATTAATTCATTACAGCTGAACTCAGATAAACAAAAGAACTAAGAACTAAGTCATTCACAGAGCTCACACTTTTGTTAAGATGAGTGTTCCTTGTTATTGCAGATATCTTACTCTCAGGAAAGTGGCAATTATGAAATTGCCTACACCTTCTTTAAACTCTTCTTTCTGAAGAGAGAAAAATCAATAACAGAGTCCAAACACTACTAACCATAATGCCCTCTAACCTAACATTGAACATTTCAGTCATCTCTACTTACTGTTTTGTAACTTATTTATATACTCAGCTAAAGAATTGATTGTTTACTTGGAGGCATTTTGATGTTTATCAAAAGGATAACACAATATTATCAATATATAGTATTTG
>NW_025999998.1:59033-61730 GCF_001458135.2 Marmota marmota marmota
ATTTTTTAAACATGTGTTAAAATACATGTCTGCATTGAAAGCACAATGATGAGGTCACTATGAAATCTAGGTTTAACTAATGAAAGTCTATGAAAATACAACTCAGTTATTTTTGCAGCATGAGCTGGTTGAGTAAAAAAGCCTTGTGTAACATTAATAAGTGCATTTTAATGGTCATTATAAAAAAGAATATTAGATTGATGAAAAATGCACTATTTAAATATATTATCCTTATGTAAAAGCACCTAATATGAACTCTTGAGTTCAACAGACATTTTTTATAAAATAAGTATAGTACAAAATTGAAAATCTTTCACAATGCTGTAATGTTAATTTATAGGCAAATCCTATAATATTTTGTAATTATAAGAAATTCTATTGTGCAAAGAAAATTTAAAAAAAAAGTTCAGTAGGAGAAATTTAACAAATTTAGGAATAAATCATTGAAAAGGGGAACTTTTGGTCATTCTGCAATAAGGCATTCTGCCCTTCAATACACGTACAATTTAACAAAATAAAAGTATGCAAATGAGAGGCAATATATTTATCTTGAGAAAGGTAAAGTTTTAAAATATAATCAAGCTGAAATATTATAAAATGAGTTCTACTGCAACAATATTTTAGGATAATAGCAGAGATGTCAGTTAAGCAATTTGCAAATCGTATATTTCCCTGCTGTGTTTGCAAGATTACCTTGTGAATCATCAGGATCCATAATTCTACAGGCTTTTGATTTACATTTGCCTGAAATGCAAGGCCAAAAAGGACATTGCAGATAAGACAAGCAACATGATGATCTAGTAGCTACAATACCAATAAAAAATAAATAAATAGGTTTCTTCTTCCAAAAGGCTTAAGCTGACACTCACTTCTCTTTCATGACCAATAATTCTCTGCAAATATATAGACTCTTTATATAGATTGCATTGGCACAGCATTTTTACTGAGTCTTATTCATCTATTTTATATACAAAGTGATATTTGAGGCTAAAGGTAGGATGAGAGGGCTTCTTTATCTCTGACATTTTCCAGAATCTTTATAATCTTCCATTCTCATATTTTTGGCAACACTTTATTTCCCTTAGCTCCTTTAATCAAATAGAATTTTATTTTCTTTATATTCAAACATATATTTTCACTGTTATTGCTTGCATTGCTTTTCCTATCTTTTGTACTTTTACTAAGTAGGCAAATTTTCCTCTGATAAAAATAGATAACATTTACCCAGTGCTTTATATGTGCCAGAAAATTTTCCAAATGATTTTACATACATCAATTCAACAGTCCTAAAAATAAGTCTAATAGATATTTTTATAGTATAAATGAGAAAACAGTTACTATGTGACACTCTCAAGGTCATTTGCCTACAATTGATGTTATTGGAATTAAAGTCTAGACAGTCTAGCTCCTTTGGAATGTTGTCTACCTTTCTTACCAGGACTCCTCTTCTCTTTCATAATGTTCCAGTTTAAATCATGCATGTAACCCTTGTTAGCTGGGTTCCACGAAAGCCCTTGATTTATTTTATATTCCATACATAGGTATGTCACAAGTAAATACCTGTAATTAGTCAGTAGCTATGATTGCACTTTATACGTTTAATCTCCAAGGTCATAATTTCTACCTTTATGGGTGTCTACCACATCTGATTTTCTTTCTTAGTAAAGGTAAGTGTGTGTGTGTGTGTGTGTGTGTGTGAGAGAGAGAGAGAGAGAGAGAGAGAGAGAGAGAGAGAGGTGGAGGCGGAGATAGAGAGAAGATTTGAGTGTGTATAATTTGAATGGCTTTCAAAATATAAGTTCAAAGCTAAAGCGAGCTAGTCTACACAAAGAAAAGCTGATACAAAAGCAGAGCCAAATATAAGAAGACAAAAAGAGTGAGATACAGTGCTGGTATGTATGTTAGTTCCAGGAGCATTGTTGTTTCTTGTTGAAATATAGTTTTTCATTTTGTAGGTGTGAGTGGTCCCTGAAGTTCTGTATTTTTCAAACTTTGATAGCGAGGGCTTAGAGAATATTGTGGTCATATATAGAATAAAGAAATTAACATGTATTAGGAATTGGGAAAAGGCTACAATAATACATTTTTTTTCCTGATAAATATTTTCTTTATTTTATATTGCATTAAAAATATTTTCAATGTTAATAAAAAATTTTTGCTTACATTTTGTTATGATTCTCCTTGGGTCTTATGTGAAGATATTATCTGGGAAACTTGCTTCAATTTTGTTCAACATTGCTTCCAGGAGAAGCATAATTGCACACATTATTTTGTAATGACCTTTTTCTTCCAAGGTTTTGATTCTAGTCTCATTTATACAGCCTGGGAATGGACTTGGCCCTCCTTAACAGTAGCTAAGTTAGGGATGAGTGAAGTAAGCAAGCTTCTACAGTGGATTGCATCTCCAGAAAACTTTGGTTTTTATTTCTTTCTCCCAAATCTACTACATAGAATTAAATCATACTTCCTATACTGAAAAGAAAAATAACTTACTATTTTCAAAACACTTATATTTTCGTGACCATTGCAGTTTTTTATAAGTATTCTTTACTAAATCCAATGGTAACTTAGAGCACTGCATGTATGCTTTTGCATTTTCTTATATATTGCTCTTTTCCTATTTAAATATTTCTATTTGTATTTTACCAGCTCCTGAAACAGTCTTTAAAGCTTAGCATGGAATCAATATTCAGAGTG
>NW_025999998.1:67242-87066 GCF_001458135.2 Marmota marmota marmota
AACACATTTTGAATGGCTCCAAAATGGCCACAAGTTTTCTAAATTGGAGCCAGAGAAAGGAATACTCTTCTGTAAAACCACTGATACAAAACAATAATTGTCTTTCAATATTTTGTGGGCTTGATTCACATTCCCATGAGTTGGTTCATGCCTGTATCTGGCCTGAGAGAAAATTTCTTTTTCCTAATGATACCTCAGAAGTGAGCAAGTGCAGACCATGGATCATCTTGACAAGTTCCTCCTACTTTAGAAAGTGCAGGACTCCAGAGGTGCAGATGAGTCAATATGAAGGGTCACTGGGCCCCTTCCTCTCACATGTGAGCCCTCACTGGGAATAGGCATCCTGAACTAAATTTATCACTGGAAAGATATTTTTCCTGGTAATCAGTATTACCTGAACAAAACTCCAGGAACTGATCTCTTGTGAGAGTGCTAAATTTGATTATCAGATTTTAAATCATTGAAGATCAGTACTCTTTTATGTTTTTTTTTTTTAAGAATTACACTTCTAAATGTTTAGAGTTTTGATCCTATGTGCCATAAATGAAGTTTAACACGAAAGTAGAGACAGAAATCAAAGACAAAGTGAGATCACGTCACTAAATGGGGCTAAATTTAGCATTACCTATATTTTTATTTTCTCGTTTTCCTCCACACCACAAAACCATGTACACATAAGCAAAAATGCAGGCTTTTACAAGAGAAAATAGATTTGAAAAAAAAAAAAAGATTGAAAGTGTTGATGCCACACTCATGTGCTAGGTCAGGGAAGGTTTCTTAACACCTATTTGTCCTTCTCCAAGCTTATATCACTCAGGGAAATTGTATCCTATATAGACCCAAATCATTCTCCATGTTGAGTGGAAGTTGTCAATTTAAAGTCTCTCTTGTGCACTTGTGCTGTCCTCTCCACTCTTCATCAGTGAGGTGACCCATGCCTCAAATCACATCTGTTACAAATGGCCACCATTCCTCACCAGTGCCATCCACCATTCAAAGCCTATTGACAAAAGAAATAGACCTGTTCAAAGAAGAGAGTTATTTTATATCAGGGAAAGGATTAAGTTTTCTCTTAAATCTCAAGTGTTCTGTTTACAGCTTGAAGCCCATCTTTCAGAAAATAAACAAGAAATATCATCTACTGATTTTCCCCCTAAGCACATATTCCTCCTGATTCACTGAAGTCTTAATTACTGAGTTATTGAATCCCATTTTTCAAAGATCACATAGATTACAAAATGAAGTATAAATATTGTTTTTACTTGATGTATAAGTATGTAATAATTTATACAAGGAAACTGAAGGAATAAATATTCACTCATTCACTCATAATTTTAATATTTAATATTATAATTCGATATTCAGTGCATCACCACAATCCCTGTATATTTTCAGAACCAAGAGAAAGTTCTACTTTATTTCATAATTAAAATATGGCTGGTGTTGTGGCTCAGAGGTATAGCGCCCGCTTAGTATGCGTGAGGCACTGGGTTCCATCCACAGTACCATATAAATATAAAATAAAGATATTGTGTCCATGTATAACTAAAAAATAAATATTTAAAAAATATTGTCAGGGAACTGTTTCTTTGAGAATAATATATCTGTAAGTATAAATATTAATGAAATTCCAAACAATAATGTACACATGTATTCACGGTGTTGGGCAACACAGTTACAGATACTTATCATTTTTTCCATATTCTGTCAAACCTTTAAATCCAAATGCAATAATAAATATTCCATCTAGTATACTCAAGGAACTAAACATTTCTTATTTAAGAAATTATTTAAACAACTTCTATTTGCATTAAAGTACATCTATTAAAATGTAGCCCCCAAAATGTAAACAGAAATAAATATATAAGTGCATAAATATCAATCAATAAATAATCATAAATATGTGCTAAAAGGAAGATAATTACAGTTGATACTTAAAGTTGATTCCTAGATGCAGTTTATTGTCAGTTATGCAGTTTCGTTTCCAAAAATAATTCTCCTTATTTTAAATATGGCATCTTGAATTGAATGCGTTATTGTTTCTTAAAATCCTTTCTTGAGTAAGGAATAGGATGAAAAACCCTAAATATAACTATTTAACATAGAATTAAATCTTCTTTGTAATTTATATTACTCTCATTTAGTAACCAAATTATGCTGAATATTGTTGAAATATTTCTATGTTAACAAAGGTTAGACCCTTTAAATTAATAAAATCTCTTGAGTTTATACAGTGACATACTCGGGGAGTGATGAGACTTTTAAAATGGACTTTAAGATAAGTGATATACCAATTAAACTTTTACAACTTTGTTTTTTCCTTCTCTTGTCACCTCTGCAATGTCTGGGGTTGTGTAACAATTTGTGTGTGTGTGTATGTGTGTGTTTGTGTGTGTGTGTGTTTACAACTACCAAGTGACCCTCTGAACTATGAAGTTTCTTTGCACATGGGAAAACAAATAAAAATGCTATGGAAAGTTATTGTGGTTAAGAAGACTTTAAAATAAATTTACTACTTTCTAGTTCTTAAATGAAGGTACAGCATATAATTTATTCTTCCATAAACATAAAGTACATTAATATGAGAGAATTAATGAAACAATTACAGAACTATTTAAATCATCAGTCAAAGACGCACTGATTATCCTTCCAAATCATAAAATCAAGTAATTTATAATCGAAATTAGTCCTGAACTTCTCTGAAAAATTCATTATAATGGAAACTAACATTCTTAACACATCTAACTAAAATCATTTATTCCATTAGTACTGGCATTAGTCCTGGAAGCAATTTTTATTTCTTTAGTTAAGCACCAAATGAAATAATTTGTATAAAACTTGGAGTAGTAAAAATAAATAGTGTTTTGTTCTGGAATAATGCTCAATTTGAAGAAAATTCTGACAATATTAAAAACCAATAAGAAGCAATTTTGGAGATAATTGCTTGAACAATTTGAAACTTATCATTTCAGGTAAAATTTTATTCTTTCTGTTTTAAATTTTGTCATGCACAAAAGTGCATATAGTTCAAAAGTAATGATTGTTGTGTGCACATACACAGAAACAGAGACTCAGGCAAATATATATTGCAGAGAGTTAATAGTTCCAAATCACCTTAGTATGAATTTATTAAAGAAATTGTTCTGGTATTTTTCCAATGGTCAGTTGCAATTATTAAATAAACATTTTCTCCTTTTAATTTACTTCTCATTGTATATGATGTCCATAGTAAGTATAACTTCATAGTGTCTCAAGCATTTGTTACTAATATGAAAACCTATTTTTTTCTTTGCTGGGAGGAATACCAGGGATTGAACTCAGGGACACTCAACCACTGAGCCATATACCCTGCCATATTTTTGTATTTTATTTAGAGACAGGGTCTCACTGAGTTGGCTTAGCACCTTGGTTTTGCTGAGGATGGCTTTGAGCTTGAGATCCTCCTGCCTCAGCCTCCTAAGCCTTTGGGATTACAGGTATGAGCCACCACTCCTGGCTGAAAATGTAATTTTTAAAAAATAAAATCCCATTTCATTTCTGTAGAGTAACTTAAAACTCTTTTTTTATTATACATAAAACACATATAAGTAGTCTTTGAAATATGGGGCAAAAAGATAGATTGGGCAGAGTCCTTGGGAGCCAAATAATGTCTCCTGGATTTCTTCTTTGCTTTATATATACCAGTTTAGTGTTGAAGAAGCTGGCAAACTGGAATAATCATTGAATGGAGGAAACAGTCAGACAAGATCCTCCTCTTTCTAGCCAAAAGACTAGAAAATGAAGCGTAGAAAAACAGCTTTGTAAAATAACTGCTTTTTTCCAACCAAATAGCACACACACACACGCGCAGAAGCATATACACCTATGCACATACTCCACTCCCCCCACAAATTGGGAACCTGCCTCAAACTCCAAATCAAAACAGTTTGGTTGAAGATCTGAGATTTCCACACTTGTCAGCAGTAAGGAGTTGCCCTTACCTCTTTTCACTGGTATTATATCAGAGGAGGCTTAATGGGGAGTCAAGACTTTTTCACCTTTGTTCAACTGATGAGGCAGGATATCATTCTTGCATGAGGAGGTAGTGGAGAACATATGTAGAAAATGAAGAGTCACTGATACCTTTGAAAGCCATTGGAGGGCTAGTGGGGAACCAGAACCCCAACATCTGCTAAGCATTAATGAGAAGACACTCCTTTGGGTGTCATTAGAAGCCACTGGGAAGCCCAGTTCCCTACTTTAATCTAGCAGTAATTAAATGTAAAAGAATCAAAGTAACACCATTTTGTTCTGAGTCCACTGTATGCTTGTTTAAAATGTTTTCCTTTCAGCCTCTTGACAGCTGTATCTATGTTGACAGTACAGTAGGAACTTCCTGTGTCCCTGATTATGGTATGATGTATAACAAAAATGACTCTGAAATGTGTAATCAAAATAATTCTCTTATGGAATCAAAATGTACATCTCCACAAGGTCTTTTCTAATCTATATCTGATTCAACTGTCCTTGTGGTTCTTGTGGGTTTTGCCTCCATAAACTCTGTACTTCCAAAATTCAGGTGCTGGGAGTTCTTTTAGGTGCTAGCTGCTTGCCTAGCATGCTCATTAAAGGATGATTTTTTCCCTTCCAATTTGGACCAGTAAGCATGGTAGTCTGTAATCCTCTCATACTTTGTAACAGTAATTAAGCAGTGATCACACCTTGTTTTTCTTCAGCTTTTTCACTGCTGGGACCAAAAGACCTGACAAGAACAACTTTAAGTAGGATAACTTTATTTGGGGCTCTCAGTTTCAAAGACCGCAGTTCATAGATAGCAGAATCCATTCCTTGGGGCTTGAGATGAGGCCTAACAATAGCTTGGAAATGTGTGGCAGCAGGTAAAGTAGCTGGGAACATATCACCAGGAAGCAATTCCTTACTGCCTGGCAAGTGTAGAAGTCTCAGATCTTTACTCAAACTATTCTGATTCAAGTTTGGGACAAGTTCCCAGTTTGTAAGGGGGAGTTGGGTATGCACACAGGTGCATACAATTCTCTGTATATGTGTGTGTGTGCATGCAGGTGATATTCGTCCTGACCACAGACAAAATATAAACCCAAAGGCACACCCACATGACCTGCTTCCTCCAGCCACACCCTACCCTCCTACAGTTACCACCCAGTTAATGTCTGTTAGGGGATTAATATACTGATTAGGTTAAAACTCTTATAACCCAATTATTTCACGTCTAAACTTTCTTGCACTGTATTACACATAAGGTTTTTTTTTGGGGGGTCACCTCTTATCTAAACCATAACAAACCCTCATACTTGAGCAATGGCAGAAGCACCCAATTAAAGTTCTAATAGCAAAATCATATAGATATATTACAAGAATGGAAAACTATTGACCTATATGTTACATGAATCCAAAGAAAACATTAGCAAATCAAAACCAATGATGTATGAAAAAATTACACCATAGTCAAGTGGGATTTATTGAAATAACAAAGATGATTTAACATTCTTAATTTAAATTAATGTTATCCATTATATCACCAGGCTAAAGCAAAAAAAAATATGTGATCATATTAATAGATTAAAAACATTTGACAATTCCAGCCTTTTTTCATGGCAAAACTCTCAGCAAACTAATAATAGAATATGAGATTTTTTCCTTCACTTGATACATAACAAGTTCAAATAAAACACAACTATCCTAATGCTTAATAATGAGAAAATAGACATTTTCCAATTAGGACCAGAAATAAGAAAAGACTATCCCATTTCACTATTCAAATTCATGATCATACAAAAAGTATTATATAACACAATAAGAGAAGAAAAGAAAAAAATGAGAGAAAAAAATTATCTCTATTCAAAGACAACTTAATTATTCATACAGAAAATCCCAAAGTGTCAATAAAAACCCCTGATGCTAGTAAGAAATTATAGCAAGATTAGAGCACTCAAGATTACTATACAAAATTCAGTTACTTTCCTATATATTAGTAATGAAAAATTGGAATTTGAAATTAAAAACACTATAGTTTAGCATGGCATGTAAATGAAACACTTAAGTATACACCTAATAAAATATCTACAGGATCTACTTATAGATAACCACAAACCACCAGAACAGTGACTAACACTTATAATCCCAGCAATTTACAGAGCTGAAATGGGAGATATATCAAGTTTAAGGTCAGTTGGGGCAAAACTCTGATGGAAAGTGATGTAATGAAATATACACAAAAGGGAGACTATGCTGTATCCATGTATTGGAAGACACAATATTCAAAAGAAATCAACTATTCTAAATTTGATGTGTAGATGCAGTGAAAACAACAATCCCAACATGCTATTTAATAGATATCTACAATCTAATTCTCAAGTTATATGAAAATGTGAATGACAAGAATAGTCAACAAAAAAATTAAAGGTTTCAAAGAAATCAATCTAATTTTAAATCTTAGTGTCAATCCATAATTATCAAAGCAGAGCAGTCTTGACTAAAGAAGGGACTCAGGCTTAAATATAAGATGTAACCCTTATTATATCTGGTATGTCCCAAGTCCAACAAAGCATTAATCTAATTGTGATTTTACATGGCAGACATGTCCCCTTAATCCAGTAAAGATTTGACAACACCCGCTTTCTCTGTGCTTACATTATCAGATATACCTTACAAGAATTACATCCCTACATGTTAAATAACTACACTTCATTCATATATGACTTTCCATACAATTTATTTTTAAATCAGTTTTAAGATGAAGGAAGGAAAATATTCACTTAAACTGCCTTTTATAAAAGTATAATTATGTTTACAGGTGCTCTTTGATATTTTGTTTAAATTCAAAATAATGCTGAAAACAATTTACTTTGAAAAGTTTCCATTGATCTTTTTTTTAGACACAACTGCTATCAACAAATTCTTTTGGTTTCTCTTTATTCGGAAAGTTCTTGTTTGCCTTTATTTTTGAAAGATACCTATGCTAGAAATAGGTTTTTGATTGAAAGTTTATTTGTTTGTTTGTTTGTTTTTAAATAAGAACTTTCAATATGTTATCTTGTGCTTTTGGGCATCTACATAGAAATCAGTTGTTACTTTTATTGGGCATCTCTAGAAGAAATGAGTAATTTTTCTTTGGCTGTTTTCAAGGTTTTCTTTCTGAGTTTTACATTTAGCATTTTTACTATGAATTTTTAAACGTTTTCTTTGTTGTTTTATGAAAAAAAAATATGTTTTTACAGGTATTTATCACTTTTATTTATGTCACCATATATAAGATGCTTGAAATACCAAGTTATAGAAACAGAGTTGTGTTGACCAGGTTAATGAGTGTAAGAGGAGAGTGGGTATAAATATAAAACTAAAACGAGGAATATTTCTAGTAATAGAAACTTTCTATATCTTCACAGTAAGAAGCTCAGTATGCTTGTGTGTGTAATTATACTGTATCTGGTCTAAAAAACTCAGTTTTCTTGAAAACTCCTATGTTGAAATGCTGCTTCCAATGTGACATTATTAGAAGTTTGGTCTTTGGGAGACAATTGGATCATGGGGGTAGATCCAACTTGAAAGGGACTAATGACCATTATAAAAAGAAACCAGAGAGCTAGATAGCTCTATTTTAGATATTGAGAAGACTGCAACCCAGATGTGGGCCCTTCCTAGGATCTTGGACTTATATCTTCTAGAATTATGAGAAATTAATTTCTGTGTTTATAAGTCACCTATTCTACTGTGTTTTATTGCAGTAGGCTTAACTGACAGAAACGGACACTGTGTGTTACCAGTGATGAAACCTGAGTAAAGGACATATTGCATCTCTTGATATTATTCCTCACAACTGCATGTGAATTTGTTAAAACTTTAAAAAATATTGATTTAAACCAGGCACTGTGGCATATGCCTACAATCCCAGTGGGGCGGCTCTAAGGCTGAGGCAGGAGAAACAGGAGCCAAAGCCAGCCTCAGAAAAAGCAACGTGCTATGCAACTCATTGAGACCCTGTCTCTAAATAAAATACAAAATATGGCAGGCATGTGGCTCAGTGGTTGAGTGCCTGACTTCAATCCCCAGTATCCCTCCACTAAATAAACAATGGTTTAGATTTTATAATACCATGATTTCAAAAGGAATTTTATAAATATTTTAAAAATTTTATTAGACTGTCACTCATATGTATAGTTAAGATTAATTTTTAATTTTAATTTGTAATTAGTTTATGCACACACACACACACTTTATATCCATGATATCCATGTAAAATAAGTAGTCATTTGCTCTTTCAGAAAAAAAGATAAAATATGCCTTATTGACTATTCCCTTATTCTTATAATAATTAACAAGTTAAATACATGTACTTATATGAATTTAGACTTATATGTATTTTATGTGAATTTAGACTTATACTATAATAACTCTTCCAAATATAGATATATTATTTCTCATAAATTTCTCCACAATGGTTCTGACCTTATGACCTATCATTTTCTATCTAAAAGATTGTGCAAATCAAAACTGTACTTGATAAAATTGCATTGCTTTTACCCAGTGGCTTTAATCCTTTGAACCTCAGTTTCCACTTTGGTATAGTGTTTGAAAAAAATATATATATATGTATATATAAAGAAAGAGAGAGAGAATTGTGGAAGGAGTTGAGGTAACTAATCAATGTGAAATGTAACTGAAATAGGTGAAAGATGAATTTCTATAGAAGACCACTGAGGAAATTTCTGGGTTTTAACTTGGCTCATAGAAAGTTTTTTTTCCCTGTTATTACCAGTTTTCTTTTGTGTTTCTTATACAATACTTTGAAAGAATCATTTTATTTTGTAGTGCTGTCCTTCAAACAAAGCATAATATTTTTGTAGCATGAAATGGCTTACAGTCCCACACAAACAACCTTGTGAAATACTTCTGAAACAAAGCAATCAGTTTTGGAATGACAAATCATATATTTGGGTGAAATGATATTGCACCATCTGTAGTGGTTTCAAGTGCTGTAGGTTTCAGGAATGCAAAAAATAAAAATCCTTGTGGAAAAGCAGAACACATACTTCTATTATAACAAAGCAATTAAGGTAGTTGAGTGGGGAATATTTTTTTAAGCACACAGTACATACAGTGTGTAATATTTCTACTGATCCAGAGAAATATGCACTATAAGGTCCAATACTATGTTAGGATGCTATCACTTAACGCATTTAATTAATATATATATATAAGCCTTATGTTGTGCTTGGGATATTGAAATATTCTAAAGAGCATGATCAAACAAATATACATGTTATCCTTTAAAATTTTCCAATTTCAATGACGAAGGGATTGAATATTTTCCTCTTCAGTTATATTTTTCCTAATGATCATAATTTTGACACTGCAAAAATTCAGATATTGTTTATGCATTCTCTATTGAGTAATAATTCCATATTAAGTAAGAGAAATAAAGATGAGAAAACATTAATACATAACTTTAACTTTGTCAAAGGGCTATGACATTGCCTAGTAAACCTTGACACCTAAAGCATAGAAATTTACATTCACCACAGTGTTTGATGTGTTTAAGACTATATTTTTAAAATAGCATTTTCCAGCTATAGTTATGATGTGGAAATGTCATATTCAGTTTGATTTCTTCTTTTTTTTTTGGGGGGGGGAGGGTACTAAGAATTGAATTCAGGGGCACTCAATCACTGAGCCAAATTGTATTTTGTATTTTATTTAAAGACAGGGTCTCACTGAGTTTCTTAGCCCCTTGCCATTGCTGAGGCTGGCTTTGATCTTGCGATCCTCTTGCCTCAGCCTCTGGGATTACAGGTGTGCGCTACTATGCCTGGCCTCAGTTTGCGTTCTTTTACAATCTATTTAATACTATTAATAAAGATAAACCTAAAATTCCATGTTCTACTTTTTTCTCGTAATTGTCTCATTATCACTACTTTAAATTACTACATATTGTTTTAGGTAGAAGATAATAGGATAAAGTCTTAACTGTTGTGGAGAAATTTATGTGTCACATAATTGTTCCTCAGAGTGTTGTCCATGTGAGATTGCTATCAGTAATAGATATCATGTTGGGAGACATATGTCACAAACTCCTAAAAAGAAGTGTTGGCAAAGGGAGGGTTGAAAAAAAAAAAAAACTTGTAAGATCAAATTTAACATGCAACCCAAAATAACAGTAGAGTTTTGCTATATTATTCATAAATTTCATTTAAAATTATTTTATACTGGGTTGAAGATGTAGCTCAGTGGTAGAACCCTTGTCTAGTACGTGCGAGGCTCTGGGTTCCAAGCACAAATACTGAATTATTTCTTAAAAATTAAATTTTAGATATTATTTTTAAAATTATGTTAGAGTCTCAATCACTCATATAAAATTGATAAATAAAAATTTAAATACATTAATTTTACAAAGTACAAAGCTTTTTTTTCAACTAAATCACACATTTAGACAAAACAGTATGATTTTATACAAAGTATTTTTAGGGTAAACTAAAATTATTGACTGAGTAGTGTGATAAATTCTCCCATCATTTTATTTGTTTAATTTATCCCAGAAGGATCTTATCTGCTTGTATTCAATTTGCGCTCAACAGTTTCAACATTCTAAAAAAAGTTGCTATTTTAGTTGTCCTACTAATTATTTAAATAATAATATCATTCACATGTTCAACTTAGGAAGGTTAAAATACAGCTTTAAACTGTTACAGGTCAATGATTATATGAAAAATAAGACTCAAAAAGAAAAAAAATGGAAAATTATTAGATGGTCAGGAGAAGTGCTCAGAAATCATCTGAGAGCTTTCAAATTTGGTCTTTTGATTGACTGACTGATTGATTGATTCATTTTTAAGTATTGTGAAGTAAATTGAGACTTTGCAGGACATTCTTTGGCAGATTTCACTAAATTATTACACAGGACCCAGTTTATCACCCTTTGTTTCCTATAAAAGAGTCACAAATTAGAAATTAGACTTCTCCTGCAGCTCATTACTCTAGGTACTGCATTTTAAAGCATCAGTTGCAGTCAACTTTTTTTTTGTTGATGTGACCAAGAAACTTACAGGAACAATTACAGAAGAAAAAATTTATTTGGGGGGTCAATTTCAGTGGTCTTAGTTTACAGGTGGATGGCTCCATTCCTCAGGTTTTGAGGTGAGGCTGAACATGATTGAGGAAGGTTGTGGTAGAAGAAAGAGGCTGGGAACATGGTACCAGGAATCAGAGAGACTAAGCCCAGTTCATAAAATATATACCCCAAAGGCACACCCCCAATGATCCATTTCCTTCAGCCACAGCCTTACCTGTGTGCAGTTAACATTCAGTTAATCTTTATCAGGTGATTAATCCACTGATTGGGTTAAGGCTTTTTTAACCCAATAATTTCACCTCTAAAACTTTTTTCATTTCTCACACAGGAACTGATAACCCTCACATCTAAACCATAACACTGGTATATTAATGCCTGGCTTCCAGTAGAATATTGCCTAAAAATATCTGGTAAATGGAGGCATCCATGGTCAGCAATGCAAATGACAGATATGTATTGACCACAGAAATGCATAAATTAACATTGTCTGAAAGGCGACCCATTCAGGATCACTTTCCATACCATTAATAATTAGATGTTACAGGTCAATGATGTGCAGCACTGTCAATTCCCAGATGAGCTTATCCCCATAAAACATGCCCAGATGGCATCTCCTAGGTGTTTAAAAGTGATTGAACTTAGTTACACTAAAGTAAAGGATGTAAATGCATCTCTAAATAAGAGGAGAATGACAATATTTCAAATACAGGGAAGAAAAATCTAATCTCTTCCAAGTGTGTTTTATTCAATTGCAATTTTCCTATTAATATATGCTCACTTATTTCTACCTTTACTTTTAATTGATATAATATTTACATGTATTTATAGGGTAATTTATATATAATCTTTACACACAAAGGGTAAAGATCAAATCAGAGCAATTCAGGTATTTCCATTTATACCTAAAAAAAACATTTCTAAAATCAAGTTTTAGAAATGAGTCTCTCCCTTTTCTTTCAAAACTCTTTAACCTCTGACCAAATCCATTAAGCACTGTCACATAGACACAGAAACACACAGATACACACATGCATACACATTCACAGACACAGGATGATCAAGTGCATGTCCTGCGAAGAACAAATAATAAGATATTGAATGATCTTCAAATATTGAAAAGAAAAGAAAGACAAAAATATGTATGTGGGACAACTAATTTTTTTAAATGGGAAATGCTATACCTTCAACCCAGCAATTATATTCCTTGGCATTTTTTTCCTAGAAAGATAATCTATGTTCACAAAAAATCATACATACACACTTATAGCATTATTATTCATAATGAACAAAATGTAGAAGTTCCCATTTTTCCTTCACTGGGTGAAAAGTTTAATGAATTATAGTGTATATATACCATGGAATATTACCTAACAATGAAAAACAACAAATTATTAATAATTTCAAAATACATATTGTGTGATTTAATGTATATAACATTTTAATGATAACATTATAGAAATGAAAAACAAACTAATGATTGTTTCTCCTTCACCATTTGTGCAAGAGAAATTGGGGCAGGAGGGCCATTGACAGAGCTGTGAAAGGGCAATATAAGGAGTCCTTTTATTGAAGGAAGAATGCTGCATCCTTCCCATATCAATGGCAGTATTTTGAGTGTTCTATTTTACTGTAGTTTTCTAAGACAGGCAAAAATGGTAACTTGATCTCTGTATGACTGTCCTTTATTATTCAATATATCTGTATGTGAATTTAAAGTTTTCTCTAAATAAAGAAGTTTAATGTTTAAAATAATGTATCTTAACTATATAGATCAAGTGATGAAGGAAAGAATTTCTTAGCATCTGTAACATGAGAATTGAATGAGATTTGCTTTTTCTCTGAAACTTGCAGCCATTGATTTACATAGTTTCTACTTGTTAATCTTATTAACTATGAAAGTATTTTGTATGTATTAACAATTCAATGTAGAAACTAACTAAAAAATGTTAATGGAAAGCTGGATGTTGGATGAAGCTTGTGATGAGGAGTGGATTATCATCAGGGTAATCTTAGAAACTAAGATTGTAAAAAAGTATGTTTTGAGTAAACATCTCTCATTTTCATATCATGTAAAGGTTACATATTCAGATACTGTAAGGGAATGAATATGGTTTTAAACTTTGAAATCTGATATTGATTTTTTACTTTTAAATTCATTTAAAGGTAATAATAATAGTAATTATCTAATTTTCTATTTTAACTGAGAGAATATCTGCAATGTCTTTAGCATTTTCAATATTAAAAAATCATAATTGAAGAGTTTGCATAGTCAGATATAAAGAATCAGATTTTAATTGTTGCTTATATGTATGTATGAACTTGCAAATTTGCATGTGTTGGTTAAATTTCATACTTTCCCGATGGCCCCATGTTTTCTCTCTATCTAATGTAACTTTATTTGCTTCAGGGTAAAAATGAGCTCACATATTCTTCTAACATCTAACACAAACATGTTAAGAACATCAAACAAAAAAATTTTAAGAACATTTTAATATTGTTTTTACTACATACTAATGTAATTATATGATATTTCCTCCTTTCTACCACTAATATTTCTTACATGTGTTACTAGTAAAACACAAGTTAATATGTATTGTACATGTTTATCTTAAGTGTACATTATATGTTCAGTAACCATATTATTCATCTTCCAAACTGGAATGCTTTGGAAAGTAAAAGATGGTGCTATTAAGAATAATGTCAGGCTACCTGATATAAATCCAGATAACTCAGGACCTAGGGTCAAACCCACTGCTAAATAATAATCATGTGGTGTCTGGTGACCATACATTATACTTACTTGTATAAGAAGCATCTAGCAATTTGCTTGGCATGTAATCAATGTGAATTAATGTTCATGGCAATTGAATGTACAAATGAATCCATAAATGACTTAATGCATATATACTCAGGGCAGTGACCTCTGGTGACTCCTATAGTGATAGTTAATAAGCTTTTGACTCTTAACAATTTGCTTTATAGTACTGGGAATGAGACTATGGAAACTATGTTTTTGTTCTGCCATTTTAAGAATATACCAATAATGAAAATTTGAGAGATGGGAAAGCAAGAGGTAGGAGAAATTTTTGCTTGCAACTTTTTTCCTTTAGCAATCTTTCTTTTTAATATAGCTGTAGAAACTATTCCCCATCACAGCAGTTTAATTTGAAGTTTTTCTAAAAGTCAGAAAAATTGCATCATTATCCTCCCTCATAGATACCAGCACATAACTGGGGTTTCTAGAATCCAAGCTAGAAACACATTCAGCAGTTGGCCAAGACTCATCTACTCAGAGGGCTGAGTTTGACTTGTGCAGGCCCTTTCCTTTGTTTCATCAGCTGCAAGTATATCAGGTCTTTCCTGCAGTTACTAACCCTATGACCTTTCATTATTCTCATAATGCCTTTCCAGTTATCTGTTTATCGTGGACATGCCTGGTGAACACCTCTGAAAATTATCTGGTTAAATAATTGTCATACAAGCCACCTTCTATTAGAGTAATATTGTATATTTCACAGAAAGGGTTTTTCTCCCTGTGGGCTTATGTTCTCACAGTATCCTTTATTAAGTAGTTACCAGTCACCTAAAATGAAAAATTAGTAATCATCCATGAGGAGGAAATGTGATATCTGTATTACTTACAGCCCACTTTGCTTTCTGTTGCATCATATCTGAAGACTCCAGGTAGTGATATCCTCACTTCTAACATTTTCTGGCTATAAAATCTCATCATTTTACCTTCACTGTTTTTGTAACTTCTTTATAAACCCTGTGTTTATTTCCTCTTTGACACCTTCATCATAAACAAAGGCATAAATTTAGGAAAGAAATTTTCATTGTCTGAACTATTATATATATATATATATATATATAGTTTATATATATATATATATATCCCATTGGGAAATGGACTGCACACCCCCTACATTATTAGCAAAGAACATTCCATGGAAAACGTTTTATGTTCCTCCATATAAATAAAGCAAGCATGGGCTCCATCTCCCCTTTTCTAATGTGGAAGCTTGATCTGTAAGATCAGGTAGCTGTCTCGCCCCTGCTTTAAAAAATTAATTTCTGTGTCCTGTGGTTTTTCCACTGCCTTCTCTTTCTTAGCTTTTATTTCACAGCCAGCCCACTTCACTAAGAGGAACCTCAATTCCATTGCCTGAGCAGAACACGGGAAGATTTTCCTATTTTAATTAATGCAGTGCATTATTGCATATAATTTCTTTACTTAAATTTACTTAGGAGATATTTTCAGAGCACTGTTTTTAGAGAACTATATTTAAGTAAATTGCATAACTCAATGTTAGAATTGATAAGATAATTAGAAGTAGAATCTTTAATCACACCTCAGTAAAGCCAGATTTGAGGGCAAATGCCTGTAATCCCAGTAACTTGGCAGGCTAAGGCAGGAGGGTTGCCAAATTTGAGTCTAGCCTAAGCATTTTAGTGGAACATTGTCTCAAAATTAAAAAAAAAAAGCTAAGGATGTAGCTCAGTGGTAGAGCACCCCTGGGTTCAATCCCCTGTACAGCCAAGTAAATAAATTAGTCAATAAAATAAACAATCTCAACAGAAATGCAGGTAGTTGAGTCAATGGTTTTTTAGTTAATGAACTTTCAGTTGAAGATACAGAGTTTTAGATCATGAAAAAAAATATATGTGTTTGTGTATGTGTGTGTGTGTGTGTGTATGGTAATTAGGAAAAAGAAAAAATATATAATATAGCTAGGGGAGTTGTACAGAGAAATATGATAAGAAAAGAGAAAAAAGTGAAGGAGAGAAGAAACGAGGCAGGTTTCAAAACTAGCTAAGAGTTGGCTCGGGATATAATACTTTTATTTAAGAACTGACATGGATAGTCTTCATTGTAACTCTTAGTCATCTTTACCTTATTTCCTATTTTCCTATATCTAAATAAATAATAATCTCTGTATATATGTATCCAAATATATCCATAATCTGTGTTTTGATATATCTATAATTTATAATTCTCTACCTCTATAATTACATACCTATAATTTATATATCTATAATCTATAGTTCTGCATATCTATATAGTCTGGAACTGATAGTATAGGAAAACTTTCACTAATTTTGTGATAACAAATATCTAAGATATATTTATAAAATTTTAGAAGTAATTGTCTTTCATCAAGTCGTATTTTGAATTGTGTATATACTTTCCTTTAGTACTGATATTTAGTATATTATTATTAACCTTTATGTTCATTAAGGTTAATGAAAATTTTGTGAAAAATATATTATTATTATTATTATAGAGAACAAAAAACTAAATGTAGAATACAATAATATGAATGTGACATATTTATTTTACCAAAGTAGGCTGTAGAAATCTAGACCCTGATATTCTGCTAAGTATATAATTGATGCTTATTTGTGGTGCCTTACGAGAATAAAAATAAATTTATCTCTCTTACTTATTTGAATTTTACTAATAATTTTTATGAATAATTTGAACATCTTAAAATTAGAGTCTTATTTAACCTGTATTTTCTATCATAATTTCTTGATGTGTCCCTTAGCACTACCTCAAGTTATAATCAAACAAATCTTCATATTTGAGAAACACTTCCAGAATCAAAATGGTAGATGACATCTAAAATATACCCCGTTGATCTGGCCTCCTTTTAGTTCAACCCTTGTATAAACATTCCACCTTATGTCTAAGCTGGATCTAGTAATTTGCTTCTAACGAACAAAACATTCCAGTGGTTAGGTTATAAATCATTGTGATATTTTTCTTGTTCTCATTTACTTTTCCTTTTCTGCCTTCTCCCACTTGCTGAATTTGATGGAGCCAGCTGCAATATTTCAAGCCACTTTTGGGGAAGCCATATTAAAAGGATCTGGGAAATAGCCAACAAGGAACCACAGACCTTCATTCAACAGATTCCTGGGTTATGACTCATCTGTTATTTCAATAGACTATTGAAAACTAAGTGTTTTCAATAACTACCAGTTGATCTTGAATGTAGATCCTGGATCCCACCAACATCAAATATTTATACAACTTCATTCTGGATTACATTTTGCGGCCTATCAAACCCAAAAAACCAGCTAAGTGACACCTAGATCCCTGTACTACAAAATTTGTAAGATAATAAATATATATTTTTTTAAATTCTAATTTTGGCTAATTTGTCATGCAGAAATAGACAAGAGCTGTAATAATATTATACACTAAAGACTTAGAAGAAACTCCATTAGAAGAAAATGTGGCAAAATCTATAATTAAGACAGAAAAGCTTTTCTGCATCAAACTCCTTAAAATTTATACACTATTGACTGTTCCAGAATGATAAATGTACAGGTAAAAATGCCAGAAAAAATACTTTGGGAATAATTCATCCAATTTAATAGAGAGAACTCAAAATATATTGTCTTATTATGGGGCAATCTCTCAGAAAACACTCTAAGTCTGAATTTGAAACAAATTAGAGAGTAATTATTATCTGGCCAGAGACTGTTCCTCACAGGGTCCAAATGACCCTCTGAACAAACAACACCCATTGCCAAATAGGTGAGAGTATTTAAAGGGAAAACCATATCCTATGAAATCTGCAAGTTGCAAACAAGCAGGATACAAGCAGTTAGCAGAGGAAAATCAGACAACCACATCCTGGGATCAACCACATTTGTGGGTCTACATCCTGGATTTGAGTACATCTGTGGGTGTGTGAAATACAGAAAACCTTTTTTTTTTTTAACATCTTAGAAACAGCCTATATAAACATTTCACATGGGAGTCATAAAAATGGAGTCACTATGGCTATATTTACTTACACTAGCCTATAGCTATATCTTGTACTTAATTATTGTTCCATTAACTTATACTTATCTGTAACTTACATTAACTTATGGGCTTGTACTTATCACCTTACAGTATTCTATATCTTATTTTTAACAACTTAAATCTTATATCTTACAGTTACATGATTATGCTGTCCTACTATTACTTCTTATAACTGGAGCAGTTTAACATTATTTATTCTATAGCACTTATCTCTAATCCTATTATCTTATTAATATTTTATAACCTATAATCTATAATCTATATTGATTAAGCTCAGATGATGACAGTCTTAAAAGAAATAGAATTGTTTTTTCTATCATGCATTGTTAAGATGACCAGGTTCTCCAGTGATGATAATCAGGCTAAGTACAAAAAGTAACACTAGGGGCCAGGATTTTGGCTCAGTGGTACAGTGCTTGCCGAGTATGCATGAGGCACTGGGTTCAGTCCTGGCACCATATAAAAATAAACAAAATCAAGGTATTGTGTCCATTTACAACGAAAACAAATATTTAAGAGAAGTAACGATAGGAGCTAGATAACATCTGCCTTGTCCTTCTGCCATCATCTAAAATGATGACTTAATTCTCAAGGTTAAAACTGGCTCATTTTCATTATATTCAGATTTTTCACTTTTGAAAGGAGGAAGAGTCATAAAAAGTGAGATGTTTTCTTTTAAGGACATAACATTGAAATTTTGTATTTTTTCTGCTTGTATACTCATAAGCAGAACCTAGTCATATGATGCCCTAAGATCTAAGGGAACCTGAAAATAACAATATCTGGCAGGGAAGCTATATATCCAATAAAACTACAAGCAAGTGTGGATTCAGAGGCTTGAACATTATCTGTCAATGAAACCAGTTCTTAATCTAATACATAGAATATTCTTAAAGAATAACATGGCAAATTATGCCGACAAAACAGAAACTAAAATGGAAGTATGACAGATGTTCCCATTTTCAGAAAACAGAAATGATACATTATGGCTTCTATATTAAAGTTCTGAAGGGTTTGAATGAGCTCATGAAAAAAGGTGAGTCTCAAAAGGTAGCTCATGGCTTGATAGAAGATTTGAAAACCCTATAAGTGTTCATTTTGATCAAGAGTGAAATAATTAAATTTGTGTTAGGGGACATTTCAAAAAGCAGAGGTTGGGAAACATAGACATGAAGATTAAATTTAAGCTAAATTATAACTTTTGATTAAGTTTAAGGCACTTTAGAAATAGAGGGATGAAAGTGAGAAGAGATAACAGATTAAAACATGTATAGAGAGAACAGAGCAGGACAAACAACATGAGGCAACGTAGTTTTGAGTAGCATAACTACATAGCGTAACTGAAATCTATGACGAGGTTAATATAGTAATGTGACAGCATGAAAATTTCCTAGGCCTTTAAAGTTTCCAGGTTAAAATTTTCCCTATTCCAGGAGGATGTAACACAACAGGAAGGAATTTTTTTCCAGAAAAGAGATAATGAATTGTGCTTTGCATATGTGGCATCTCAAATACCTATGGGATGATTTTACAGAAATCATCTGTGACTAAAATTAAAAATTATAATTTAGCTTGCCCATGTTGATTGCCTTGGTTTATTTTAGAACACAATGCTTTATTGTGCTGAGCTGATAGACCTAGCAGTCTGTCACCAGGCCAGTTTTTCCTGAACCTATCACCTGGTTAATGCCTTTCACTAACCCTTTTGTCTCCATCAGCATGTGTTGAGCAATGAAGCACAAAAATTGCATATGGTGCCTTAATTCTAATACACAAATATGTGCTGCTTTACTATTGTAGGATTTTTCTTTTCCTGAAAGCTTAATTGAATTTTTTGGTTTTAATTGAGAAGAGATTGAATTAATCCAGTTTTTATCTTGAGTAATGATTTTCCATTACTTGCTCCTCTTGAATAATATGA
>NW_025999998.1:89473-101805 GCF_001458135.2 Marmota marmota marmota
TTACAATTAGTAAAATATATTTATTTAGATTGTTTAACCATGGAGTTTTTCATAATAATTTTTTCTCCTTTTGTATAGTAAATTATATCTAAAAAAATTCAGCTTATTAGTATACTTCTAGTTACTGAAGTTAAAATGAATGAACTATTCAGGAAGAACACAGTAGTTTAGAGGGTGCATCTTGAAAACTTAAGTCACACATGCATGCTCCAACCCTTGGACTGAATAGTTTAGAATTTCTATCCATTCTGTTTTCTCTGGCCACCTTTTAAGTTTACTTTCATGATGACATTTTCCTGCAACAATGGAAATATTGGTCCCTTGGCTGTTCTGCTCTTAAAAATTTTTAATCTTAATTATGCTGCTGCATATTTAGACAAAGACAGACTGAAGGTTGACTCATACTCTCAGTGATCTCTGAAGATCAATAGTTTATTTTTCTCCCATTTTTCCTTAATAAAATTTGAGTATTATTTGTGGTCTGGCAGTGAGTCAACACCATGGGTTATTTTTATAAGTAGATCTTTAAATATTTTTAAATTACACGCAAAAGAAAAAGAGAAAGCAATCAAAACATATCAATTAGGGCTGGGGATGTGGCTCAAGTGGTAGCGCGCTAGCCTGGCATGCATGGGGCCCGGTTTGATCCTCAGCACAGCATACAAAGATGTTGTGTCTGCCAAAAAAATCCTCTCTCTCTCTCTCTCTCTCTCTCTCTCTCTCTCTCTCTTTAAAAAAAAAATATCAATTAAAAAAACAAGGAAACATAAAAAAGTGAGAGAGAAAAAGAAAGATAAAAGAACCATGTGATATGCATAAAGCAATTAACAAAATTTCACTTGGATAATTACTTTAACTGAAAATGGAGTAAATTCTTCATTCAGAATCCATATCTGACCAAATGAGAAAAATAGAGAACAAAATGAAATGATTCAACTATATGCTTACTCATTGGACTGCCTTTAGATTAAGGTCATTCATTCATAGACTAAAACCAAAGATCAGAAAGAAGGTGCTCCATGCACATGATGAGTAAAAAGGAAAAGGAATGATTAGTATCATACAATACAGATTTTAAGTGCAAAATAGTCAAAAGTGAAAAAAAAAACCAAGTATATTATATAATAATAAAAAGGTCAGTGCTCCTGGAAAGTATGAATATAAATATGTTTGCACCCCAAATAGGAGAACCTGAATATAAAAATAAACACTGACACAATTGAAGGGAGAAATAGACAGCAATCCAATATAAGTGGGAAAGTTTCGTATCCTTTTTAAAAATAGTAGAACATTTATACAGACAATAAGAAAAGGCTGGACTTGAACAGGAAGGAGTAAAGGCTAAATGGACCTAAAAAACGCTTACAAAATATTACATCTAATAGCAAATATATATTCTTCTCCAAGCACATGGATCAGTATTTGATTTAAATAACATGTTATATCACAAAACAAGTTTTGAAGTGAAAATGCAATATACAAAAACATTGGTTGGTGCAAAAGCACCACAAAGAGGGAATTTAGTGATACATGCTTATACTAAAAGAGAAGAAAGACATCAAATAAATAATATAACTTTGGAAACTAAAAAAATTAGGAAAAAAAATTAGAACCAGTATGAGGCAAACAAAATAATAAAGTTTAATAAAACATGTGGAGAATAGAAAACATAATTTAAAAATCACCAAATAAGTTTAGGCTTTTTGAAATGGTAGATAAGAATGCATATAAAAAATATCACATACACAGCTTCAATGTGTATGTAATAAACTTGAAAAACCTTTAGGTAAACTAAGAAGAAACAAAAAGACAAATTGAAAATTAAATCAGAAATAAAAGACATACAATTTATGCCAAAAATATAAAAAGAAAAATTTTAATGGGCCATCTTAGATAACTACATGCCAACATGTGGATAATCTAGAAAAAACAAATACATTCTTAGAAACATACAACCTCCATCACCAGATGTAATCCTGAAGAAAGATAAAATGTAAACAAACCTCTATCTTGTAAAGAGAATTGAATTGGCAATCAAAAAATCTCATGGTAAGAAAAGCCCAAGTCCACATGGCTTCAAAAACTAATTCTACCAAACATTTTCACCCTCAAAAACTTGAAAAGAGTTTTGAACATAAAGGGGTGCTGTATTTTGTCAAATGTTTTTCTCCATCTCTTGAGATGATCATATGATTCTTTACGTCTATTGATGTGATGAATTATATTTATTGATTTCCATGAATCAACCTTGCATCTCTGGAATGAATCCCACTTGATGGTGGTGTATGATCTTTTTGATATGTTTTTGTACTTGATTTGCCAGAATTTTACTGAGAATTTTTGCATCTATGTTCATTAGAGAAATTTGTCTGAAATTTTCTTTTTTTGATGTGTCTTTGCCTGGTTTTGGAACCAGAGTGATATTGGCCTCATAAAGTGAGTTTGGAAGTGCTACCTCTTTTTCTATTTTCTGAAATAAATTGAAGACTATTGGTATTAATTCTTCTGTAAAGGTATTGTAGAACTTGGCTGTGTATCCATCCTGTCCTGGGCTTTTCATGGTCCGTAGACTTTTAATGGCATCTGTTATTTTGTCACTTGAAATTGATCTGTTTAAATTGTGTATATCATTCTTATTCAATTTTTGCAAATTACATGGCTCTAGAAATTTGTCAATGCCTTTGATATTTTCTATTTTATTGGAGTATAAGTTTTCAAAATAATTTTTAATTATCTTCTGTACTTTTCTAGTGTCCATTGTGATATTTCCTTTTTCATCACTTATGTTAGTGATTTGAGTTTTCTCTCTCCTTCTCTTTGTTAGCATGGCGAAGGGTCTGTCAATTTTATTTATATTTTCAAAGAACCTACTTTTTGTTATGTCAATTTTTTTTTCAATTGTTTCTTTTGTTTCATTGATTTCAGCTCTAATTTTAATTATTTCCTGTCTTCTGCTGTTTTTGGTGTTGATTTGTTCTTCTTTTTCTAGGTCTTTGAGATGTAGTGTTAAGTCATTTAGTTGTTGACTTTTTCTTCTTTTAAGGAATGAACTCAATGCAATGAACTTTCCTCTAAGGACTCCTTTCATAGTGTCCCAGAGATTTCAATATGTTGTATCTGTGTTCTCACGCACCTCTAAAATTATTCAATCTCCTCCTTGATGTCTTTTGTAACCCATTGTTCATTCAGTAGCATATTATTTAGTCTCCAGGTGTTGGAGTGGATTTTATTTCTTATTTTATCATTGATTTCTAATTTCATTCCATTTTGAAATCAAAGAAGACCTTAGGAGATGGAAAGATCTACCTTGCTCATGGATAGGCAGAATTAATATTATCAAAATGGCCATACTTCCAAAAACATTATACAGATTTAATGCAATTCCAATCAAAATTCCAATGACATTCCTCGTAGAAATAGAAAAGGCAATCATAAAATTCATCTGGAAAAATAAGAGATATAGAATAGCTAAAGCAATCCTTAGCAGGAAGAGTCAAACATGTGGCATCACTGTACCAGACCTTAAACTATACTACAGAGCAATAGTAACAAAAACAGCATGGTATTGGCACCAAAACAGACTGGTCAACCAATGGTACAGAATGGTACAGAGGACACAGAGACAACTCACAAAATTACAATTATCTTGTATTAGACAAAGGTATCAAGAACATGCATTGGAGAAAAGATAGCCTCTTAAACAAATGGTGCTAAGAAAACTGGAAATCCATATACAACAAAATGAAATTAAACCCCTATCTCTCACCATGCACAAAACTCAACTTGAAATGGATCAAGGATGTAGGAATACAATCAGAGACCCTGAGTCTAATACAAGAAAAAGTAGACCCTAATCTCCATCATGTGGGATTAGGCCCCAACTTTCTTAATAATATTCCTATGATGCAAGAATTAAAATAAAAAATCAATAAATGGGATGGACTCAAACTCACTCTCAGCAAAAGAAACAATCTGTGAGATGAATAGAGAGCTTACTTATTGGGAGCAAATCTTTACTCTTCACACACATCAGATACAGCACTAATCTCTCAGGTATATAAAGAACTAAAAAAGCTAAACACACACACACACACATGCACACACACACAAAAACCAATAAATAAATGGGCCAAGAACATAAACAGACACTTCTCAGAAGATGATATACAATCAATTAACAAATATATTTTTAAAAGTTCATCATCACTAGCAATTAGAGAAATGAAAATCAAAACCACTCTAAGATTTCATCTCACTCCAGTCAGAATGTCAGCTATTATGTATACAAACAACAATAAGTGTTTGTGAGGATGTGGGGAATAAGGTACACTCATACACTGCTGGTGTGAATGCAAATTGGTGCAGCCAATATGAAAAGCAGTATGGAGTTTTCTTGGACAATTGGGAATGGAAAGACCACCATATGACACAGCTATCCCTCTCCTCAGTTTATTCCCAAAGGACTTAAAAACAGCATACTCTTATGACACAGCCACATCAATGTTTATAGTAGCACAATTCACAATAGGTAAACTGTGGTACCAACCTAGATGTTCTTCAGTAGATGAATGGATAAAAATAATGTGGCATACATACACAATGGAATATTACTCAGCAATAAAAGAGAATAAAATCATGGCATTTGCAGGTAAATGGATGGAGTTGGAGAAGATAGTGCTAAGTGAAGTTAGCCAATACCCCCAAAATGAATGTTTTCTTTGATATAAGGAGGCTGATTCATACTGGGATAGGGAGAGGGAGCATGGGAGGAATAGACAAACTCTAGATAGGGAGAGGGCTTGGAGGGTAAGGAAGCGGGCATGGGTTTATTAATGATGGTGGAATGTGATTATTATTATTATCTAAAGTATAAGTATGAAGACACAAATTGGTGTGAATATTCTTTGTGTATAACCAGAGATATGAAAAATTGTGCTCTATATGTGTAATATAAATTGTAATGCATTCTGCTATCATATTTATAAAAAAAAAACTTGAAGAGACCAATTTCAAAGTAATCTTCTTGGTCTAACACTTTAGAATATAATATCACAGAAACTACAATAAAAGGAATCTAATGGTGAATAAACTTGATGAACATAGATGAAAATACCCTCATCAAAATAGGGGCAAACTAAATTCAGTAACACATTATAAGAATCATACACCATGAGTAAGTGAGATTCCTCCCTAGCAATGTAAAGACATGTATTCCAATCAGTAAATGCAACATACCTTACTAACAGGATGAAGGATAAAGACATAATCTTCTTAATTGATGCTGAAAAACGTTTCATGAAATTCAATGTCCTATGATAAGATAAAAAAAGTAAACACTCAAGAAAGTAGAAATATAATAAAATTTTATTAACAACAATAACTATATTTGTAATTCCACAGAAAACATCATATTCAATAATGAAAACCTAAATGCTTTTCCTCTAATATGATAAACAAGCAGTGAAACCCACTCTTGTCAACATATTGCTGGATGAACTATGAGAGTAATTTAAGAAGAAAAACAGTAGGAGACTTCCAAAATTCAAAAAGAAGTAGTAAAAATACTTATGTGTACAGTTGATTTTGTTTTCAGAAACTCTCACAATAAAACTATTGGAAATAACACATTCAGAAAAGTCAGAGGTATGCTATCAATCTACAATATTTCTATGCACTAATGATGAACTATTTTAGAAGGAAAGACAATATTCACAGTCTCATTAAAAAGGATAAACTACACAGAAATAAATCAAGTGTGTAAACATTTTTTAAACTGAAAATTGCAAAACATTGAAAGATATAATTTTAAAAAGCACAAATAAATGAAAAGAGACCTGACATCCATAAATAATCATTTTAATACTGTTAAAATGATTATAACCTCAGATTTAATTTTTGATCCACTGTAGCCCCTGTCAAAATCCCAATGTGTTTTTTGTTTTTTATTAAAATAGCAAATAAAAAATCTAAAATTATTAATTTTAACAAAAGGTTGAGAACAGACAAAGTAAGTTTGAGAAAGAAAAACACAACTTGAGCTACCACACTTTAGAATATATTAACAAACTACAGTAATTAAAACAGTGTGATAACTATCATGAAAATAGATATTGACTCATGAAACAGAATAAAGACCAAGAAGTTTGTTAACCCAAATACATATGGTCAACTGATTTTGATAAAGAGGACAAACTGGGGGAAAGGTACTCTCTTCCACATATAGTACAGGGAAAATGAGATATAAACATACAAACAGTATCTTACAACATAAATACAAATCAACTCAAAATATACTTACCTATTTTGTCCCACCTTCCCAGATGTAGAACACCTATGTAAACTTAAATTGAGCAACAAACATGCCACTTGTAGTAAGGTTTTAAATAATTATTATGTTTTCAGAATTGAAAGCTTGGGATTTAATGTCCAAGTGTGAGACCTGAAACTGTAACACTCCTAGAAAAAATATATGGAAATATCTCCATGACATTGTTCTTGGCAATGATTGCTTGGATTTGACACTAAAACACAGCAAGTAAAGCAAAAATAGATTAGTGGAACTGCATCAATGTAGAAAGTTTCTGAATATAAAGTAAACCATCAACAGTATAAAGGCAATCAGGGACTTGGAAAAGTATTTGAATATCGTACATCTAATAAAATGTTAATATTTAAAAATATATAAGAAACTTTTTAAAATAAATAGAAAAAAATGTAAACAGGCAAAGGATTTTGACAGATATTTTTCCAAAGAACAAATACAAATATTCAACATGTGTATGAAGTTCTTCCTTACTAGTTATCAGGAACATACGCATTTCCTTTAATTAATTTGAGTGAGTGTGTGTGTGTGTGTGTGTGTGTGTGTGTGTTAGCACTGAGGGTTAATCTTAGGGCCTCTACCATGCTTGGCCACTCCCAACCACTTAATTACTACTAATTGCATTTATTTCTATGTTTTTATTTTTTTCTGAAAATACATTAAACAGGCTGATTTTTAAGACCTTATTTGGATGAGGTATAAATTTACTACTAATCCTAAATGGTACTGTTATCATTTGGGATTATTTTCTTTGGCTCAATAATAAGCAAGTTTCAATTTATTAACTAAATATAACAATGATTTATATTCCTTTTGGATATGGAAATTTACCAAGTAAAGTGTCAATTTGAGTAGCTGGTTTTACATTTTCCACCAAAAAACGAATATTGAACAATATCATTATTTGACTAGGTGTCCTTATATATCTAAGTCAACCCAACCCCTTTTGTTTGCATGTTCTCTCTAATTGCTTCCACAGTATGTCTCTAATGGATTCCTCCTTCTTGTTACATATGTTCCTTTCACTTTAAAGATGGCCATGATGGGCTTTATGAGGAAGAAATCTCTATTTCTATGTGTCCTTACTCAGAATACAATTTTGTCTTATTTTATCTAAGGAAACCAAAACCAAAACCAAAACAAAACAAACAACAACAACAACAAAAAAAAGAAAAGTGAATAATCATTAAATTATCTGTTAATCAGCTTTTTGTTGCTTTGATCCAAATACCAGCACAAGCAATTTAGAAGAGGAAAAGTTTATTTCGGGCTAATGGTTTCAGAGGTTAAGTTGTGTCAGCTAACTCTGTTGCTCTGGGTCCAAGATGAGGCAGAACATCAATGGCTTGGCAGAGAAAAGCTGCTTCACTCAAGGCAGCCAAGAAGTAGAAACAAAGGAAAGAAAAGAGGCCACAGGAATAAGAACCTTCCAAGACACAAACCCAGAGACCCACCTCCTCCAGCCAGGCCCAACCTACCCACAGGTACCCTAATTGGTCCATTCAAACTAGAATGGACTGATTAGGTGATAGCTCTCCTACTCTAATGATTTTACCACGGAATATTCCTGCATTGACGCTGGAGGTTTTGGTGAACATATCATGTACAAACTTGGACCCATGCACAATGATATTTCTAATATCAGAGAAGAAATCAGTGCTATTGGCCTCAAAGTTGTGAACAAATGTAATTCCTCAGATACTAAAATGGGCTGGAGGAGGTTACCTACAGTTCCCTCAACTTTACTGTAAGAAAATCCTAAAAATAGAATGAAATATATATTCGATAAGTTATTATTGATTTTCAAATTTTCCCTTTAAATCATTCCCTGGGTTAATTTTCTAATCCAATTATAAATGAAAATATAATTGGAAAATGTAGTTAACAGAATTAGCTTCCCTTTGGGGAAACACATTTGACTGCTCCTCAGGGTATTTTATATGTGAATTACTGAACAATGAAATATAAATATTCTTGGTACATGAGAGAATTCCTCAACCAGAGGACAGAAAGTAAATCTGGAGGGTATATTCTCCCATCCTCAATCTAAACAGATGACTTCAAACCTTATGTCAAGCACTGAGGAAATAGTCCTTGAGTGAAGAAACTTGCCTTGGTTTTATTAAATCATTATTATCCATATGGATGAATGTCTGCACAAAAATAAGGGATAATAGTAGGATTATGTATCCTGAATTCATCCTCTTTTATAACCTAATAATTGAATTACTTTTAAATACTTTTCTTCATTTCATGGGTCATTTTTGCCCTTAGTCTATAAGCACTGGAAATAGTTTAATTTGTCTTTCAATATAAAGGCACAATTTATAAGTTACAGGGATAGTATTTGAGCTTTAATTATTACGGGGCTCATATTGGAGATTCGTGTTTTAATTATTTACATGTTTCTGTGCTCAACAATATTGTTCAGTAAAAACAAATGAGTATTTGGTTCCATAAAATACATGGCATCAAATTATATGTCATAGAGAGAATATTTCTCAATATTTAATCCAGTGACAGAAAATGTTTTAAAATTTTCATAGTTCCTCACTAATTTTTTATATGTATATTAAATAATTTGTTCATAATTATAATTACACAGCTATCTTTTAAGTCTAACTTTTCTTTTTAAACAATTCTTGATTTTCTTTTTGAGACATAATATTTGTATTATGAGAATATTACATATTTATGGGAAAAAAGGAAATCTCACATATTTATGAGGTACAGAAAATTAACTCAGTACATGTATGTAATATATAATGCCCAAATCAAGACAATGATTTATTTTCTCTTCTCCAACATTAATCACTTCTGTGTGTTGGGAACTTTCATATTCCACTAGTTATTTGAAATACTGCAAATTGTTGCAACCAGTAGTTACCCTACTGTGCTAGAGAAAACCAGGAATAATTCATTTTGGCTAACTTTAGTTTGGTGCCTTATCTAACTTCTTTCTATCATCCCTATATGTATAGTCCCCAAGTTTAAGAGACACCTATTCTTCTCAGTTCTTCTATGAGAAGAACTATTTAATTTTCTCAAATGAATGAAACTATGTGGCATTTGTCATTTTGTGTCTAAGTTATTTCACTTAACTTTTTATAGTTAAAACTAATTCTGTCGTAGTATGTGAAATTTCATACTTACACTAACTTCTACTAGAGAATATTTATGTTGTAATTTGTATACAACTGTAACATGTTTTAAATAAAACTTTTTATTCTTCTAATATTGATTTCCACCACTAGTGATTATACAAGATAAATTCCTACAAAAAGAATTGCTTTATCAAAAGTAATGTGAATTACTTACATAAAATATTGAAAAACAGGACTTAAAAGTTGCAAGGATTTATAAAAATATCTGTAGTATACAAAAGGACTGTTTTCACATAAACTTGAAAATTTATTAATAACTTTATTGTTAACAAATTAAATTGGTGATAAAAAATAATCTAGTTTTTATTAGTGCTCTTAAATATCTTGAAACCCCAAATATTTTCATGTGTATAACATACACATTTATATCTTTTTATGTGTAATATCATTTGGTTTCTTTTTACCTTCTATTTCTCTTAATCTGCCTATTTTCACTTAATTAATTCAGGGATATTAAAAATCATCTATTTATTCCCATGTGTTTTACTGTTTAATATTTTGACACCTTTAATTATCTATCTAGTCTTAAATTTCTTGAATTAATTTTATGTTATATTGTATTTTTTAATATTTTTCAAGTCATATAATTAAACTTTTTGTATCTGTATTCATAATAAAATCAGTTTCTATTTTTATATTAATTAAAATTAAATTTTATATTTTAAAATTTTCACTTCTATTCTTGTCCTATATGGACCTCCCCTTACTAGATGCAAGAAAAATCAGAGTTAAGGGTGAGAAATTAAGACAGAACGTAAGAATCATCTGAAACAGGAACTCCTTTAATGTTGAGAAATATTTGCGCCTCATATTAAGTCTCCTCTGTGTTTGCATTTTCAATGTGCTGCTGCAAATGTTCCTGAGTCTACAATTTATTTTCATCATCTCCTTCTTCCACCACCCTTCTGAGATTTCCCTCATATTTGGTCAATTAAGAGCTAGTCTAGTGTGCTTGCCTAATTATGTTACCCAAACTTTCATTCCAGAAGGGTCTGAGACATTGATTTTTTTTTTTCTTAATTTTGATCAGGCAATGTTTTCATCAAGTAGCCACTTAGTGAAACCCTGTCTCAAGTTAAAAATGAAAAGGGCTGGGGATGTGGCTAGGGTTTGATCACTAGTCCCCCCAGCCCCCCCCAAAAAAAAAGAAAAAAAAGAGTGTGCTCACCAAGCATGAGACACCAAGATATTTCCCAGAGAAAATTCGGTTCTAACATATAAACAGCTACTTTATTATATTACCCAAGCTGCTATTATAACTATTTCTCCTCTTGCTGATATCCCCATTTACAACATGAAAAGTGAATTAAAGGAAAAGTTCTCACTTTAGAGTAATTTTCACTGTGTTCCTTGGAAGAATCAGAATGTCTAAGTCATTATTACTTTTAAGGAAGGAAATCATACATTTATGAAGAGAGTGAGTGTGAGGGAGAGGAAGCTAATCCTACTTCCATTTTCCTCAAGTATTTTTTGTGATTAAAACATAAAACTGACCTTTATGACTCCTAATCTCTCTGATGGCAACTTTGCTGACCCTTCATTATCCATTCTATCATTATTAGTCTAGCTGCTTATAGTGATGCATATTGCATATAGGAATAGTAAATTCTTGGTCATCCTATCCTGTGGCTCTTTTTTTGCCATTAGATAAGCATGATGATATGAGGTAAGATTGTGTGAACTTCCATATCAAAAATGCCATGTTCTGCAAGCCCCCAGACATTGCCATTGGTAAACCCATTCCAAGCAACAAAAACAAACCTCCATTTGGTTTATTTGTCAATTCTGTTGAGTACAAATCACTAACATCTCCAAGATTGGTGAAACATAATCTGATTATATTACAACCATGTTATCATTTGATCACCTATCAAGAACTGGAGGATGTACAGATCTCTTCCAGCAAAGACACTACTATATTTACCAACGCAGCTGTAACTAGAGATATTGTTTTGCTGATTTTACTACATTCCACTTTTGACTATATCATTTTTATGGGATAGGGCTGACATTTGAAAAGAAAGGAATATAATGGGTCCCATCAAATTCTGCATCCTTAAAGAAACACATGCCATTGAAATTTCAACATTTCTCACAGGATGAGGTATTAATTGTGATTTACTAACTTGGGATGGAGGAGATGAGAACCAATTTGGGGGGCTTCATATGACTTTTGAAATTTCTAAGCTCAAAAAACAATTGTGAGGATTCTACCACCATCTGAAGGTTTTCATCCTACTTGAATCTCAAAGCACCAAGTACAAAAGCAAAAATTAATCTATCAGCCAATTGCATCCATACCAAACATTTGTGCCAGAACTGTGTGTATTCCCTGGTCCTCATAGGCCCTCTGTAAAAAGGATGCCAGGATAGCAATTCAGGATATTTGGTATCAGTGCCAGCTCAGATTCTTCATATACCAAGCTTCAGCTTCTAGATATTCTTCATAAGGTATGTGGGTAAAAAGTACAATGCAACACTTTTTCTCAAGAAACACAGCCTCTGGCAATGTGGTTTATGTCTGAAAACAGGATTAGATTTAAAAAGTAGATGAATGATTTTATTTTTTTTTTCATTTTGGCAGATGACAGACTTTTTCCATATCATAAAAAAATTTTAATTGCACAAATGAAACAAAAGACGTTAGTCAATTTCACCTGCAGGTCATCTAGTTCTGCTTTTTGTCCTCCTAAATAATCTTTTATTTACTTGACTACTTTCTAACTTAAATTTCCTTAAAACTTGTAGTTTGTGCTAACTTATTTTGTTATTCAAATCCTCTCAACCATATTAAAACCAAAATATTTCTTTAAGTGATATTTTTGGGTACTTGTAAAGGGATTCAT
>NW_025999998.1:105620-109390 GCF_001458135.2 Marmota marmota marmota
TAGACCCCTCCACATGCAGGTTTCACCACCTCCCAATAGTGCCAATAGCTGACAACCACACCTTTACCATTTGGGACTTTGGGGCGCATTTAAGATCCAACTCTATTACCATCACATCAAATCTTTATCATATTATCATCACATGGAAAAATTAAAAGGAATTTTCAAAATTAAATAATAAATTATACATATTCAAATTTGATTATTTTGAAAATCTCTCTCATTGCTAATTTTGTTGAACCACCATTCTCTCAAGAATCATGTATTATATTTGGTTTATACCCTTTACAAAATTTTAATGTAAACTAGTTATATAGACTACTGATTTTATAGAAAGATCCACATACTATAGTCATTTTGTATGTATACTGAAATCTGGATTGGTGTGCTTGCTTCTTATACACCCTGTTTCTCTACTGTTCCTTTACACTGGAAGATAGGTATCAAAGATAGGATGATGTTGGAAAATCATGTATAAATTATGGGTTTGTTTGAGCTGTCATAAAGCAGGGGCACTGATTTCCTGGGTGAAGTTCCCTGGTTTGAGAAGACCAGATTATGCTGGCGCCAGGCCTTACCTCATAGTCCTAGGTTCAAACACAGCCTCCCTGGGATGGGCATAACCTGCCAAGCCCCAAACAACTTGTTTTTCCCATTCTTATCCTGTTTTCCTTAAAATGATCCTCACTAAAACCCTTTAGTGTGATTTACTGAAATAAAAGGATTAAGGGACTTTTCCCTTTGTTAGAATTAGACCCATCAGGTGTCTTCCATCAGTCAAGCCCCCACTTTGAAAATATACTTCTCATCTTTTGTGTTTATTTCTTGATATTACTTTCCTAGTCTTTATTTCCAGCTGGCTCACACCTCTGACAGTTACCTACTCCTTCCCCATGCAAGCCACAGCCGGAAGGATAACAATCAGATAGCACATTTTTGTCCAAAATCCATCATGGTTGGAAGAGGAATTCCTTGCAGTTCACCAGGAGCCACATACTGACAAATTATCTAATGACTTCTCATTCGATTTAGTTGGAGACATTAAGAACATTAAGAATGTATTTTGTAAAAAAAACATTCTCTACTTTGATATTAGAAGTAACATTTAGAGTGGTACCTAAGCCATTTTCTTAAGTTTCTTAATCTATTTTATTTTATTTTCTGTTTATTAGTTGGTGTTCTTTACAAAAATTTATCTCAACTATGACAAACTTAAGTTTTATTTTTTTTTAAAGAAGCAAGATATGGGATGATTCATTGCATTGTAATTTTTAAAGTCTGCATGAGTCATTTATTTTCATTTTATTTCTTCATGAGAATAAATATGGACATATTCACTTATGTACTTAATCAATAAAATCACTTATATTCTTGTTAATGCTTAAATTGTTTCAAATGTGGCTGGGAAGTACCTTAAACTTGGCTTCTGTCTCTTTTGTCATACCTTGACTTAATTTCTGAAAACTTTCATGGTTTGGGGAAGAAAAGATATACACAAATGCATATTTTTAAAAATTTTTCCTGCCTTAGACTAAGAAATATATATATTTCTCCAAAAGACTATTACCTGTTAGTGCGTAATTATACTTAATAAACCAAATTTGGAATCTATGAGTGCTCATTGCTAAAGTTCTTTCACTATAAAGAGCTCAGGAATGAAATCTTAAAGTTAATTTTTATAGAAATATGTAATTTAAATTTAATATTAGATTTCTTCTTATTTATTTAAAAATATTTGTACTTGTTTAAAAACAATTTTGTTTAAATTTTATTACATATTCTATGTATTTGCTTATATTACAATAAAGTATGGCATAGTTTCAATATTACTAGTAGCATTAATTTTAAAATAGTCAATTACCATAATATTAAAGAAAAATACATTACTATATTATTATCATAGACTTATATAATACAGTAAGTGTAATACATATAAAAATTATACAGTATTATATGATTATAATTTTATAATTATATTATATTATAGCATATTATTATATTATAGTATAATACTATATTGATAATATTGCTATTATATATAGAATATAGGCTACTCTGTAAAATATAAATATTATAGAATATTATTATCACTGTGTTGGGATTTGTGTTTCTTCATAGGTTTTGATACTTGTTCTCAATTTAATCTGCAAATGATTAAACTTCTTGTTCATGATCACCTTGGTGCTCTCAAGGCTTGTTTGAAATTTATGCCAGGACAGGTTTAGAGCAGCCTATACTAATACTGATTTAGCTAATTTAGAAATTAGCATTAGTACAAGTCATTGTTGTACCTAATTTAGCTCTACCAGTGAAGCATAGGCTTTCTAAGTTTTCTACCAAATATTCATGTTTTGCCTATAGAAATTGGATAAAACCCAAATGTCTCCCAGCATTGGGGTTCTCAGGACTGTTAGGCCACTCTTTGCTTTTCATTTAATTGTGTTTCTTTGATGGTAATGATGGTTGTATGTATGTGTGTGCATTCATCCTTCAAATTGTGTATGTTACAATAAGGCTTCACTGATATTCACAGCCTCATATACTTAACTTGAAACATAAACAGATTCTTGGGTTTTCTTCTCTTTAGTATTCAGCTCCCTACATATCTACATATGGTTCTTCCAACTTCTGATTTCTCTTTTTTCAAAACAGGGAGATCAAAGATCAAATTATATTTCTTAGATACTCCTCTGTATGCTATGTTCCAAAGAATGCATGTAGGAAGAGTCAGGCCAATTTTAAGCATTGTCTCATTTTTTCATTTTCTCTCAGTGATCAAAGACCTACTTAGTCTATTGTCCAAATGTCAAAAACTTAATTTCTTTTTTTCTTTAGTTTTTTTTTATTGTTTATTTCAGGATGGTGAATCCAATATGAAATATTTCTTCATAGACAGAAATGGAAATCTTTCTAATTTTTCATATCCAGGAGAAATAATGATTGTCTGGCTCAATCAGGGATGTATGTTGGCATTTTTACTAGGACTACATTAAATATATTACCTTATTATGTGATAGCAATTGCCATTATTATAATAATGAATCCTGTTGTCCAAAATGAATATTAGTCTTTATTTTCCATATTTATTTTGAGTCTTGACTATTCAATGTTTTAAATTTTTCTCACATTTAATTTATATATTTAAAATTAATTTTAACTAATAAAAACATAATAATATATATAGTCATGGAGTATTGAGATGTTTCAGTACATGTATCCATTGTGTGATGCTACATCAGGTTAAACATCTATCCATCTATCTCCCCAAATGTTCATCATTTCTTCACAGTGAAAAGTATTTAAAATTCTTTCTTTTTGAACAGTACATTTTTACTTTATATAAGTACTGTACTATGCTATAGCATACCAAGGAAAATTTAACATGTTAATATTTTGTAATTTTTCTTGTTGTTATAAATATATTTTCTCATGTTTTACAAAAGGTTTTTGAGAATATGAATTACTGATTATATATTAATTTGTGTTCTGTTACTTTTGTAATTAATTTATTTTTGTTGATTTTAACAATTATTCCTGATTATTCCAGTTGTCCAAAGGAATCATTAAGAAAAAGAAATAAAATGATTGCTTTTTTGGAATTTTTATTTCTTTTTTCTATATAATCGCTTTTTCTAATGATTCCAATAAAACATTAAATAATACAGGAAGTGACAGAAAACTTTGCTCTTTTCCTATTCTTACACAAACAACTTTAAGTATTTCCCCATTAAGAAAATACGTAAGTCCAGCATGGGAGACACATGATTTTT
>NW_025999998.1:110850-112329 GCF_001458135.2 Marmota marmota marmota
GAGAGAGAGAGAGAGAGAGAGAGAGAGAGAGAGGGAATGCACCAGGGACATGATATAGTCCCTGAAGGGGTGACCTCAGGGATATACTTCATCCAGCCACACCCCACCTTTCTACAGTTACCACCAAGTAGTCCATTCAATTGTTAATCCATCATCAATTCATCCACCAATGAGATTATAGATTTTATAATCCAGTTTTTCATCTCTGAATTGTCTAACACATGATGAGCTTTGGGAAGACATTCCAGATTCAAACAATAACACCATTTATGAAAAGTCACAAAATATAGTCTTATTCATACAGAAAAACATACATGCAATTATATCAATTTAACTTCCTTTTTAAAGTAACAATCCATGTATTATTCTAGGGCCACTTATGAAAATTATACTGTATCAGTACAGTGATATAATATTAAAGTGTTAAAGAAACAATGAAAAATTATTATATATTGACATATAAGAATCTCAAAAATATGGGAAAAATTAAACAAGAATTTAAAAATATGATATATGCACAGAGAATTCCCAAGCAGCCATTTGCACAATATCTTACTTCATGAAGAAGAACTTAAGGCAACAGAAAGTAGGTCTTTTTTGCTCTTGGAATATTCTTAAAAGTGAATATATTGTTTATATAATAAGCAGTTTGAGTAAAAACTAAATATGCAAAGTTATATTAAGTATACTTAAATGGAAGATAAATATATAAAAGTAATACCTCAATTTTTTATTTAGATTAAAATTTTATGATTGTATTTTTTTCATAATAATTTGATAATTGGATTCAGGCACAAATCTGCAAATTACATAAGCTTAATAATAATTGTATCTTTAAAAAGCCATTTTATGCATTCCTATTTTTTAACCACATTCTTCAAACTCAGAGGATTTGAGGTTAAGTGTATTGAATAGTTTGGAAGCATACAATGTACAGGTGAACCACATATTTTTCTATCACCCTTGTTTCAGAATAAAATTTATTGTGTTAGGAAACTAAGCAGAGGAACTAAGAAGCTTCAAGTGTATTTCCTCTGCACTTTATACGTATGTAGAAATCAGACCATTATTGGTCAGAAAATGTTAAGAGTCTATATGTGAATAGCCAGAATTTTTCAGCACATTTCAGAATGATTGCTTATTGAAAAGTCTAGATAGAGTATGAGAAACCTATCCAAAATTCAGAAGTAGCATAAACACAACTAGAAACTGATGAATCCCAAAATAACTGCATCAGAGAGCCCAAAAGTGGAATGAAGTTAATATTTTAGAAAGATGTCCTCTGGCAATAGACTTTCATTAGCTACTTTGACTCACAAACCTTTAAAAGATGACAATCTCTTCCTCTTTCTGTCCTCCCAAGTGCAGAAGCTTATAACCAAGCACTATCTTTTCTTAAGTGAAAAAGTAAGTTGATCTCTTAAATGTCCTTTAGGGTCTAGTTATTGAACTCAGTAAAAGTCACTTTTAAATAACTTT
>NW_025999998.1:140950-153376 GCF_001458135.2 Marmota marmota marmota
ACACACACACACACTCAAAACCGGTTCACATAGATGTCTCAGTTTTGTGATGTGTTAATATGCATTCTCTGGTTTATTTTTTTCTCAATGATCAGGGCTATGAAGGAAGGGGAAATATTCTCAGATAAGATTATAGTCCTCAATTCCATAATGAAATTAATTTTAAAGCTGCTTCATGTTTATATTAAATCAATCTTCTAGTATTGTACTCCAAATGTACATCTATCTTGTATGCTTTTTCTCAAGATTTTTTTAAAACATTCTTCCAAGGCTTAATCTATGATTGCTACTAAAATTCTACACCCAAAGCAGAAGTTTCATAAAATCGTTCAAACTTTCTAACTCCCAAAATTCAGTAAATCTCTGCAATTCAAAGTAGTACCATTAATTAGGAGTAAGGGAAGAAAAAATATAATATTTGTCAAAAGTAATGGGTTAAACTGTATCCAATGTCAGGAGCTCTCATTCTCTTTCTTTTTTTGTTATTCAGACTTGAACCCAGAGATGCTTAACCACTGAGCCGCATTCACAGATTTTTAAAATTATTTTTTCCTATTTTGAGACAGGGTCTCCCTAAGTTGCTTACAGCCTCCAGAGTTTCTGAGGCTGGCTTTGAACTCATGATCCTCCTACCTCAACCTCTTGAGTCTCTGGGATTAGAGGCATATGCCACTGCACTCAGTTCTCTTTGAAAGTAAAAATAAACAATATATTTTTGATTTCTGCACAATTGATTTTGTCTCTGTTCTGCCAAATGATTGAAGTAAAACATTTACTGACTTGTTACTTTTTCCAGTAGGTAACAGTGATGTTTTATTTGTTTGACATAGTAAATCAAGAACATGTACACAACACTAGGGACAATTTATATTGACTGTCAATAGTTAGTATTTGCAAAAATTCACAAAGAACTGATTGCAAGCATATGTAAATAATATGCTACATATTGTATCGTGATTAAAGAAGAAAAAGCATAACAAAATTTCTTTTAAAAACTATATATATTAGTTGTAGGTGGACACAATACTTTCATTTTATTTGTTTATTTTTATGTGGTGCCAGGGATCAAACCCAGTGCCTCATGCATGCTATGCAAGCGCTCTACCACTGAGCCACAATCCCGGCCCAAAATTTAGATCAGCTATAGATGTATGTGTTGATTTCTATTCTGTTTGTTCCATTTGTTTGTGTGTCTATTTTTATGCCAGTACCTTGCTGGTTTATACTCAAGAATAGTTTCCTAATAGGTTGAACCATTTTTGAATCATTAATTAAGGTAAATTTGTAGTATGTTAAAATTCTATTTTACTAGTTTGTTCTTTATTGTGTTTATTGGCATGAGGCTCCTCAATGCTGGGTAACATGAAAATACAAATACTTATTTTTAGACTAACCTCTGACATTCTTTCTCTGCAATATTTAGTCAGGGAATGTAACTCTCAGTCTCTCAAGTTTCAGGGAAATATCTTGTGAACACACTATAGTATAAGCAGAATGAACTATGTGGCTAAAAAGCACTGCGTTCATACCAAAATTTTAGTTTGCTAACTGTACCTTGGGAAGTTACCAAATGACTCCTTGTGCCTTCATGTGTAAAATGGTGATTTAATATTGTTTTACAAGGCAGTATAAAAGCTAATTCCCTGGTGAGATTCTGGGAATGTGGTAGTAATTAGTAAGTCAAAATTCCCCTCATTTCTTCTCCTGTCAGCTCACTAATGTTGAGTTCAGAAGGTCATGTTTGTGCCTCCAACTTCCCCCAGCAGGTCTCAACAAGGTGTCCTCAAGTCATTGTGTAGCCTTGCAAGCCTACATGGACCTTATTCAAATTTCTGTGTGGGACCCTGGGCACACTATCCTTCAGGGCATAGGGCCAGATTGTATTAGGTCTCCAGGAAACACATTACATTTTCATATTTATTTATATTTCACTCTATGTCTGGAAAATGTTTTGGAGTTTCTTCCTAATTCTATTTTGCTTTGTTATTTTAATGGAATAGTTACTATTTCCAATTAGTTGGTGGCAGGCTTCTTCTTCGGATGCTATTTCCAGCCTCCCTAACACTATTGCAAATTCCTGTTGTAGAACAAGCATACCTGAAAGGTGGTCTTTGGTTTCCTGGTGAACTGAATATTTTCTATCTATTCGTTCTTTCAACAAATGTTTGTGGAATGCTAACTATATGCCTGGGATAGTTCTAGACACTTGGGTTACAATAAGGCCTCTTTAATCGAACTGAGGTTGCTAAAGCAAAAGAAGCAATTATTTAATGTAATTAGGACTTTTGTGCAGGTAAGCATTGTTGAGGGCACAAGGATATTTAGGAAAGGGCTCTTGGAGTATATGACAGTTTAACTGAAACCTGAAGTGTGAGAAAAAGCTGACCACCACTGAGACTTACAAAAAAATTGTTCTGTAGAATGTGTATAAATTTCCGAAATGCTTTTTAGTATGTCATTTTTGGGTAGACATACCACCCTTTAAATATTGAGAAAATGTTTACAATAATATTTTCATTTTTATTTTATTTTTTCTGACATTTTTGTTTTCCTTCAATAAGTATGTATAAGCAAAACCATCAGGTTTAACTTTGATGAATATATTTTGTGTTGTTAAACGCTAAATATTTTATATAAATGTAGATTTATTTTTATTTTCTCAATGTTCCATTGTTTCAGAAATCATTAACAGATTCACAAAAGTTTATTTGTTGTGGTTTTATTATTTTCCATTTTTTTAAATATCCAAATATTTTCAAATACATAAATCTATGTTAGTTGAAGTAAATTATTTTCCCTAGAAAAACAAATTCCTATAAATATATTCTGTATTGCCGTATATTGGATCATTTCTCAAAATTATTGTTTCAACATTTCAACAACAGTATATCCATCAATATAGTACTAGGAGGAAATGAAGTATAATTAAAGTTAAGTNAAAGTAAGATTTTGATGCTGTTTTCTCTTGATGGTTGAGAAGGTATTCCAACTTTGTTATCTTAATGAATGCCAACATATTTAGTAACTGAGTAGTATGCAAGCAACTGAATTCAGGAGGTTTTAAGTTTTCCTAGATTTGTATACAACTTCAGAGAATAAAAAAAAATTTGTTTCCCTCTAAAGCTTCCAGAAAGAATCATTTATCTCTGTTCTTTTGATATGAGCATGGTGAAACCTATGCCAGATTTCTGAGCTACAGAACTGTTAATTAGATAATAAGCTTGTTTTGTTTTTAGTGACTAAATCTCTGATATTTTGTTTTGAAAGAAATAAAAGAAACTGATGTAATCACTATAAAAATTGGCCTCAAAGACCTCTGGGACGTGTTTCAGAAAACTCTCAGAGTTCCAAAAGTCCATATACTGAGAAATGTTGTCTTAGGCCTACGGATATCAACTATAGTAGATTTATTTGACATTCTCATTTGTTGCTTATGTACCTGCTAGGTGGTCTAGATTTTGTCTTTTCAAAGATAACATCTTTCTATGTAGCAACAGAGTTTTGTATCATAAAATCCATTTGTTTTCATTTGTCACTTCAGATTAAAACAAAGCAGACAACAAAAGTGATTTAAGTTGAAAAAAATCTCTTTTCCACTTTAGACCTATAACAATCTAAAGAATCTCTTATCAATTAATCCATTCATTGGAAATGCCTCCATTTGGTTTGAAAAAGTCAAGTGAACTACCATTTCTGAAGACTTTTGAGGATTCCATATCATCACTGTTTCCCATAAAATACTGAAGAAAGTAAGAGAAAAAAATTACTAAGAAAAATTCTTTAGGTATTTCCAACCCAAACTGATTAAACATGCATTTAAAATTATAAACAACAAAGGAATTAAAGTATGTCTGTCACCTTCAATTATAAAATAAAATGGAAAGAGTGCTAGGGCTAAATCTGACTTCTCAAACAGAATCTGCTCTGGTTACAAGCTTGATTTTTTGGAGGAGTAGTTAACTTTGGGTTCTCACAGTTCAGAGTTGCAGCCCATGGTGGCTGATTCCATTGTCCTGGGCCTGCAGCAAGGCAGAATGTAATGGCAGAAGGGCATGTCAAAGGAAAGCTGCTCATCTCATGGTGGTCAGGAAGCAGAGGGCCATAAGTTTTTTAAATGGTCTCAGGTCAGAGACCATTACAAAAAAATCATATTAACAACCAAAATGCAAACAGCTTTAAGCTCCAGATATTGAAGAAAGCATTTCCAAAAACATTTTAAAAATACAATATTTAAACTTATTGCATTGTAATTAAAATGGCTAAAAAATTGAAAAATTAGTCTAGAGTAAACTCCAAAATCACTGGTTCCCATTAATTGGAACACTTGCTGAAATTTTAAGAATAATGAACACTAATCTCAAATGGAATATTCTGAGTCCCCTTCTTGTCAGAAAATTATTGACAATCTTCTGGGAAATTAATGTCCAATGCCTTCAGTTACCTCTAATCACACAGAGGAAATGAGCTTGGAAGTTGAAGAGTAGCACGGTGCATTTCTTATCATTACTGGGGCAACACATTCTACTCTGGACAACATTTTGTTCCCTACTCTTCTTCTTTGAAATTACCAAACTTTCAAGTTTTGAGTTTGGGTAATTTACCTGATGACTTGCCTACCTCAATCTAATATCTTAGTATTTCTATGAAAACTTTTAAAGCTGAACACAAATCCTTTCTCAGCTCTAACTGGTAAATTGATTTGGAAGGGATTGCCTCATGAATTGTAGGTGCTTTATGTAGGTTCATGTTTCCTGAAGGTTTTTCCTGACTTCCTTGATTTCCTTTGCTTCTTTCAACCTAGAACATTTATCATTAAAGATTTAAATCAACCATTAGATAAAATTATTTCTTTCTAGGCAAAAAGTGCTTTGCATATTAGATGTATATGGGATGAAGAATATATAAATAAATCTTCTATGTTCCTCCATAGGATTCCCAAATGTTTTCAAAATCAGCAGGATTTGAGGGACTGCTTTATTTTATTGGGCCAAAAATTTCTAGTTCCCACTTCTAGACATATAATATTTTCAATTCAGAAAATAAATAAATAAATAAATAACAAATGGGAATTTTATCATTTAGCCTTGATCTGAAACTATCAATACAATTGTGAAATATAAACTTCCCTTGTGTCTAATCCTAGCACTATCTTATCTACTACCATTTCCAAAATCTAATATTCCAAATTCATTGTTTTATCTTCTTTTTTTCATAATTCCCTTGAGAAGAAATCTTAGGGTTTATCTACTTTGATCTCAGTAAACAAATAGCATACCTGAACTTCTATGCCTCATGGATGCACTGAGGCCCATACCTACTTCTCAGATATTCTAAATGACAATCTGGGGAGATTTAGAAAATGTCCAGGGAACTTCACTTTAATCCAACACATAAATGACCTTCTTCTGTGCTCTGACAGTAAATGAAGACTCCCTTTTAGTTACTAAATACCTCCTTAATACATTAGCAAGGGAGGGACATGAGTAGCTAGAAAAAAATTCAATCATTCTATCTGTCAATTAGATGGGTCATAATATTTCAGTCACAGGTAAAACTCACTATAGACATATGTTATCCTATTTAACATTTTCCTCTTTCTAAAACAAAGGAGAGGATTTTTTTGGTGTGTGTTTTATGAGATATTGTGGGATGTGAATTGCTAATTTCTCTACAATGGCCTCATCCTCCATGCCATAAATAGAAAATTATTTCCAGGCCCAGTGGTTTTGAATAATCTATCCAGATATACTTTTCAGGATCTTAGAGATGTTAATTTTTATGTCTTCCTTTGTGCATACTAGTTATTCATTTTTCTTTGTACATGAAGGAGAGGTTCATGACCTTGAAGTATTATTTGAGAAGGATAATAGCCACCAGAGACATTCAGTGTATTATTGTTGGGCCTCAGGGCCAGAAGCTAGGACATATCCCCAGCCTGTGAGCCATGGCCACACATCAACCTTGCCCAAGTTACCTCCGATTTAGTATTAGATCATCTACATAGTACATGTTTTCATTTGTGCAGGTTATATTCCTTAATAAAAACGTACAGAGCTTTTCTCAGTATTGACTCACCTCTTGTGAAATTTTGCTAATATATTCCTCTCTTGTCACTGTGTATCTCTGTCAAATCTTAATCCTGCCACTTTGCTTCTTTTACCAAGCTAACAGTGTACTCCATGATTGTGTCACTCATAGTTGATCATTATCTTATATAGAGGCTACATTTATCTGAAAAGTCCCTCTCCCAAGTTGACTTCATTCTTTATGTTGACGGTTCCTAACTCCAGAGAAAATAAAACCTCCCAGACTGAGTGTATCATCACAAATCAACAAAAACATATTAAACATCAAGCAGTAATGATATCAAATCAGGGCAAGTAGCTAAGTTATTCTTTCTAGCTTGAGTTTGTTAAGAACAGAGGTAAAGGGCTGCGGTATGACTCAGTGGTAAGGCACTTGCCTCACATGTGTGAGACACTGGGTTTGATTCCCAGCACCACGTATAAATAAATGAATAAAATAAAGGTCCATCAACAACTAAAAAATAGAACAGAGGTAAAGAAGGTTAATGTACTTACTGATAGCTGCTATGCCTTTGGCATAGTATAGAATTTGGTGGTATTATGAAAATAGAATATTTATGACAGAAATTGGTACTTCAGCCAAAATATAGAACTTAAATAGCATAGTTTCTGAAGTGACTTTACTTACTCCCAAAATATTTCTATAACTAAAGCTGAGGAGCTAGATCAAAAACCTTAGTTGGGGTATGGGGAAACAGATTATCCGATAAACATAGTAAAATACTGGTTCCTTGCTCCTGTCCCCCAAGAACTTCAAATGATTTACAAGCCTTGAAATTATCCTTCTGGTTATTACTCTGAGGCCCTGGATCCCTAATGAGATTTTTCACTCTTCCTTAAGGGAAAAAAGCTTTTCAGGATGACTCCTAGGGTAATAATAATAATAATTACAGAATAACAGCTTCAAACTTAGAAAGAATTGAAGGGTAAAAGTTAAAATAATACACATAGATGGACTTTATAAGCATCAAGACATCTACTTTGTACCCCCAAGTCTGACTCTGAAGTCATTGTATATGGTTTATAAAATATGAACCACCAAGGAATATACTATGCAAACATAAGCTTAGACCCTTTGGTTTTTATATGAATCAGGAAATTACACTTATACCCTGGAAAGTGTATAAAGATGAGTCAAGGAAGGAATAGAGTACCCCCTGCCACGTATTCTTCCTTCACTGGCAAATAGATTTTATTTAGTTACCAAAAGCAGAAAACTACAAATATATACTCACTAGGACCTGTGTATTTACCAAATGATTAAAGACATTTCCTGCCTAAATACTTCAGCAGCATCAGTTCCCAAAGATTGCTAAAACAAGTCTTTACCTCCATTTCCCACTTGAGGTATCTTCTTGCCATCTTTAATTGTGCTGGAAATTGAATAGTAACATATTAATCAAGTATTACACTGCCTTTATCATCACTAGTCATCAGACACCATAGAATGAAACAATGTTATCCTCAAGAACAAACTATTTTAACTAGTTGAATTTACTATGGCCAAAAATGTTGGTCATTGATCTTATGACTCTCAGCTCCTAATGCCTAACTTAATATAAACTATCTCTTTTTGTGGTTACACAGGAAGGCCCAGAATTATGACTTATTCATCTTGACTAGCAATTTATAAGAAACATCTGACTTGACTCAACCTGACATTCTTAAGGATTTTCAGTGGTTGATAAAATATAATTCCAATCCTGTAATCAACAAGTCAAGGTTGTCATCATAATTATCTGATCATTCTTTACATGTCTTAAAAGTAGGCACTCTAGTATTCTGAGTGTATTCTGTAGTATTCTCCAACCAATGGCATTCATCCCATTTGGAAAGACCTTTCTACCATGTATTCATCAATAACACTGCTATCAAACTGCAGGGCATTCAACCTTGAGTTAATCTTTCACAACTAATGAATGGAAGTAGCAGAGTGAATTGCAGTTCAGTGGTAGAGTGCTTGCCTAGCACATGTGAGGCACTGGGTTCTATTCCCAGAACCAAATAAAAATAAATAAATAAAATATGGGTATTATGTTAAAAAAAAAGAGTGGCAAGAGAAATCCAGTCTAGAGAAGTATTCCAACTAGATCCTTTCAAGAACAGAAAGAAAGAAAACAAACAAACAAATAAACAAACAAACAAAAAAACAGCCCGGAGAAGACAGCTGTCTTGAGAATCAGAGAAATGAGATGTTGTCACAAGGTAGTCAACTTCTTCCAAAAGACCATGAAAAAATACCTGACTAGATTCTCCCATTTTTCTTCTGCTTCATTTTTTTCATTCTAATTTGTTATGTATGACAGCAGAATGCATTACAATTCATATTATACATATAGAGCACAAATTTTCATCTCTCTGATTGTACAAAAAGTAGAGTCACACCATTTGTGATTCATTCATCTACTTAGGGTAATGATGTCATCTCATTCCACCATCTTTTTTACATGCCTTGCTCCCTCCCTTCCCCTCCCACCCCTTTGTCCTATCTAAAGTTTATCTAATCCACCCATGTTCCCCCAAACCCCACTATGAATCAGTATCCTTATATAAGAGAAAATATTTGCCATTTGTTTTTTTGGGATTGACTAACTTCACTTAGTATTATTCTCCAACTCCATCCATTTACCTGAAAATGCCATGATCTTATTTTCTTTTAATGCTGAATAATATTCCGTTGTGTATATATACCACATTTTTATTATCCATTTAACAACCGAAGGGCATCTAGGTTAGTTCCACAGTTTAGCTACTGTGAATTGTGCTTCTATAAACAATGATGTGGCTGTGTCTCTGGAGTATGCTGTAGTTAAGTCCTTTGGGTATAGACTGAGGAGTGGGGTAGCTGGGTCAAATGGTGGTTTCACTCCTAGTTTTCTAAGAAATCTCCATACTGCTTTTCATAGTGGTTCCACCAATTTTCAGTGCCACTGTCAAAGTATAAGTTTAACTTTTTCCCTACATCCCCACCAACACTAATTATTGCTTGTTATGCTCTATCTGATGTGCGTGTGGTAAAAAATTGCTCCCCAAATGTAAGCTATTCACCTCACAGATTGTTTGTTTTTCTGAGAAGAAGCTATTTAGTTTGAATCCATCTCATTTATTGATTCTTGATTTTAATTCTTGTGCTATAGGAGTCTTATTAAGGAAGCCGGGTCCTAATATGACATGATACTGATTTGGTCCTACTTTTTCTTCTATTAGGCACAGGGTCTCTCTTTTCTGTTTACCATGCTCTTCTTTCCACAATAACTCACTGATTTTACTCTAATTTTTTCTCATTTGAATTTAGATCTGCACCTTTTCTTTTCTGTTCCTAAATTTAAGAGTTTCTGCTCCTTTTCTGTCCCCTGTCTTTCCTTTTCCTCTTCTCTCATCAGACTATTTTACCCAAATAATCTTTGGAATGCCGACTGGTAAACTAACTATTCAGTACTTGTCATAATATTAGAGATTATGCATCATGCCCCCTCTCCCATGGTCACTTCTGATATTTCCCAGATACCTTTGATCAATTGAAATGCATATTTTCCAATGAATCTTCTTTTATTTGCTAAATGGTGAAAACAAACAAGTAACCATTGTGAAAAAGCCTAAACTTTTTCCAGTCTTCCTGGCAATGGTCATGTCTCTTTCCTTCATTTATAATCATTATCCCCTTTCTGAGAATGGACATTTATAATGCTTAGCCAGTTATCCTTCAATCTTCCGTAAAGCAACAAGCTATCTTGGATAACCCTCATGAATATAAAATTTCCATTGTCCCTCCAATCCTAATTTCTCAGATTCAACTCAATGGCTCATAGAACACCTCCAACTGTGCCATTCTTCACCCTCGATATTTGCTGTCTTTGGTCACGCTTAATCATAAAATAGTTATTCATTTCACCCCTGGCTTGTGTACACTCTCTGGTTGTACACAAAGTAAAGTCACACCATTTGTGTCTTCATACATGTACTTAGGGTAATGATGTCCATCTCAATCCACCATCTTTTTTTTACATGCCTTGCCCTTCCCTTCTCCTCCCTTCCTTTTGCTCTATCTAGCTGGGATAAAATTATAATTTTTTTGGCTAAATCTAAGCCTATTTGGCTAGTGTTGGTCAATTCTATCATATCTCTTTAAGTGAAAAATTGTTCTAATCTGTTTATGATACTCAGTATCCCACACATTTTTGTTTGTTTATTCCTTTCTAATACTATCTCTAGAACAATCCCCTATTCTGTCTTGTTTACCTTGCTCTTGTTATAATAATAATAATAATAAAAGAATGGCACTTTGGACATCACAGTTCTTGCTGGAGACCTCAGTTCCTAGGGAAGCAATTTATAAGAAACAGCTACAGAACCTGGCTTATGTTCTTTTAATAATTTCACTACATTTTGGGAAAAGTTTGGTACTCCATGCACCATCCCTAGGAATTCACTTCCTAGATGAATATGTTCTATTCAATAACATAATAATTTACTCATTGCTGAAGTGGTTTACCTGTCTCTAACAGCGTATTCACTGGCCTCAAATTAGTGATTAATTATGAGAAACCCAGTACACTGTTGTCCATAGCCACATAAACTTCAATGTGATCCTCAGTGCAGTAGGGGCTACACCGGCAGTGTTTTAGTCAGCTTTTTCACTGCTGTGGCTAAAGGACCTGATGAGAACAATTGTAGAGGAAGAAAAACTTAATTGAGGGCTCACAGTTTCAGAGGTCTTATTCCATAGAAGGTTGGCTCCATTCCTCAGGGCTTGAGATGAGGCTGAACATCATGGTGGGAGAGGGTAGCAGAGGAAAGCAGCTTACACCATGCTGATCAGAAAGCAGAGAGAGTGACTCCACTCTCCAGATACAAAATATATATCCCATAGCCACACCCGCAATTAACCACTTCCTCAAGCCACACCCCATCTGCCTCCATTTACCACTCCGTTAATCCCATCAGTGATTAATTCACTGATTGAGTTAATACTCTCACAACCCAATCATTTGTCCTTTGAACCTACTTGCATTCTCTCACATGTGAGCTTTTGGGGAACACCTCACACTCAAACCATAACAGTCAGGCATCAGAAGCCACTGCTGTTTCCCAACAAGCTATTTACTCTTTTATTCATAACAAAGAGACAAGAGGCAAATATTAGGAAGAATTTTGCTAAATTAATTGAGGTAGAACTCCACCCTAGATATCTGACCACAATGGAAATCTAACAAAAGTCTACACTTGGTGGCCTAGAAATCTGCTTACCCTAGTCTTCCCTCAGTGAAAATCCTGTTAATAAGTTTAACCAGAACTACTCACTTTCCTTATCCCCCAAATCCCCCCTTAGTAATTTTCCATCCACAGACCCTTGAACTTCTCTTTAGCTACAAATCTCCACTTGTCCATGGCCTATTTAGAACTGAGTCCAGTTCTCAATATGAGAATATAGAGAGGTCTATATTGAAATAGTTTTTCCCCCTATTAAAATAGCTTATTTTTCCCCCAGAATTTGTGGCCATGACTTTAATTTATTTCAGGTTCTGGTTTTATTTAATAGTAGTTTGCCTAAAGACATCACTTTTCTAACAAGTCCAAAAGAATAAACGTGTTTTAGATTTTTCCAACTTCATCTTACTCTAAGGATAGGAATGACAACTATGTTTTCATTGGAAGTCTTAGGAGAACATATCTTGACTTATAATGCATATCAAAATACCAATATCTGAAGAAATAGAGTCCAATAAAGGGTCATTAAGACTAAACATGTCACAATTATGTTATTATATTTTCATGTTTCTGTCTTGTTTTAATGGTATTTTTACTATAAAACCTGAATGTAAATGAAATAGATATAAATTAGAATGGAGTGATATGTAAACTACATATCTCTCCTATTCAAAAACACTGAGTGAGAATTTGGGGGGGGGGTAGGTGGTATTCATGGAGTCAAAAGAGATTTCTGCCAGTTGTGGTGGCACAGGCCTATAATCCCAGCAGCTGGGGAGGCTAAACTAGGAGGATCATGAGTTTGAAGCCAGCCTCAGCAACATGGAAAGGCCCTAAGCAATTCAGAAAGACCCTGTCTCTAAATAAAATATTTTTAAAAAGGGCTAGGGATGTGGCTCAGTGTTTAAGTGTCCCTGGGTTCAATCCTTGGTACAAAAAAAAATTCTGTAAGCTTATAATGTAAATATTTGGTACAGAAAAAGGTGCCTTACATATATATATGGTCAAGACAAATAAACTTTTTCAGTATATTAATCCATATTGAAATTACCTGGAACTATCTGGAAGTATGGTTTACAGGGGAAAAAATGACTATGAGTTGATATTATTTCTGTTACAGGTTTTCTCTTAT
>NW_025999998.1:155314-226546 GCF_001458135.2 Marmota marmota marmota
AAAAAAGGAATTATTTAAATTGTTTGAAAGTGGCCCTTATTATAACTATATTTGAGAAGTTCATGAAGAAAACCAAATTACCAAAGTTTCTGATGAAAAGTAATTGGCAGCAGTATTACAGTAGCAGTATTATGATAGATTCTTAGTAACACACATTTTCAAATTTGACTCAACTCTATTTTTTCTTAATCAAATAGGATTTGTTTACTAATGCAAAGATGATCTCATCAGGAAAAGTAGTTATTTGGTAAATAAATGTTTGCTAGTAATTGAACACAGGAAATGTATTGAGAGTTTATTGAGATTCTCCTTTCAGAGAGTCTATTTTGTAAGCTTTCTGAGAATATTCATTGTTCAAATGTTAAGAGCAAGACAATGAGTAAGGTTAAGTTTGATTCTAGTTGGGCGCAGTGGTACAAACCTATATCCTAGTGGTTTCCAGACTAAGGATGATGAGTTCAAAGCCAGATTTAGCAATTCAGCCATGCTGAAAGGCAACTCATTTGGATCCTGTCTCAAAAATAAATAAAGAAAAAAGGGCTGGGGACATGTCTCAGTGATTACATACTCCTGGGTTCAATCATTGGTACCAAAAAACAAAACAAAACAAAAAATCGATTCCTAGAAAATGCTAATCATTCACTGCCCCACATTCTCATGTAGTAGTTTTGAAGAGGAACAGCTAAATGACTCTAATTTCCATTGAAATACGTAGAGTATACAGTACAAGCACCACTATGGAAAATATTTAATAGACTATATTGTTTTGGAACTGCAATATGTCATCTGGTGTCTCATTTTTGCTCTCATCTCTCTCAAACTCATACACTCAACTTTTCTTTTTTATTGGTTGCTCAAAACATTAAAATGATCTTGACATATCATATTTCATACATTTGGTTCAAGTGAGTTATGAATTCTTAATTTTACCACGTGTACAGATTGCAGGATCACATTGGTTATACATCCACGTTTATACATACTGCCATACTAGTGTCTGTTGTATTCTGCTGCCTTTCCTATCCCCTTCCTATCCCCCCTTCCCTCTCCTCCCCTCCCATCTTCTCTCTCTACCCCATTTTCTTTGTCATAGTATCATCTTGTAATACATTTACTATTTCCTATTCAAGATAATTACCAACCTCTTTAAAAAAACTAGTAATAATCATTAGGCACAATTATATAATTCAGGTCTGATGATAAGACAAAAATAAATCTACTCCTGTTGGGCCATGAATAGGAATATTAGAAATGTGGTTTATAGACACTGTATTTTTATTTAACTCAGTTTACCAAATTTAATTATTTTACATAGTCAATAAGAAAGATAAAATGCAAAATTCTAATTTTGGTTATTGTAAATATTTTTAGGAATATTTAAGTTCATATTAGACTTTATATTAGTAAGTTCTTATCTATGAAAAATTTTAAAAATTATGTGTACCAATAAGAATTTATTCTTACTACATGACAAAATTGAATTATTACATTCACACATATATTTATGATATTGGAAAAAACAATATCTGTTATTTTAAAAGCCTTTGATATAAACAGACATCAAAATTGTATCAGATTATCACTTACTTGATTATTTTCAAGAAACATGGATGTTTACTGAATTTTGATGTTGAAGCTTCTTATTTCCTGGGTAAACAGAAACTCACGTTTTTAAAATATATTCTAGTTTTAATGTCTACTTGCCAGCATAGAGTCCTAATTATTCTATTCTGTGTTAGTAGTGCTAAAAGGAAAATAATTCTTTTAAAATGAAGAAATTGCATTACTTTACAAACTACTGCTCAGAAAGATGCTCTTACCAGAAATTATTATCCATGTAACTAGAATATGTAAAGACTTCTATATCTATATCATGGAAGTAGTACATGATCTGGATTAAAATGCCATTTCTAGGGCGTGAGTTGTGGCTAAGTGGTAGGGCACTTGCCTAACATGTGTGAGGCACTGAGTTCAATTCTCAGCACCATAAATAAATAAAACAAAGGTCCATTGACAACTAAAAAATAGTATTTTAAAAAATGACATTTCTAGAGTCTACTTGGTGAGGACTGAAATTTAATGCAACATATCTTTACTCTGGGGCCTTGGATAAATCACATAGTGTGTGTATATGTGTGTGTACATGTGTGTATGTGTTGCATTGGAGATTGAATCCAGGGGAACTATACAACTGAGTTTCATCTGCAGCCATTTTTATTTTGAGAAAGGATTTTGCTGAATTGCTAAGCCAGCCCTTGAATTTGCAATCCTTCTGCCTCAGCCTGGGACTACAGAGTATCTGGGATTATAGGCATGCACTACTGCACCCAGTAAATCACACAATTTTTAATACTCAATTTTCCTACTTGCTTAAATGGGAATAATATTTTTTACTAAAGATTTGCTTTGATGATTAAATACAAGAATATACGTTAATAACTCATCAGGTTTGCAGTCACAGAGTAAATACCAAAATAAATATCAGCCAAATATTATGATTATTACATACTTGAAAAATCATTTGCCAAATAATCAGTGTCTTAAGTTTCAATATTATAATAGAGGTTTATGAGTTGGAAGACACACTAGAAGTCACACAGGAGCTCTTTGACTTATATTATAAGCTTTCATAAGATAGCATATGAATAAAAAATATTTTGGTGAATTCCATGTTGATCCTATCTTAAAATGTAAATACTCTGTGAATCTTTTTCCCTACATCCTCACAAAAATTTATTGTTACTTGTACATTTATTGTTACTTGTATTCTGACTAGAGTGAGATGGAATTTCAAGTGTAGTTTTAGTTTGCATTCTCTAATTGCCAGTGATGTTGAACATATTTTCCTATATATTTTTTAATCATTCATATTTCTTCTTCTATGAAGTATCTATTCAGTTCCTTTACCCATTTTTTGATTGGGTTATGTGTTTGTTGTTGTTGTTTTAGTGTGAAGTTTTTTGAGTTCTTTGTATATCCTGAAGATTAATGCTCTATATGCAGTGCAAGTGGTAAAGATTTTCTCCCATTCTGTAGGTTCTCCGTTCACTCATGCATTGCTGGTGGGAATGAAAATCAATACAATCACTCTGGAAAGCAGAATGAAGATTCTTTTGATGACTACTTGCTAACCACATTATTAAGGCCATAAACCTGGAGCATACTGTGCATTCTCAAATTTGTTGCTATTTCCAGAATTTTATTGCCAAAATTACTTTAGTTCATCTATCTTGTAATATTCAGTGATTGCTGAGGAAGAAACTTTGTGAAAGAATAAGAAAAAATTGAATTTATCATTTTAAAACAAATTCCACTAAAACCTATGTAATCTCAAAACTTTTTAACCTCTGTGAATATCAATTTCTACCATATAAAGTAGGAAGACTGAAAGTGGTTATTATTTTCCATCTCTAAGATTTTATGTACATCATTAAAATTATAATCATCATAAAAATATACTAAGACCAGTTGTGAACACTACTATATGCAGTAGGCAATACTGTATACAGTTTTTTCTCTTATAATAGAAATACAAACTCGTTTTGAATGTTTGAATAATAAATGGAAAGCATCTAATTTAAAAAAAAAGAAAATCTGACCCATTTATTTCCCTCTTTGGCTTATACTCAAGTGACTTAAAATAAGCATACTACAATGGCACAGCCACATCAATGTTTATAGCAGCTCATCTTACAATAGCCAAGTTATGGAAATAACCTTCAGCAGAAGAATGGATAAAGAAAATGTGATCTATCTATCTATCTATCTATCTATCTATCTATCTATCTATATACATACACACACACATACGCACAATGGAATATTACTCAGCTACAAAGAAGAATGAATTTATGGTCTTTGCCAGTAAATGGATGGAACTGGAGAACATCATGCTAAGTGAAATAAGCCAATCCCCCAAATCCAAAGGCCAGATGTTCTCTTTGATATGCTAACACATAAGAAGGGAGAGTAGGGAGGGGGAATAGAAAAGTTTATTGGATTATACAAAGGAAAATGAAAGGAAAGGGGGGGTGGTACAGGAAAGACAGTACGATGAATCAGACATAACTTTCCTATATTCATATATGAATACATGAACAGTGTAACTCCACATCATGTACAACCACAAGAATGAGATCAAAATTGGAATGGGTTGCACTCCATATAGTTATAATATGTTAAAATATACCTGTCATTTATATCTAAAAATAAAAAATTAAAATTAAAAAATGTAAATATTGCAGTGGAGAGTAATTTCTTAATTGATTTTTACAGAGTTATTAGATGCTAATGAAGGCAGCCATCCTTTCGTAAGAAGGCTCATTTGAACCGGAGTTAAGAACATATAACCTGGAGTTAAACTGTGCTTATACTAATTAACATTAAACAAAACACTTATTAACTGCATTGAATTAAGGACATAAAATGCAGATAAATTTTATAAAGTTGTCTGCAATGCCTAAATGGTATAGAGGTAAAAAAAATGACTGTTAAAATGTTCTTAGATGTTCAAAATGACATGAACAGATTTTAATGTACACTCTTAGTATGCAAAATTTACTTTCTTAAGTATTTTATCAATTTTGTCCAAGGAGTGAGGATGAATTACCCCTATTACAGGAATAAGTTGATACAAAAAACAGAAAATATTTTGGAAATTTTCTAAATTATTTAATTTTATGTAGTAACTCACAGGAGTAATGTCAGTGGTTCATGCTTTATTTACATTATATATTATCATAGCACAAAGTCAAGTTACAACTTTGAATTTGAGGAATCACCTACACTTTGACACAATCTTTAAATAATTTCTTAACTGTATGCAGATATAATTTCAGATATGAAACTCAGTGTCAGCTTAACTAGAATATTTTTTACTTATAAATTTTTACATACACATCTTTAACTATGGATTTTAGAGAAGAATTCATTAAAATTAGCCATACAAATTAGTTTACATTATGGATTGAATATTAGTGCTACAAAATAGTGATTTCTTTTCACCTTTTTATAGAGCAGGAGAATAATAATGAAATCTCAAGATCCTTCCATTATCACACTTACATTTTCTAGTCAGGTGAAATATGGATACTTTGAAAATGTAAAGCAAATATTCTTAAAGTTTTTACATATCAGAAATATTTAAAATGTAGATCACAAATATTCAATTAAATTGTTTGGAAATTATCCAAGATTCTGTCTAGTTATTGCAGCAAAAGTAGAACTTTCAGCCCTGTATGTGTGAGTATAAATATATGTACATAAATATATTAATAATTTGTTGATATATTTTTACTAGTTTAAAAAAAGTTCCATGGGATTTTATATAATTTATGTTTTCAATATATTTTCACTGGATATAAAAATACTAATTTCTTAAAAGCTATATTCAAATATGATTTTTCAATTCTATCCATAAAGGTCATAATATCCTTAAACAACTTTAGGTGACTTTTTGGACATATATTAATAATGTAATCAGTAGAATCACTAAGACTTGTGTATCAGAGATTTTTATTTTGGATTGATGCAATTTTATATATTTGTAAGGACAGTATATGAAATTTAGACTTTACATTTTATTTTTTAAGAAAATATGATTTTTCTATAGGAATAACCCTATTTTTAGGAAGATATGCTTATAAACATTATCTAAGAACACACTTGCATAATTAAATTTCATATGAATGTGTAAGGATTTTTAAACAGTTACAGGTTGCTAGTTATTATTCCTACATGCTGGAAATTTCTTAAACTAAAAGGGCATAAGAATCCTTAAAAATTTTTTTTAAAAAAGTTGTGACTTTTGTATTCCTGAAAATTACATTAAGTACAGAGGACACAATGTAAGTCATTTTCATTAATGTATTCCTGTCACCCTCTTTTAATCATGCTTTCTTTTGTCTCCATCTACTCTCACTTCTTGAAAGAAAAAAAAATGTACAACAATGCACACTGACAGACATAATCCTTTAATCAAATTTTATAAAAGCATTGGGGATGTTTAGAATTTTATATGGCTGTCTGATTTTAAAGAGGTGCTTTACAGTAGTTGTCTAGGGAGCTCCAAATCTCTCTTTAATAATGCAAAAGGAATGCTGAAACATTAAGTCAGAAGAACAAACACTTTTCATCTAACTACATAAAGATGAACAGAACCATCTTTCAACATCATTCATATGAACCAATAGAGGTACAATGTCATTATTGAGTTGAAAATGTATGAAATTCATTTTCTGGAAATAGATACGCTTTTTGTGTATGGAAAATATCAGTTTCATAAATGACAGGTTATTTCAATAAAACCTTATAATACTTTCATGCCCCACAGAAATAAATACCAAACCACCATTGTCAAATTGTTTATATTACAGGAAAAATGCAAACTGATTTGCTTTGTAATATCTTTCCAATGATACCAGACAAGACCAGAAATAATTTTGCTACCAATTTGGTTTGGTATGGTCATATATTGTAAGTTTCTTTGGAGAGATATGAATTTATTTCTTCACTTTTTACAGAATAATTTGTACTTTTCTAGATATTAAAACTGACTTGGCTTAATCTAGACTGTGACTTTCAGTCTTACCACTTCTGTGTATCTGTCAATATCTCAGGTTTTAGAATGCAAAACAAAGTCAAAAACAAAATCAAAACAAAACTGGATGAATTGAACAGATATAGAGGCACATCTTCTAACTGCTGTTGATGATAAGGACTGAGGTTATACAGTTGTATGCATAGCTCAATTCAGCAGTCTAATGTTCAAGTAACAAAACAACATAGTGGTAAAAAATAAATACGTGGAAAGACCATGTGTGTTCATAGATTGGAATTGATAGTTAAAATATTCATTCTACTCCAAATAATCTACATAATAAGCCCAATCCTATCAAAATTCTGAAATTTTTCACAGAAATTGAAAAAAACAACCTTGATATTTTGTAGGGTATTGAAAAGTCTAATAACCAAAGCAAAAAATTTAGAAAGAAAATATGAACGTGGAGTCATCAAAATCTCTGGTTTCAAACTATTTTACAAAGCTATAACAAAGTAGTATGTTTCAGGATAAAACCAAATGCATTAGCCAAAGGAACAAAAGAGAGAGCACACAAATAAACCCAGGAATGAACAGTCAACCAATCTTTGACAAGGATGCTAAAACTGCCTGTGGGAAGAGGACAATATTTTCAATACATGGTGTAGGAGTCTGGTTAAGCATATGCAAAATAATAAAGAGGAACTTTGTCTTACTTCACATAGAAAAAAAATTAACTCAAAATGGGCTACTTCAATTTAAGCTCTGAAACATTAAACTTCTAGGCAAAACATAAGAGAAGAAGAGTGCCTTGACACTGATCTTCAACAATGATGTTTTTGGATATGACATCACAGGCACACAAACAAAAAAGCAAAAATAAACTTGTGGGACTATATCCTACTGTGAAACTTCTGGACAGCAAAGACAGCAGTCAACACAATGGAAAGGAGATCTAAAGAATGAGAAAAAATATTTGCAATCTGCTAATTGGTTAATATCCAAAATATGTAAGGAACTTACACAATTGAATAGCATAAAAATGAACCTATTTAAAAGTAAACAAAAAACCTGAAATAGACATCTTTTTTGGAGGGGTTCAGGGAATTTTACTTGGGATTGAACTCAGGGAAACTCAACACTGAGCCACATCCCCAGCCCTATTTTGTATTTTCCTAAGAGACAATGTTTCACTAAATTGCTTAGCACATCGCATTTGCTGAGACTGGCTTTAAACTCCGCCAACCTCCTACCTCAGGCTCCAGAGCCACTGGAATTAGAGGTATGTGCCACATGCCCAGCCAGAAATAGACACCTTTTTTTTAAAAAAAAAGACATCAATGGCCAACAGGTATGTAAGTGCTCAATATCACTAATCATCAATGAAATGCACATAAAATGAGATATCATCTCTTCCCTTTTGGTATGGCTGTCATCAAGGAGACAAAAAATAATAAGTGCTAGCAAATGTGGACAAGTGGAAACCCTGGTATCTGTCAGTGTAAAAATAAACTGCTATGTTCATTTTGGAAAACAGTATAAATGTTCCTCAAAAAATGGAAAAAAGAAGTACCATCATCAATGCTTCTCTGCATATGTATTAAAAAATATAATTAGTAGCTCGAAGAGGTATCTGCACCCAAGTGTTTAGTACAACATTATTCATCATAATAAATATATGGAAATAGCCTGTTTATCAATGGGTAAGTAGGTGCAGAAAATGTAGTATATTCATATACAATGGAATGTTATTTAACCATGAAACGAAGGAAATTCTAACAGTCATGACAAAATAGATAACCCTAGGAACATTATGGGAAGTAAAATAATTCAAACACAGAAACACAAATGTTGCACATTGTCATTTATATGTAGAATATAAAATCATCAGACTCATAGAAACAGAATAGGATGGGGGTTGTAAGAGGCTTTGGAATATGAAAAATTAATATTGGTCAAAGGGTTTGAACTGTCAGTTATAAGATGAATAAGTTCTAGGGATCTAATATACGGCATGGTAGCTGTAGTTAATAATACCATATTATTTTCCTGAAGTTTGACAATAGCAGATTTTAAATGTTCTAACCACACAAACACACACATAGCCCTCACATATATAGATACACATATACACAAAAGAGATTGCTATGCTCACAAATGTACTCATTAATTTTCCCTATTATTTTTGTAAATTTTTGTAAAATTATACATTAATTGCACAAGATAAGCCAAGTAAGGTGGTGCATGTTTGTTATCCCAGAGTCATGAGAAGCTAAGACAGGAAGATCACAATTTGAAGGTCAGTTTCAGTGTCTGAGAAAGACCCTTAACATCTTAGTAGAAACCATCTGAAAACAAAAAAATAAATACAACTGGGAATGTAGTTCAGTTGTAAAATGTCCCTAGGCTCAATCACTACTGCCAAAAAGGAAAAAAAAAAAAATTGCAGATGTCAATGTGTTTGATTGTGACATTTCCTTACATGTATAATTGTGCCTTGATCATACCAAGCACTCTTCTGTACTGTCTTGCCCACCCCTTTGTTCTTTCCCTTAGACCCCTACATTCCTTAATATTATTTCTTTCCAGTCCTGTCACAGATATTGGGTTTTTTCTTGTTCTGAAAACTTGCAATACATTATTAGATTATGTTTTGGGATGTGTCTATTTTTATATGGGTACACCTTGCAAACAAATTTCCATCTTTGTACTGATTTTAGTGTGTCCCACCACTCTTGGTATTTTGTGTTTCTACTTTCTTTGATTTTAGGAATTTTAAAAGTCCCTGAGATTTCTACAATGACCCATTATTTGTGCAAGAGTGTGTTGTTCCATCTCACTGTTGGTATATTTTCTGAAATTTCTTGATTTTTATTTCCAGTTTCATCCATAGTGTTGGTAAGATAAAAACATTTATTTTAATGTTTTTGAATTTGTTAAGACTTGTTTTATGGCCCAGTATGAAAAAAAAAATGTACTTTTGAACAGAATGTGTACTCTACAATTGTTGGATGTAGATTTCTGTTAAGTTCATTTGATGTATATTGTAACTTAACTCTGATGTTTCTTTGTAGGTTTTCTTTTGTCTGGATGATACATCCTTTGGTAAGAGTGGGTATGGAAGTTACTCACATTAGATTCTTTCATTTATGTGTATTATTCTTTTCTTTTATAGCTCTTTCTGTTTACTATCAGACTCTTACTATTATTTTCCATCCTTTCGTTTCCAATTCATGTGTATATTCGAAGGTGAAATAAGTTTCCCATATACAACAAATTGTTGGCTTTTATTTTTTTTAATTCAACCAGCTACTGTGTGTCTTTTAATTAGAGAATTAAGACTGTATTCAGGGTTATTATTAAATGTTGTATCCTTGACTTTGCCATTTTGTTGATTTTTCTCTTGCTTGTTTTTAATGTTCTAAGTTCATTCCTTCTTTGCATTTGATTATTTGCTATATTAATAGCACTTGATTCTTTCTATTTCTGATTTGCATGTCTTTCCTTCTAGTGAGATGTATTCTTTCCCATGCTCTCATGACTGTATTTATTTTTCTTCCTCTTCTGAATGTAGGATTCCACTAAATATCTTCTGCAATACTGATCTAGTGGTCATTAATCCCCTTACTTTATGCTTATCTCGAAGGCTGTTATTTCTCTTCAATCCTGAAAAATAACCTTGTTTCATTTAAAAATCTCAGTTGAGTTGAAATCTTTTTGGACATGAAATACATCATTCTATGATCTCTTGGATCTTAGAATTTGTGCTTAGGAATTGTTTGTTATTCTGTAGGGCTTGACTTTAACTGTGATTGGGTGCTTTCAATATTCCCTCTTTGCTTGGTACTCTTGGCAACTTAACTATAGTGTGTTTTGGACAACTATTTTGTCAGAGCTTTAAATACACACTTTATAAGTCTCACAAGAGTGTGGGTCCTCTGGTAGTTCAGGCAGGTATAGTGTAGTCAATATAGTTAACTGGGGTGCACCCACCGTGGTTACTCCTACAAAGGTAGCAGAAATCCATATCAGGTTATGAGTGTTTCTTCAGGTACTGTTGATATTGGTTCTTGTACTTGAAAACAATTCTGGTACCAATCATGGAGTTGAAGTTTTATTCTCTTTAGACTCTGGTGTAGATCCTGGTGTTTCATGAAGAGATGCAGAAACCAGAATTGCAACTCCAACTCTAGATCACTTACCTTCAGGCTTATCATAAGGGTGTGATTGCCTGAGGGAGGACTACTGCTGATGACCTTTGTAGATGTGGTGTCTACACAGTTGAATGCTTTCTCTGTGCTGTTGCTGTGGTAGTGAGTACCCAGGAATGGGTCATTATATCCCAACTCTTTGTGCTGGGTTGAAGACAGGAGGGAGGATGAGGGCTTTAGTTCCCCCTTTTCTTGAAGTATCTGGTTAGGTATGATCAGGACTAAGTTGTGGTTATAGCATGGTGCAGTTCCTCTCAGCTGGGATCAGAGAGAAGTTCAGATGCAGAGCACTTGCCTGATGTGCACAAAGTTCTGGGCTTTATACCCAGAACCACAATAAATAAATAAATAAATAAATAAATAAAGTAAAACAAAAACTAAATGAAATAACTATAATAGTAACAAGTATAGAAAATAGGATAAATATAATAAAAATAAGTTTAAATATTAAAAAGATAAATTTTATTTTCAAGAAGGAAAAAGATGTAAATATAAACAAGAATTTTAAACAGAAGAGAAAAATGAAAAGTAAATAAGTGAAAATGGGAAAAATAAAACAAAAAAAGTGAAGAGTAAATCTTAAAAAGAAAACAGGAGAGACAAACAAACAAACAAACAAACAAAGAATATTAATAGAAAATAAAGAGCTCCTCACCATCAAGGACCACAAAAGAGGAGGTGAGAGTGGATGCTTATAACCTAAGCCAATCAAAGCATCTCTGGCTCTTCCTAGGCTATGTGCCCCATGGATCCAGCAAAGGCTGGGTGTTATTCTTTCCCTCTTCTTTCCTTCATTGTGCTTGCCTGGTGACTGGTCATAGTGCTTTGTAACCAAAATCAGGTAGCATCCTCCCAGCTACTTTGCTACCTAAAACGAGCTAGCATGAAAAGTGGCACCCCCCCCAACCCCAGGTAAAAATTCTCCTGGTCTCTTTTTGGGGGGGGGTTGTGCAATCTGAGGCTGTGGAAAACACCAGCACTCCTGGATGTTATGGAGCTTTTTAGCATGTTAGAAAATGCAGAACTTACCTGGTAAAGACTCTCTCCAGAGTTTTTTGTGCTGCATGCTCTGAAGTTAACGCTGCAACACTGTCTCTATGATATCTCTGGATGCCTTACAGGCAGAGTAACAATGGAGTCACAAAAGAACTGTGCTGGGAGAGAGAGTGGTTACCTGAGATTCACAGCCCATGAATCTGGTACTCTTAGACTTGGCTTCCAGGTGCACCTGCTGGTTCATTCCCCCAGGCTCTAATAGATGGGTCCCAGTAACAGCACTGTTAGAATATGCTGCGGAGTAGGAAGAACTTACCCAGTCAGCTCACTCTTCAGATTATAAGCCTCTTATCTGTTTAGGCTTCATGTCTGTAGGGTATTGAATCCTGTGCTAGTGGGACTCTCTCCCCTTTTTGTATACAAGGGAGCACTTCTCCACCCCTGCCAAGCTGCATTGTGTGTGCTCAGTGCTGAGAAGTCTGTTTTTCCACTGTTTCATTGTTAGTAACCTCTGGGTTTTTCCAAGTCTCTGTTTCTCCACTATTGTATTCCAGCACTCTCCCATAGTCACCCACCTCTACACTCCTGGTATTTTGATTCTAACTTGAGGACAAGCAGGTGAGCACTGAGTACCTCCATCATGAATTCCCTGAAATTCACTTCTAATTTAAAAAGTGTGATGTAAGTACTAAAAATATGAAGAAGCAAAACCAAAACAAACAAGAAAAAACAAAACAAAGATAACAGTTTATCTACAATACAATTATAAAAGCATTTAAAGTTGTATTTACAGAAGTAAGAATATTTCTAATTCTGATGCTATTTTGTAGGAGACTCTTAAATAATGGACTTAAGGGAATACTGTTCCTGGTAAGGCATATGCAATAGCGTCAACATCTATAGCTTTCAGGGAACTTTTGAATCAAGCCTAAATGGTTAAAAAAAAAGGATTAGTTAGAAATGATTTAAACTCACTGTACAGAATACAAACATTTTGTAAGATGTAAATTAGTCTAATTATTATAATTTGCCTATCTTCACATACAAGCTAGCTATACATATAGCATACTATCTAAATTGTCATAATATTGATATATTTGGCTTCATTCCAACATTCCTGGGTCCTAATTATGTTCAGTCACTCAAACAGCAGTAGCATAGCTCTATTTCACATGTGATCTCCAAACAAATCCCTTATTTTCTTCAAGTTTGTGTACCAATTCCATAGGAACCCTATTTTTTTTTCTTTTTTCCATTTCCTAATATATTCTTCCTGGATATTGATCCTTTAAAATATATTTTTTGTTGCTTTCATCATTTTTCTTTTTTTTTTTTGTTTCCTATTAAGTAATAATATCAGTAACATTAATTGTGTTTGTACATTATTTTGTTCTGGGTCTATTTCTTCATTGGAAAATTTTGATAAACTCCTTTTTACAAGAGAATTATTTATCTTTTTGATTGCGTAATGTGTGGTAACTCAAACATTCATATTTTTTTTGTCTTCTCTCAACCATACCTTCTGCCCCTTCATTAACTAAACATAATGAACACCTACTATTGCCAAAACGATGCCTTTCACAGATGTGTCCAAAAGTTATAATACTATTCCCTATAATATTTGCAATATTTAATACTCACAAAGAGTATTAAATATTGCAAATATTATAGAAACTCACATAAGCATAATTCCAGCTAATACCATTGCCCAAATGACCTTGTGCAAGTCATTTACTTGTATAATCTTTATTATTTTATCTCTAAATGGAGATGATAATAAGTTCCCTGATGGAAGTTTTGAGTTAGGTAACAAATGTACATTAAGAACAAGACTGGGATAAAGTAGTTACACAGGGTGTCTGTGTACATAATATATGGATCATCCTAAAACAAATATTGATGTCTACAACATGCAAGAGGATTAGAGTCCCTTTGATCCTTTTGTTTGCTGTTTCTTTGATGATGAATGATAGAATAATGACTATAATAAAAATGTTTTAACTAACTTGTAATTCTACATAGTAGGACTTTTGATACTTAGGCAAAATTTGCTTTGCTTTTGATACATAGGCAAAATTTGCTTCAATGTTTATCAAAGATTTATTTGCATTCTTTGCTGGTTTGTGTGTTCCATTAAGAGCACTAATTCATTTTCCAAAATCCCTTAAACTATTTTGTGCCATCTTAATAAAGGCAAACTGGTGAGTTTTGAAGGCCACTGGAATGGCAGTGCATTGTGCCACACTGGGACACAGGATATTGATGCTAATGTTCTGATCTGCTCCTATAAAGTGGTTGATCAACACTAGGAAGAATGGGCATGCTCATCTATCTCAGTTCTTAGCGACAAATGCAATAAGCAGCCTATGTTCCTGTTCTCACTAAAACTAAATTCCCACTTCGGTTATTAAGACTGAAAATACTCAGATCGAGTTAAACCATTAATTATAGTGACAGTACATATTCTCCCAGTGGCTTACATATGATTATCTATAACATATGGTTCACTGCTTAAAAAAAAAAACTGAACAAAAATGCATTAGTGGAATAAAAATTGCACTTTTTCTGGATATGTAACGAAAACACATCTGAACTCTCTCCATGTGTACCTTTTACTCTAATGTCTTATTTCTTAATTTGTGGGCTTCAAGAAGGTTAAGAAAGAGTTTTACTTGCTCTAACTTCAAAACAGAATTTATACTTTTACCAATAATATTTTGATATTTGACATCCCAAATTCTGACCATGAAGGTCAGACAAAATATAATCATATATTGAATTCAGGTATTTGCTCAATTTTCAACTGCAAAGCATTCATCCAAAAATAGTAAGTTAAGGCCAACATTTTCCTTTAAGAAATTTTTTTTTTTTAATATTTATTTTTTAGTATTTGGCGGACACAACATCTTTGTCTGTATGTGGTGCTGAGGATCGAACCCGGGCCGCACGCATGCCAGGCGAGCGCGCTACCGCTTGAGCCACATCCCCAGCCCAACATTTTCCTTTAGAGGAATTTTGTTTGTGTTTCTTAAAGAGTGCTTCCTTATTTGCATCCTTTTAAAATATCAACACTGAATCCATTTAATAAATGGATAAATTAATGTGAATCATTCAGTATTCATAGGAAAAATATTAGAATGAAGTACAAGTTGAGGACACATGGAAAGCAAAGAGTAAGATCTTAACCTACATGCAGCAGTTCACATTCATATATCCTGGGCTTCTTCAATTATTTTGTCAAGGGTCCTCATGAGTTTTGTAAATTGTAAGGAAACATATCTTAATCGGATTACTCCCTATCTGGAGGAGAATTTTATAAAAGGCCACTTTCAAAATGGGGAAATATAGTAAAAGTGAAATGAAGGCATGCTTTTATATAATTCTTATAGGATTTTTGTTGCTCTAAACATATATCCTGTGATTACTAATGAGCAAACTATGAGATTACTGACCTATTTTGGCAGATTGTAAGTTGCTTCCTTCTGACTCTCCTAATTGCATCTGGAGGAATTCTGGAACAGAAACTGCTGGGCTGGAAGGCTTTGCTGTCATGCAGCCAATCAGGTGTACACACCACCAATGGGAGTTCTCTTCCCACAGTCTAGTGGCCTGAGGAGGTTCCAAGCAGCTGGTACCTTACCAGAGCCATGTGTCACATAGTGTAGCATGCAGATACTCCCTGCAGCAAGCAGGACTTTCCTGCAGTTTTCACGTTCTGTGCAAAATACCTTTTTTTCTTATTGAGAAAGTGCTGCTAAATGTCTATGTCTGTAAAGCTATTGAGAATTGAGGAAGCAAAGAGAAATTGTCCTTAGTTCCTGGTACCCTGAACTTTGAGCAATGTTAATAGGAGTTGTGTAAGCATAAGAGAAATGCAAGGGCAGCAGGATTGCACTCTCAGTGGTTTCCAGAGAGCAAAATGAGCTGTGAGACACATTATAAGTTTGTTGAGTAGTATCAGAGGCTATTTCAGGGCTGAATACATTTACCACTCTGCTGTTCATTTATACCAGCTGTCTCCAATAGTAGTTACTCTACTATGAATTGAAGATTACTTCCCCTATTTAAAATACTTCTCCTTCACTTAAAATGAGTATTACACTATGATAAGCACTTGTCCTTTGTGGACTATTTTGCCATGGTGAAAAAGAACACAATCATACCTTGCTATTGCAGAGGATTAGTTCCAAGACCCCCCCCCAAGACATCAAAAATCTGCAGATGCTCAAATCCCTTTTATAAAAGTATTTGCATATAACATATACACATCCTCCAAAATACTTTAAATAATCTTGAGATTACTTACAATTTCTAATGCAATGTAAATACTATGTGAATATTTTTCATACTATATTGTTAAGGGAAAAAAACTGTACATGTTCAAGACTGCGAAATGTTTTTTTCAAATACTTGAAATTTTCAGTTAGTTAATCCTAGGGTACAGAATTTGTGGATTAAAAAAGGCCAATTGTACACTTTCTGTTAATTAATTTTCTTCTTCTTCAAAGAAAGATGGACAGTATGCTGCAATAGACTACATGAGAACTGGAACCAGATAGCCTGCTGCCAGTCACCTGTGCATTGGGAGAAAATCATTTGTTCTTTCTTAATCTATGTCCTCATCTTTAAACATGAAGAAATACCATATAAGCTTACAAGATTACTTTAAGAAAGTCCTTCAGTATACACAAGAGGGCATTTGCAAAAAGTAAAACAGTCCCTGTTATTACTGTCGTCATCTCATTACCTCAGTTGGTATCCTTCCAAGTGTTTTTCAGGAGAACATTTAAGACAATTGCAGCCACAGCAAAGGAGCACTTAGTCTCTGCTTTGATGAGGGTCTCATCTACGTTTAGGTGACATCACTCACCTTGAGTCTTAAGAAGGTGACTAGTGAATTTGTTTCTTCCAGGTTTTCTTTTCTTTTTTTCTTTTTCCTTTTTTTAACAGATTCTTGTACTCTACTTATATAAATAGATGTAACTATATATATATATATATACATATATATGTATGTATGTATATATATAAATACAACCATCTATATAATACAGTATATTGTTGAGATGATATTAATAAAAAGTCTGTTTCTTTAAAAAAATTCAAAAATGATTGTGTTAGAATAAGTAAATATGCATCATTGGGAGTTTTGATAAACCAAAAAGGACATATGCTTGGATGAGTAATTAATGTTAAGCTAAACTTGTAACAAATATTAATTGTTTTCCCAGCATCTTCAAGATTTTTTCTGAGTTTCTGTCCACAGAAATGAACAGGCTTATAACCAGTAACAGCTGACAAAGTCTATTGAATTTTTATTTTTTATCCATTTATATTTTCATTTCCATAGTAGGTTTGTTCTCATTCTCCTCTACCTCTTCTCTCCTCTATAATAAAACATATACTAAGCACACTTCATGCTAACTTTTGGCAGTTCTTGTCTTTGAAATTTAGTTGTAAATATGTTTTGTCATTTTATATACTGTTAATGTATTAAACAGTGATTAATATAAGAATAGCAAAAATAAGGTTTTGAATTCTCAGGGGCAGCAAAATGATAACTGAGTAGAAGCTAATAGTATATTGTTTTTGGAGGTGTGACATGTGAATCACTCTTTCTTTCAAGTGCATTAAACTGCCACTTGCTCTTTTTCTTATCAGGCTGAGAAAGCTTCAAAGAGGAAAAAAATAAATAAAGGTAGTGCTGACTATGATACACTCATAAACTATGCTTCTAAAGAAAGATTTGATATGATTTTCATATATGATATAAGAGTTATAAGACCCCAAAGTATATTGTCTTTTGAGTTTTCTAATACTAGAGGCAGAGTCAGAATAGCATGCAGGATATTTATTAGAGATACACGTCTCTAGCCTGCAGCTATGTTGCAGAGTAGCACTTTAAGTTTGGGAGCATCATAGTTCATCAGATTGTCCTAAAATGTCCAGACTTTCATATCCCTATCTTTGGGCCCACCAGTTTCACATGGGCTACTTAAGGAAGGAAGCAACTTTGGGAAAAATGGCTTTCTAGAAATGAGGTAAACGCTGAAATTTGTAACAGTTGGAGTCAGCATACTGCTATGTAATGAATGCTTCAAATATCTACATCCAGCAGAATCCACCCTCTCTTCTTGCATCTACTTGTTCATATCCATTCAGGGTACAATTCCTCTAGGATTCCTGTGGGTCTCTCAAATGGAAGAAATACAGAATCAGTAAGTTGAATGATCTACATCTGTAGTCACTACAGTTTTTCATCCATGTAAGACTCACAATCATATTCATTGTCTTTATAAAATACCACCAATTCTAAATCCCCCTTGTCCTCAGTTGCCACCTCTTAGCAACTTAACTAGAGACCTGAACCAGATCTTTGTCTGTGATGGGCCTGAGTCCCAGGTCACCATGTCTTTCTTAAGCCTCTGCATATCTACACAATTGGTCAAATAAACATAAGGAATCATCTGGATGCCCACACATATGTCACAAGCCATCTGTGGGCCATGTGTGGACTATATTAAACATAGTAGCCTCCTTAGGGGAAAAGTCCGACACTGCAAACTCACTAGGGCATTCCCCACAAAGATTGATCCATCACCTGATGCAGGTGCACTTCCCCTTCAAGGTCTGCCTAAGATCCTACAAAACACCTGAGATGGGTGTGACCTGCCAAGGTGTCAATCAACCTGGTGACTGCAAGATATGACAAAGCAAGACACCACCCTTGAAATCTTACCCCCACCTTTGATGTATCCCCTTAAATAAACCACCAGAGCCATTTTGTCTTTGTCTAGTTCAAGAACCCATGTGGACTAGATCTATCAGGGGCTTTACTTTTGTAAATATATTTCTGAGTGTTTGTGTTTTACTATTTGTTAATTATTTGAGATATTAAGATTTAGGGTGGATTAATTATTTGAGAAATTAAGACTTAGGGTGGCTATTTAGGATGGCTTGGATTCTTTTGGGCAGAAGAACCCTCCAGTGAGATGCTGTCTCTCTTCCCCCTGAAACACATATTTATCTGTTCTTGAGTAATAGCAGTCCTGTAATCAGGTGACTATAGTCAATTACCCTTACTGAGGTGGTCACTCCTATCTTTGATTTCCTATCCCTAGAAAAGTAACTTGAAATGCCCAGGTAGAAGCCTTAATTACTAGGTGAAACAAATTCCCTGAATTATCTGATGGAAGAATGCCAAATGTGGGGACCTGAACCCATAATACAACAGAGACTTAACTATAGGCATTTGTGTATTTTTCTACCGAGGACACAATAGCATATAAAGGTTTTGATTCAGCATGTATATTGCATCCCAAGGACAATATCTCATACCAATACTCTTTTGTGTAGTATCATCTCTGTGCTGACATTTTAACTCAAATTCAAGAGACAATACCAACTGGTATGGTCTCAAGCAGACATAAATCGGTTGTATGATATTTGATATAAACAGTAACTCCTATGTAACTTGGCTCACTTTCATGCCCAATTTATTGGTCTGGTACAAAATCCCATGAGATTCTATTCTAATGAATCAGCCATAAGCTTCTCAGATCATAGTCCTGGCTGAGACCCAGCAGTTGGGCAGACCCATGCTTTCTGTATTTATCTCTTCATGTTAAAGCAAACATTTGATAATATCAGGTTCAAAAGTTTCCACTGCACAGTTTTCCAAAAGTGGACAGCTTATCTCCTTGAGAAATATTTTCATATTTAGAAATCAATGTTTGTTTCTGTTGTTGGCAGTTAAGATATACAGTATCAGATATAATGAAATGAACCCCAGTAAGTAGGAGCACATTTTGACCCCATTTGTATTCTCTCTCTCTCTCTCTCTCTCTCTCTCTCTCTCTGTGTGACCACACTATACGTGCCCAATGTGCCAACACTTCTATGCCTGATATCTGTGGCTACCTGACGCCAACTAGATCAAGTTTTTTGTCTACTCATTATTTAGTATCTCCTCTCTTGTGTTTGCTTTATTTTTTTAAAGAGAGAGAGAGAGAGAGAGAGAGAGAGAATTTTAATATTTATTTTTTTAGTTTTTGGCAGACACACATCTTTGTTTGTATGTGGTGCTGAGGATCGAACCCAGGCCGCATTCATGCCAGGCGAGCGCGCTACCACCTGAGCCGCATCCCCAGCCCTGTGTTTGCTTTATTATGTGCAGTGATACAAACAGCTTCATGCTTTATACTCAGTCTTATGGATCTAGCATTTGCACATACTGTGGACCCAATTTTAAAATTTCTTTTTCCAGTATCATGACTGGTAAGTTAAGTAATTGCCAATGCCTATGAGACCATATATCTTCTAACTCAGATTAACTTCCTTTCATTGTAAAGTCAATTGGCCAGATGGACAGCATGAAGCTGTCCACTAAGGAAATTTCCCTTACCATTTATATTCAAGGTCATTCTTGAATGAGAGTGTGGTGAAGATACCACCCCTGTTGGGGCACATTCCTGAAGAAAACTTAATATTTTGCCTCCTCCATCAATTGTCATACCGAATTTCTCTTTGACAGGGTTTGAGGTGAAAGATGGACATTGGTGCAACAACTGTGGATGACATAGATTAGGCTATCATCTTATGCAAACATTTTTTGTTCTATTCCTGGAGATACAATATTATGCTCATTTGCTACCTGTCAAGTTCTTTGGGGATAATGTGAATCTTTCTTAAAAGGTTTTTTAATAATTATCGTTTTTCTGTTACCAGAACTTTGCTCCAGAACCCTAGAGGGTTTTGTTGTGATATATCCATTATCACCTTCCATACATTTTATGAGATATTTTGTACTACCACTATCCTCTCTAATATCATAGAGTCTGCCAGAAAGTAAGTTGATCTGATGCAGAGCACTTTTCTACTCTGGATCCACTCAGAACTGGTAGAATTTTGTATAACAAAAGTGTATAGGTCTTGATAGTATTCCCAGATGTGGAATACACTGCTCAAGAGCCTGAACAGGGCTCCCAGGTAATGGATTTCTGTCATTGTGCTTGGAAATGCAGGCTGTAATTATGTGTCCTTTACTTTGGAATGGATGTTCTCGTGTAGCAGTAATCACTAAGTTCTTACAATTCACCAGTAATCACTAAGTCCTTACAATTTTACTGATCTGGAAGGCCCCTGAATTCTGTGTGACATACCCATATATTGGAGAGCTTATATCTTGGATTCCTCTGGGTAGAAGAACCCTCCAGTTCTACCTTTCAGTGAAGTAGCCACATTTTACTCATCTGACTCGATTAGGCTGTTAAATGAAATGGAGATTACCGTTTCTGAATATTTCAGAATCTTCAGAAAGGAGTAAATTTTTTCTATGTCCTCCACCCCGATATAATATTACTTTTAAATTATTTTCTTGGCTAAGAAATACTTTCAGTTGTTCCTTCTATGAACTTAATGTCTGAGCCCTTCTTTCCATAAATTTATATACTGAAATCCTACTCCCCAATGTATAGAAATTTGGAGGAAAGGCCTTGATGGCAAGTAGGAAAAGAGGGTAATTAGGTAATGGAGGTGAATCAGCTCTTTATTGGGATTAGTATCCTCATAATAACAGAAAGTGAAGAGGAAAATAATAATGCATCAAATCAATGGATACCATTCTCAACTTTGAACTAACATGCATAAATATGTTGGATATTTTCATTCATCAATATGTATTTACCTAAATGACTGACTAGAAAACCTGGATAACATAGAATTTTCAAGCTTCAGGTTGGAAAATGGAAAATATTTTTTTGACTTTTTTCTTTACTATTTGGAGGCAAATTTCTATAGCTGCCTGGTCAACCCCCTTTTATTTTGATCTCATGGTATTGGCTGATTAGTGCCCTAATTAGCTAGTCATTTGTTTTTTCCTCTAGGGACACTAAATTCTACAACCCATCTCCTTAATCCTCCACAAGGAAATTCTCTTGTCTGGAATGCAAATATGATATTTATTATGAAAATTCAGTCTACCCATTCCTAGACAGTTAAGCATAGTACTTTGTTATCCTGAGATTCTCATTTTTGTCAACCAGCCATTGTATATATTTCTAAAAGCTTTTCATTGGTCCTTAAAAGACGGTTGGGTCCTGTTATTTTGTGTAGTAAAGTCAAATCACTAATCTTTCCCTTATTCTGATTTTATGATTCAACTCATTGGATATTGGTTGCTCAAAAAAGTACACCCTTGAATTATGTAGATCTTGATGATGAAGGCAAATTCTGAAGGAGGCACTAACTTCAGGATACTTTCTTACAGTTGGGAAACAATTCTGGTCATGGGTATTTGAAAAATAGGTATTGATGTGGTTAGAAATTGGGCAAAGCATTTAAAAGAATGCACAATGGTATGACAGTGGAAAACAATTTGGATTATTTGAAAAATATTTCAGCACAATTGAAGCATAGCATGCCAATAGAAAGGAACAAGAGGTAAAACTAAAAAGGTAGACCAAAATTGAAAAATTGAATGCAAAGGAGTATCGCCAGTAGACAACAGAAAGCAGCTGAAATTTTAGTCTGAAATGTGAAATGATCAACATTATACTTTACATATCTACTCTGGCATCACTATGTGGAATGAATTGGAGCAAAGCAAGCCATAAGGTATATGTCACTCTAGGAAGATAAGTGAGAGGAAAATGGAGATGTAAATTAAAATAATAGCCTTTTTTCTATGTAAAGTATATTAAAAATTTTTGAGACTAAACAGTATGTTTTAGAAATCTATACATAACCTCAAAATTAATATTGCCCCAGGAAGTTTGTACAGATGCTAACCACAGTCCACTGGTACTATTGGCAACTTGTGGTAAATGATGAGGAGGGAATGCGACTAGTTTTGCGTAGGTCACAGTGTCAGGTCTGTCACCCTAAGTAGTTTGAGGTTTTTCATAAATACTTTCCATAGCTGGAAAACTCTGTAGGGAAACTCCTTTCTTTCTTATGTCTATTTAGGTCAAGAAGATTTTTGTATCCCTTGCCATTCACGTTATTTTGAAATTCATTCTAAAGATTAGTCTTTCTTATCCTTTTCAAACTCTTCTCATCATTTCACATACTCTCTATGGAATATCAGATGGCTCTTTTTTAGACAAAGTGTTTAAGTTCAAGTAAAAAACACTTATTTTTCACAAAAAAGAGATGCCCATTTTGTTCATGCTTGTGAAATCATGTGCTGTCTTATCTTTGTCTATCTGAGTCATCTTCAGTCTGTAAATGTGCCCTATTCATTTTAGGTTTGTGCTGGGCCCCAAGAGCCTCTTCAGAGGTCACTAGATGAAAGGGCCCTTTGGAGAAATATTTTAAAGGATCTATATACTGAATTTTAAACAAATACTCAACTGAAAATGCTCTTTTTTTTCTTTTTTGAAGTACAGCAAGGTTAGAGATGTCAGGTTGTTATTTTTTTCCAGTGTATTGCTACTAAATGCACATATATATATACCCCATATATATACTCAAAATTCTATATTTTATTTTCCTTAATAATTAGCAGATTAATCATGAGATATCTTGAGTAGGAAGCCATACACCTTTTTTTAAAGGTATTTCTAAAACAAATGTGTTTTTAAGACATTTTATTTGAACTGCACCCCAAAACTTGTAATGAGGTCATCTTCTTTAATCTATCTTGCAGTTAGGCATGGCATTATGTCTACAGTTAAATCAACAAAAGGAATCTCTGCTTATTACTGGTTGGACATTTTAAGCAAGTACATATGCCTCTTTCTTATTCCCTTCCTGAACACATCAGTTGGATTCAGAAAACAACAAGGCATCGAAAGTTGCCAGAGCCTCTGTGTGATGGTTCAGAGGTAAGTTGTGTGGCTGACCTGAACAACAACCCAAGTATATAAATTGAGCATGGGATAAATCCCATTGAGCTTCTGAATGCTATTTATTTTTCTGGCTTAGCTGATGAATACAATATTTAAGTATTCTTTTGGTTACAGCATACTTCTAAAACATGTCACTCTCGTTTCAATACTTAAAACCTCAATGATCCAAGAATACAGAACAAATTTCCTAGCCTGATCCCCAAAGTTCTCCAGAAATTGTGTATTAAGTGTATTCTTCTGCAGTTGCTTGGCAAATTCCCACTTCTTCATTACTCTGCCCAATTTAGTATTTTAGTATTCTTTCCTAGGTACTCCCTTGTCCTTCATACGCATTGTTATTGGGATATTTAGAACTTTTTATTATAATCATTTGTTTATGGATCTTATTTTCTTATTTTATAAAATGTATTGCTCAAGAATAAAAACCAATTCATATTCATCTTTATTTCCACTATATGTTGAAAAGGTCAATTAGCAATGCCTATTTAAAAGAATGTATAAACTACAAACTAACTACTTAAGGTCTTCTTAAAGTGAATATTGAATTTGATATACCTGTAACTTTTTATATTTAAATTTCACTTCCTTTGGACTTTATGTCCTATTTAGGGTATTTTTGAGAGTAGAAAATAATCTTATTTACTGCAATGTTTACTTATTTAGATTGTGAAATTTGATATCTTTCTTACAATTTTAAAATACTTAACACAAAATCATTTTAAGGTATAGAAATACAGCTGATATATTTTACTCTAAGATGAACCCAAAGCCTTCAGTTCCTTAAGGCCAGCCAGTACTTTCAGATTTAATTCAAATTCTTAAAGTGTGGATAACACAGGCATCTTCTTCCTATCTCCAGTGGATACTAAGAGAAGTGGACACAAAATATTATTTATTATAACTATTTTTGGTTAGAAGTATATAAAATTCTAAATGTCCCTTTTTATTTCTCTTCAGATGTATTATTTTCTTCCACATATCATGAGAACCTATGAGGTACCACCCAACTCCTTCTCACTGCAGATATGAATCACATAATGGGGAATTTGGAAACTTTCAAGGTAAGAAGGAAATAGCATTACTGCATAAAATTTTAACCTTAAAATTAGGCATAACTTTTTAAAAGTTCCTGTCTCTAAGCATTGAATCAGTCATCCTTTCTATTTAAGTTCCATCCTCCCAAAATATTCTTGGTCTATACTTTTCATCTTCTTTCCAGAGAGTCACTTATCCAGATAGTAACTCTTGAGACTTTAAATTCTAGATTTTTTTTTCTTTTTTTCAAGTATGGTAGTGTGCACTATTCCCTAACATACAATAAAAAAATTAGTGATGCATCTTTTTCCATTGTAGCTCTCACATATTTTGTTAGCACAAAGTGTTATACTGCTACTTGATATTTTCTATCTTCCAACAAAATGACTAAGAACTCATAGCTCCAAAGGATAAGCAGTTCAGTTCACTTTTCAAGATCACTGTAGAGGAAACATCAATATGCTTAGTTTATGCTGTCACTGTTTTTCCTGAAGCCACATGGATTCTCTGACTAAACTTAGCCACCAGCAGTCAGCAAAATTTTTTCGCATATTTTACATGTCTCCCAAATTATTATATTTGATAACTCTTCTAAGGATAATTTTTAGAGAAACATACAAAAATGTACTGAGCAAGAACTTTTAATTCTGATTAAATACATTCTCTCATAATCAGGACTTCAGTGAATCTATTACATAACAAACTAAATCACCCAGCTCTGAAATCGGTCTTCCCATTGATCCTAACTTTGAATAATCAAGTGAGGCCTTGGAGTGATTTTGTAATAAGTTTTTCTTTTTTATTTGTGGTGGTTTCTGTATTAAAAGATGCTACTTTTCCTCTTCTTCCTTCCCACCAAAACAAAAAGTAAAATAAAAGAAAATGTATGTAGTGTTAGATAATGATGGTCTTTTATTGAGGTTACCAGAATTTCTGCCAGAAGTAGATCTCCATAATGTGTATTCATAAACATCCAATAAATCACTGTGTATAGAGCATCTTTATAGTGTAAGGTGGTTGAAAGCTCATTGGATCTCCAGGCAAGGAGAGAAGATGTGAGTACAGATGGATGGCTGCTGGAGAGAGCTGCCTAATGAGAGTTGTTGCCTTTGAGATCAGAAGCAGCAGATCTACTGAGACCTAAAGAAGCAAAGAGAAGAAGCAAAAGAGATCAAAACCCAGTCCATTCTGTCTTTCTCTGTCCATTTTTCTACCAACAAATCCAGTGACTAAAAAAAAAACAAAATCAGATATCTATGGAGGCCATGAATATTTTCCGTGTGGCTCAGCCTCCAGGTTCAGATCAGAGTAGTGATGGGTGAGGGGGGACATCTGGAAGCTGAAAAGAAAACATTCAAACAGAGCACCTTCTGTTGGGGTCCCAGTAAGAGTGCTGGTAAGAATTTTACTACATTCTGTATCACTGAAGCATGTCAGGTGTGCTCTCACCTTTCAAGAGTACATATTTTCAGAACAGTACCAAGAGCTCCAGTTCTATCCTCTACATCCTCTGAATGTCTTCCCCATGACTTTAGTTCTGTGCTCTCTGAATGAGTTGTCCTTTACTTTAACCTCCTCAAATATCTTATTTGGGGGGTTAGGGCACAAGTCATGGCATGTATTGTCTTGTTTTTAGAATATCAAATATTAAAGACTCTACCTTTTTTTTTCCCTTTCATGTCTCTTAAAACCTCCCATTGTATGCTGCCTCAGCTTTATTGATCCTATTTTTCTAGGTCTCTGTTACCTGTGATTAGAAGAGTCTCTATTATGAACTAAACCTCCCTACATTTGTGACCAGGGTAGTTTTTTTTTTTCCCAATCTTTCTCACATTTCCAGAGTATTGCTTTAAAAAATAAAAATAAAAAACGGTATACACATACACACACATATAAATCACTTTACCTCTCCATGGTTGCTCTACATAGTATGTTGCAATATTAAAATAGTAATATTTTATACAGTAAGCTATCCAATGGCCTACTGGATATTCCAAGTGTTTGAATAGTACAAATTTTGCTAAGGAAAATGTCCTTCCATCTTTTGGTGATTGATTATTAGTTTGTAGATCTTCCTGTTGATATTTGCTACATTATGATCACAAAAGGGAAGCAATACTATCTGTGACTTTTGTCTTATTCCTGGAACAAAGCAGAAAATTGAGTGAAATACAAAGCGTGAAATTGTAAAGAGAGAAGGATTAAACATATTTTCTTTGTAAATACTTCTGCACATATATCAGAACTCATAACTCTGACCAAATATTCCCTCAAGAATGAGGAACAATGAAGAGAAGGTGTCATGGATATCATGAATAGACATTTGTTTAGCTAATTTATAGTGTTTGCATCAAGAGTGAGTGTGGTAAGCCATTCTTATAGACCGTGGCCGCCATTAGAAGATGGCGCCGGCTTCCACTGTGGCCTGTGATAAACAACTCCTTTTATGGAGAGTTGGCGCGCAATCCCTTACCACCCTATGAGAGAGATCCACGTGGCGGCTTAGGATTGGGATGCGGGGGGCTTTATTAAGCTGTGCTTGGGCGTGTCGAGCAGCGGGCGCTAGAAGATGATACATGACTCAAGGCCTGAATAAACTGCTGAAAGAAGAATCCTGTGTCGTGTTTTCCCTTGCCGGCGAGGGGTCACGACAAGTGAGAGTTCAAAATTTATAAACATTATAATGTACATATAAATTAATTTCAAACAATTATAAAAATAATGCCTAGAAATCTTAGGTTATACCTCATGATTTTTTAATGCCAGACCCATAACCAATGAATTTCTTTAAAAATCAAGAGGCAAAATTTATACACATCATAATAACTTAATGACATCTGTACATGAATTTGTAAGAATATCAGTAATTACTGATATCAGTAATACTCTCATAGCCCAGTCCTGTGCCTATCACCAAGAAATGGAATAAAATTTTCAAAAGATAGGAAAACACTGTTCAATGTACACTAGAGGATAGTAAATTGTAAGCAGCTGGAAATATTTTTTGAAAAAGAGTTCTGATCTAGGAGACAAATGCTCAGATTTACTTGGGTAACAACCATTACTGCATTATAAAATTAATTTAGTGTGTCCTAACTGAAATAACCAAAGAATTTATAATATAATATGAGATATTTTCAGAGAAATGATGCTAGAAATAATTACATGCAGTTAAGAAACCTGGACAAATTGGTATTATGGTCACTGTAGACATGACCAATATTTTTAAATGACATTAATAATTATAAAAGAGAATAAGCAACACTATAATATGTCTCACATACTAAAGACTTCTTTTATGCTTTTGTTCTGTATTTAATAAATTTCACCACTAAGTCACAGGCAAAATCTTTGAAAGCCATAGCTGGAGTATTGTCATAAGAGCTTCAGAGGAAGAAAAGTGATAAAAATTTCCTAAAGCCTCCACTTTTGATTCCTTCTCTCAAAGAAAAACTATTTTCTATGGTTGACTTCTTATGTAGTATAGAATAGACGTTTGACAATATTACAAATTGGAGGACCTGAGTTAGATTTTTAAACATCCTACGAAGGTTGGAGGAAAGGTGACTACAAATGTAATGAATCTAAACAACATAAATACAGATGCTCAGCCAAGATTGTACAAATCTGGAAAGCAGAATCAAGCTATTTAGAACTGGTGTAGGTAGGGTAAACTTGAGTGTCATTCACTCAAGAACAAAAAGTAGCTCACATTTTCCTAGCCACTAAAGATACTGAAGAACAGAGTGGATGAAAGAGTTTGCTCACACAGTATGAAAAAGCAAAACCTGAAAGAAGACACAATTTTATTTAGTCTTAGTACCTACTGGATAGTAGAGGAGGATTTTACATAAATTTTAAATCCTATCTTACCAGAGTGAGTGAGACAATTTAGTTCAATCCCCTTTCCAAGAGAGTAAAACTTAAATCTTGGAGGACTTTCATAGCACCAAATCCTGGGTGTGGGTTGTAGCCACTGTATGGATGTTTTGTATCTATAAACATAGATAAAGTCACATTTTTAGCATCTTTTCTCTGTAAATATATCATATTATACTATAAATTCTTTGGTTATTTCAGTTGGAACATAGATAAACAAGTTTCAGGCCATCCTGATTGGCCTGTCATGGTCTCAGGCATTGGTGAAATAATGCCACTGAGTTGAAGACACTAAGCCCAAACTGGCTTTACTTCATCAGTGCATGAAGCTTGAGAAAAATGAAATAGTTCTTTATTTCTCTGGGTCATTAAAATTTCTATGCCTGGACGTTCTTCATGGAGCTGGAAAAAGAATGCATAAATGTGACTATTATATATTTATGAATATCCACATTCTCAGCAATTCCCTTCCACTTTTCCTCCCTTCTACAACTTTGTTTCTAGATTTGAGAGTTGGGAAGGAAAGGGAAGCTAAATAATTTCCTCCTTAAAATCTCAACTGTTTTTACTAAATTAAAAAGCTTTTTGATATTTTATTTTAGATTCTGAAATCAGAAAAATGATACTTTTTCATATCACTCCCTTGACATAATAAAAAAGGAAGGCATATTTTTAAAAAAGCTAAGTAGCTTAGAAAGGAAATAGGAGACGTCCATTTATATTTCACAAAAATGTCATATATTTTAGAATATATATATATATATATATATATATATATATATATTTGTAAAAGTATATATCATTTGTGACATGTTTTAAAATAGATATATAAAATAGGATCACATACAATGTATATATGGTATATAATTACAAACATGTATGCTTGTTTAAAAGATTATAATGCATATCTTGTATTTCAACATTTTAATTTAGTAATATGACATTTTCTATAACATAAATAATTTATAACAGATGCTATTCAATTGAAGAACATATAATACTTTAATTAATGTATAATTTTTCATAATAAAAGGAGTTTCTCAATAAATATGTATTAAAGCAATAAATGTGTGCATATTAGATTTTTGGTTGGATTTCTATATTAATTTCTTAAGCTGTGCTACAGTGAAAGTTATGTCTTAGTATTTTCTCAAACTATTCCAAAATAACTTACCTAAAATTTGTCTTAGGTGTTTATTTAAATTATCTGTCCACCTTATGATGAAGGGCAGTCTGGATTGAAATGGATTCCTCATTAATTAATTTCTGAATATCTATTTTTAAAATCATGCTTTGTTCCTAATTTTTCAACAAATATTCATTAAAATATTATGCCAGTTATTGCTTGTTGGTTTTTTTGTAATTTTTTTTAAAAATTAAATTATTTATATATTAAAAACTTCAAATTGTTTATGGAATGTTAACCAAGAAATAATTAGCTTGTAAAACAAAATTGTGAAAAGTCCATAATCTTAGGACTGCTATTTCTCATTAAAACACTTCTGCTGAACTGCATCATCTGTATTCTGTGATTCAATGCACATGCCAGTCACAGCATTCTCACTAGTTTTGCAATATGGGTCATGTAGTCATCTGCTTTGGGTTTTAATTTTATGCGTGCTTTGGTAAAAACAATTCTGTTTCATTTTTTTGCCAGAAGCCTTACAGATGCACCAAAGCTGCCAACCAAGGTGTCTTTCTCCCAACATGTAGATTTTTATAAAATAACCTACCTGTGCCAAATCCACCTCCATTTGATCATCTATTACTACATGGTCCACTTTGCCCCTGAATCTTATTTCTAGCTAGTGTTAGAAATGGTGTTCAACATGGAATGGAGTTGAGAGGGTCTTTAGAAAAAAATGTCATGGGATTGACCTTATCCCTTCATATTTTCTTCATTGTGCCATCAGGGAATGCACAAGTTAACAGCTTAGAGGTTTATATGAGGTGGATGACTGCCTTAATGGAAGGGATTTCTCATCTTCTATATATCTCTGATGGAAAAAATGACAGCTCTCATATAAAATATATTTAAGATGACTATCATCTTAACAGAATGGTGTACAAAAGTCTATGATACAAATAAGAAAGGTGGCTATATTTTGGTGTCACGGAATATTTTGCAGAACTGGGTCTTAACAAGTAAACAGCAATCCATCTTTTGTATTGGGAAAAAATTCTTCAAGTAAGGACAACACACATAAGAATTCACAGAATCATGTAAGTGTATCAAATGTTGGTTCATTATTAACTGAGGTCCCCATGAGAGACTATGGGAGGAGAAATAAATGTTCTAAGAAATTAGCCCAAATATGAAACTGACTGCAGATACTGGAAGGAGCTACATATAAGGTCAAAGTTTTAGTACTATATTTTACCCTAGAGGTGAGAACTCAGAAATTATTAGTTTCGGTTTTCTAATCTAAGTAAAAGCAGCATAGAAAGATTTTGTTTTCAAACAACAAATTTGTTATCCTTTGTGATTATTTCTAATTCAACCCCTGACAATTTTCAAGAATAATTACTATTTAGCTCAATATTCAGTAGCTCTCAAAGGTGACAGAATTTATTTCAAAATAAGTTTTTGGTGTTCATTCTTAAGAGTTACGCCAAGAAGAGTTTTATTAGTCTGATTCATTCATTGTTTAACATCTGTGTAAATCTATTGAAAGTTTTAAGAACAGAGAATATTAAGAGTTTACATGATTATCAGTATAATTCTATTTTATATTTCTAGAGCTTCTTTAATATGCATTTTCCTTTAGGATGAAAAAGAAACTTGCTATTTTCTCACTATGTGAACTATAATATATATTTTTTAATTTGCAGAAAGTGTTTGGTGAATGGATTACTGACAGAAGTGTGATCACACTATGGTTTTACAAGCACCCCATTTAATTTATCTATGTTTCATTATATATCCTAACACCTTGGTGTAGTTGTTCTATGATTAACTGCTCTGCCTTATGTTAAAAAGACATTTTATTTTAAACTGAATTACATATAGGACCTAACCATGAACTGTGTTGCGAGCACAGAAAATAATGTTCATGAAATCCAAATATTAGTCATTTCCCAGTTTACAAATTGAGTTATAAAGATACAATCATTGTGATCTTTATCCAGGCAAGTCCCTATGTCATAGTCAGCAACTAAATACCCTGTGATGTTGTAGAATTGCACAAGGAGAATGCATTAGCAAAAGTCTTCCTAGGACTACAGCCACATTTTTACCTTCCCAACAGTGATGACATTCCTGAAAATAGCCTGTCAAAAATAAGACAAAGAGTTGGGAAAACTTTATGGCAAATTTAACTGAGAAATAGCTGTTTTCGACATCAAGAGAATTGCCTGATAAATGTTTTGCGGAATTTAAAAGTCATTCCAAAATTAGTTTCAAAGAAGTGACTGCAAATGACAGTCCCCAAATGTGTTTTTTCCTTCTTCTTTTTCTCCCTGTCATTGCCGACTCAGAGCACTAAGAAAATCTAATGCTGAAAGGACTACTTCTGTAAGATGTGAAAATAATTATATGTTCTGCCTGAACTGATAGGCAGAGAAACATTCCGTCTCAGATTCTGCAAAGCATGTCAATTTCAAGTTTGCATGTTTTCTGTTTCTAGTACCCACCAGTTGAAAAAAGCCGTGATTGGAAAACAAAAGCATTACCCCTCCAGCAAAGAACCTTGAAAATTGGATAGAAGACATACTTCTCCACTTTTAATGTAAAATAAATGAAAAGTGAAGTTCTTTCTCACTGTAGGTTTTAGGTAGATAATAGAAACAGTTTTGCCAACCTGGGCTTCAATAATTTTACTATAGCAAGTTCTATTTCATTAAGAATAAAGTATTAATAATACATATTTATGGAGTCAATGTGAGTCAGAGAAACTGGCTCTAGAGCTGAACTGCATGAAATGAATCTAGTTTTTCATTGACTTCAATTTTAAAATTCAAGTTGATTTCCCATTTAAAGGAAGTGCCCAATAGAGCAAATTAGAAACATTTAAAAATGAATCAGCTTTTATAGATTGTTGCACACTGTAATACCAGTAGTGGTTTGGCAAAATTTCCATTACTTTGCAATATTCCAGTATTTCATTTTCCTTGTTGACAGTTCCCCAGCACTACTCTTGCTTTTACTATACTTGATAAATGAAAGGATCCTTTCTTTCCAACCTAAAATTAACTCCTCTGCTTCTTCTTCAATAATAAAGTAGTACATGATAATAACAGCAACAAATATGGACTTTGGTATGAGATAAGAATGTACTGAAAAATTTAGTTTTTTAGTGATGCTTTTCTATTAACAGCAAAAATACATCCATTCTATAGAAAAACATGAAAATTCAGGAAGGCATTAAAAATTCTCTAATAATGCCTCTATCCATATTTATCCACTTAATTCCATTTGTGCTGTTTTTTTTCAATCTTTTTCAAAAAATAATGTGCAGTTTGTAAATAAGATACAAGATTTCATATAGGGATTTTTCCCATTGGTGATTTTTGTTATTATGTTATTAACTGAAAATAAGTATGATGACAACTATTACAATCTATTGCATAGCATAGATTTTACATTGATCAAGTATTTTAATACATAGGCAATTTCTAAATTGTTATGATAATTGTTATTATCATAAAAGTAATATAGATTATTGGATATTTCCCACTAATAATAAGAACCAATAGAAAAATTAGAGAATAAAGATATCTAAAGTCCCTATCTCAAGTACTGTGAGGATTGCACTATCCTTTTAGATATTTGTTTAATCTTGGGGCTTCCATTGACATGTATACTCACACCCAGATTTCTTTTCCCTTCTGTTCTCATTTATATCTTTGCTCTCAGTTATGGATCTTTTCTCCTCTATGTATGTATATCCCTAGATCTGGGGAAAGCAGTTCCATTCCCCTGAGCATCACCAGCATAAGATTACTCTATATTTATGATTTCTGTTACAGGAGTAGATAAATAAAGGAGAATTGCATAATGATAGAGTACATACTTAAGACTGAACATTATATATTGGTGCAAAAAAGAAAATCTCAGGAACTTCTGCCACAGAGACCTTCTCATTCATAGACAATATTTCAGGCTCTCTGGTGTCCCAGAATTCCGCCATAGTGGTTGGGTGTTCTTTCCTTCTCTTTCCGACCCCTCACTATTATACCATACCCTTTCCTTTTTTTTTTCTCTTTGTCTATAATCAGTATTTTGAACACCTTATCTTTTATTAAACAGGTCAATTTTGCACAACCAACATGCCGTATATGTATAGAACTCCTTGTTTAATTCCATCCAAAGACCCACCAAAATTCATTAAAGTATTGTGTTTTATTTATTTTATTGAAAGGACCCTTTATTTTTTCAATGATATTAATGACATTGTTATGAATAAGACAGAAACAATCAGAATCAGTCATTTACTTAATAACAAATATTTGCATAATATAGGTAAGGCAAAGTTATTTTATCAACAAAAACAAATAACACTAATTATAATTACTTTTATAACAAATATTAGTATACTTAACTCATTACATAAATAGAATTAAGGGCAAAAATCACATAGTCATTTCAATAAATGCAGAGAAAGTTTTTGCAAAGTTCAACACCCATTCATGGAAAAAAAAAAACTTGAAGAAACTATGAATAGAAAGAATTTACCTCAACATCATAATGACTATATATTACAAACATGAAACCAACATCATAGTGAATGAGGAAAAGCTGTAAACATTTCCTTTAAAATGTTGAGTGAGACAAGGTACTCCACTATCAACATTCCTATTCAATGTAGTATTAAAAAATATTAGTGGAGAAACTAGGCAAGAGATGGAAATAAAAGAGATAAAACTAGGAAAGGGAGAAGGCAATTCATCACTACTGATAATACAATTCTATACTTAGAAGGTACAGAAAGCTCCAGCAAAAGACTGCTTAAGCTAATAAACAAATTCAGCAATGTAGCAGGATACAATATCAATATACAAAAATCAATACCTTTCCTATATACCAGCAATTAATCTGCTGAGAAATAAACCAGGAAAATAATTCCAGTCATAATAGTATCAAAAAATAACAAAGAAACAAATAAATAAAACCATAGGAAAAATATAATTAAGGAAATTAAGGACCTCTAAGATGAAAATTATAGAACACTGCAAAAGAAACTGAAGAAGACACTAGAAGGTGGAAAGACCTTTCATTCTCATGAATAGGCAGAATTAATATGTTAAAATGAGCATATTTCCAAAAGCATTATACAGATTCAATGAAATCTACACCATAAATCCAATGATATTCTTCACAGATCTAGAAAAAAAGAGTCCTACAATTCATTTGAAAGAACAAAAGACCCAGAATATACAAAGAAATTCTAAGTGATGATGGAGACATAGGAATGCCTGTCTTAAAATTATTCTATAGAACTCGAATAACAAAAGCTACATGGTACTGGAAAAAACAGACATGGAGATCAATGGAATAAAACAGATGACACAGAGACAAACCCACATAGATACCATCACCTGATCCTTGACACACACCAAAAGCATACATTGGAGAAAAGCCGGCCTTTTCTACAAATGGTAAGTGGGCAACTGGTTATCCAAATGTAAAAGAACATGATTAGATCCCTACCCCTACTCTTGCCCCAAAATCAAGAAAATGGATCAAAGACCTAAGATTTAGACCAGAAATTTACAACTCCTATAAGAATATATAGGGTCAACATATAGATACAATCAGACTCCCTCAATAGGACTTCTAAAGCTAAGTCAATAATTCCAAGTATTAATAAATGGGATGACATCAAATTAAAAAGTCTCTACATTGAAAAGTAAACAAGAATAAGAAGAGACAATGTACAGAATGGGAGAAGGTGTTTGCTAGCTATTCTCCTGGTTTAGTCTGATTTTTCACCACTGTGAACAAAAGACCCAACAAGGACAATTTTGGGGGGGAAGAAGTTTATTTGGTGCTCATAGTTTCAGAGATCTTAGTTCTGATAAACAACTCTACTGCTCTGGAACCAAGGTGAGGCAGAGGATCACGGCAGAAGGATGCGGTAGAGGTAAGCAGCTCAGCAGATAGAGTTTTCCTTCAACAGGGACAAAATAAAAAACCTCAAAGGCATGTCCACAATGGCCACCTCCTCTAGCTACACCTTACCTGTCTACAGTTACCACCCAGTTAATATGTTCAAGTGGATTAATAAATGTAATGATTAGGTTAAGACTCTTCTTAACCCAATTATTTTACCTCTAAACTTTTTTTTTCTAAACTTTATATTTTCTAAAATAACAGTTTTTGGGTGACACTTCATATCAAACTATAACATCTTCAGACAGAGGATTAATATACAGAAAATATAAAGAATTTAAACAATCAGTACCAAAAAATTTAAAAACATAAAATGAAGTAACCCAATCAATAAATGGACAAATAAACTAAACAGAAATTTCTCAAGGAAGAAATGCAAATGGCCAACAATTATATGAAAAAAATGTCCAGTAGCTTTAGCAATTAGGAAATGCAAATCAAAGCCCCACTGAGATGTCAACTCAGTTCAGTTGGAATGGCAGACATCAAAATTACAAGCACCAATAAATTATGGAGTAGATGTGAGGAAAAGGAACAGTTTTATACTGTTGATAGGATTGTAAATTAGTATCAGTATGGAAATCAGTATGGTGGTTCCTGAAGAGACTAGGAATGGAACTACCATGTGATCCAGCTATACTACTCCTTGATAATTATCCCAGAGTACTATAATTATCATACTATACATGACACAACCATATCAATGTTTATAACTGAACAAATCACCATAGCCAAAATATGAGCCAGCACAGGTGTCTATCAATGATGAATGAATAAAAAAATGTAATATATACATACAATGGAGTTTTATTCAGTTATAAATAAGAATAAAATTATATCATTTGCAAGAAAATGGATGGATCTAGAGAACATTGTGTTAAGCAAAGTAAACCAAACTCAACAAGTCAATGCGATATTCAGAAAGGAAATTGGAATAAAAATGAGGGTAGGGTCTTGTGGAGACAGAAGTGAGACCAATACAGAAGAGGATAGGTACCTTGGGGAGGGAGGAAGAGAAGGAAAGGGAAAATAATGGGGAACGGATATTGACCAAATTATATTGTTATATAGTGTGCATCTATGAATATGTAACAATGAATACTGCTATTATGTCTGATTCTAATGCACCAATAAAAATATGGGAAAATAAAGATTAGCATATGTCAATTAATTTTGTCAATGTAAATGATTCTTTATATTTTACAGTTTAGTGTGGGATGTTTCCCAAACATTCACATGTGAGGCAATGCAAGAAGGTTTAGAGATGAAAAGACTGGGTTTAAGAATCTTAACCCAGTCTGTGAATGAATCCCTTAACAGGGATAAATTAAGTGGTAACTGTAGGAAGGTTTCGTGTGGCTGAAAGAGGTGGGTGGCTGGGGGCATGCTTTTGGGATATATATTAAATGAGCTGAGCTTAGTCTCTTTGTTTCATTGTGAACATTTCTGAAGCCACTTTCCTCCATCACATTTTTCTGCCATAATATTCTGTCTCTCCTCAAATCCTGAGGTATGGAGTGTGCAGACTATGGACTGAGACCTTTGAAACCATAAGACCCAAAATAAACTTTACTTCCTCTAATTGTTATGTCTTTGGGTCACAGCAGCAGAAAAGCTGACTAAAATAAAAATTGGCACCAAAAAGTGAGATTGTTACTGTGACTAACCTGACTAAGTAATTCAAAGCTTTTGGAACCTTTTGGAATTTGTGGGGAGAAATTTTGGAAAGTTTAGTGATGCAAGCTGGGAAATTTTTAGTTTTTGTTGTAAATGGAACTTAATGAGTGAATTTGGTGGGGGCTTAGAAGACCAGAATGCTAATATGACTGTGCCTAGTAAAGATAGAACTCATGAGCTCTCAGAAGAGGAGGAGGACACGATTGGAATTGGACTAGAAGCCATTTGTGTCACATCCTGCATTTTGCCAGCGTCTTGAGATTTTCTATGAGGTTAATTTTAAAAGTGATGGACTTCTAAAACTTGGTGGAAGAAATTACTAAGTAATATAGTATTCGGGTGGTGGCAAGAGTATTGCTTGCAGCTTTTAGCCAAGTTTATTGTGATATTCAAGAGTAGAAAGCAGAGCAGAAAGATTTGAAAAACTTGGACTTGAATGGTAGGAGTATACTTGGGCTAAGGAAGTTGCCATTGTTAAAGACATTACTTCCATTTAAAGAAATGCTAAAAATTTTGCCCAGAGACAATAAGAAAGGTGGTTGGGGCATTTCAGAAATATATAAGCCCTCACTCATCTCACACTTAAGGGGGTAAAAATAAAAATTCCCTTTTTGTGTGTGTGTGTGTGTGGTGCTGGGGATTGAAACCAGGGCTTTGTGCATGCAAGTCAAGCACTCTAACAAATGAGCTAAATCCCCAGCCCAAAAATTCTTGAGAAGAGAATAGTGGGGTACCCTGCTTGCACAGGGCAGGACTATGAAGTTATTTCACCATACTTAGTCACCCAGACACTCAGCAATTACTACAGTCATGGCGTCTGGAGTCTTGGGAACTGCTTGAGATGTCAGTAGACCTGGTGAGCAACCACATGGTGCTGGTTCTGAAGGAACTGGAGATAGGGGTCATGGAGGCTTCCACCAAGTTTTCAAAGAAAGGCTTGGGAAGCCAGGAAAAGTACTCTAGGGTCAGAGTCCCTACAAGCAGACCCTGAGAAAGCAAGGCATGGAGATGAGAAAGAAGACAAAATTATGGTGGAGACCCTCAAGATTAAGAAATGTCAGTATTGTGGATAGTCTGCCCAGTAAAGCTGCAGGAACTGAGAAAAGACAAGCAGAAAGGTCATGTGTGATGAAACTGGCAAGGCTGTAGGGGCAGAGGTGCACAATCCCATTAGGAGAGAATACCAGGGTGCTCCAGATGCCAGATGTGGAACTACAGGACTTGTCCACCCAACTGGATTTTGGTCTTACTTTGTTCTCATCCCTTCTTTATATACCCCTATTTCTCCTTTATGGAATGGAAATGTGTACTCTGCATTTATATATTGGATGTATATAAATTGCTTTTGATTTTTATAGGAGCTCATAATGAGTGTTTGCCTTGAATTTCAGATGAGACTTTGGAATTAGACTTTTGGACAATCTTGGTACCGTTAAGATTATGGGGACTCTTGAAAACTGACTAAACATATTTTGTATTGTGACATACATATGAGCTTTGAGAGGCCAGTGTGGGGTGCTATGGTTTAATGTGAGGTGTTTCCCAAAATCTCATGTGTGAGACAATGCAAGAAAGTTTAAAGGTGAAATGATTGGATTATGAATGCCTTGACCCAAACTGTGAATTAACCCTCTTGTAGGGATTAACTGAGTGGTAACTGTAGTCTGGTGACTGTGGATGAAGGAGGTGGATCTTCGCAGCATGCCTTTGGGATATCTATTGGGTGAGGTGAGTTTTACCTCTGTGCTTCATGGTGACCATGTCTGAATCCACTTTACTTCACCACATTCTTTTACCATGATATGCTGCCTCACCTTATGAGCCAAGGAATGGAGTCTGAAGTTTTTGTACTAAGACCTGTGAAACTGCAGACCCCAAATATACTCTTTCTCCTCTAATTGTTATTGTCAGGTCTTTTGGTCACAGTGGCAAAAAAGCTAAAACAGTACATCGAGGAATTTTGTCACAAAATACAACCATTTATATTTCTACAAGATGTAAATAGTTAATGAAAGGAAAGCTAGGAATGAGAGATGGGTAAGTGAGAAATGAAAGACGGAGACCAAGCAGAGATACATATGAGAGTTTGTTAGAGATGACAAATAAAGGCCATCTCTCTGTTGGAGATAGAGGTGAAGCATGCTTGGGTTATGGGACTTTTATAGGGCAGGGTCAGGAATCAGAGCAGGTTGGGCCCTAATGGGGTCCTTTGGGTTGGTATAGGGAAGTGGTGAGCCTTTCTCAGAAAAACCGTTGGGCGGGAAAGAAAAACTTTTTCCTTAAAATGGTGGCTGGCACTTAAGATGGTTTTCCAGATGCTAAGCAAGGGCTTTATGGTTAACTAATAACAAAATATGGTCTTTAAAAATTATTAGCAGCATGATAGGTTAGAAAGGGAATGATTCACAAATTTACATATTTATTTCACTAAGAAATATAAACTCATGTGTTTATTCTCTGGAGAATTTCTTGCCTGTGCCTAATACTTGCATGTCAATGACAATGACTATACTACTCAGTACACTAATTCATTTACTTTGAATTTGGTTGGATATATTCTGAGAGAAACATTGGACTGGAAAATAACATCATATCTTGCAGATAAATTAAAACTAAATATTTCTGCACTACCTAATAGTAATTTCCCCCATTTTACTGTTGCCTGTGAAGCCCTCATCTTTTTTGCTGAGAATGCAAGAAAGAGAAGATCGAAGTACTATCCTTTTCCTGGCTCTGTGCATGGGTAGCTGTTCAAGCCAAAAACTCCTCTCTAGTAAGGCACAATCCAAGTTAAGACCATTACATGAACAAATGGTGAGTGTAGTAAATGGGGAAAGACACGTAAATGGAAAATAATGATACTGGGAAGTTTCATTATCATTTTTTTTTCTGGAGAACATTTTCAATTAGAGGAAATAAAACTCAGACTGATTTCTCTCAAATGGATGCCGAAACTTTACTTTGTAAGTGTTCAGGCCCATGCCTTTTTAGGAATTAAATTGGGTTAAAGATATGAAGTTTCCCCTGAATATTTTACTAAAATGTTTGTGGAAAGAACAAACAATGCATAGTATCTCTTGATGATCTGCCTACATATTAGTAGCTTGGAACTATCCTTCAAGTCATTCTATATTGGTTCCTTTTAACACTTTAGTTTCTTTGTTCCCTTGAGGAAAGTACTAGTGTTTTACGGTTTAGGTAAAGCTGTTGAGAGGCAACCAGCAACTAACACATTGAATGCTTTAGAGTAGGATGGAAGTATCTTGGAGTCATCTTCTTGGATAAAACAGGCAATATATCATCTCCATTAGCAGAAGTCTGCTGTTTTGAATAGAATGGATATGAAAGTGAGTGAAATGCTCCACGAACCAGCATCCACAGAATCAGAAGAGTGTCCAGGAGTGTAAATATATGCATTGTATGTCTGTCACATACCATAGCTGATGAATTTGCCTATGGAAATTTAGAAGGGCCATTTATGAAGACTCTCATTCCTGTTCAGACTGAACTGCATTCCAAGGTGACTATTCGGAGCCAAGATGGTCTAGGGATGTAGAAATGACTTCTGAGTGAAGAAAACATACATAAATTGCATTCATTTAACATGTATACAGCGGCGATTATGTTTGTAATAACAACTAATACTGACCCCTGAACAAAGTAAAGGAGGCTGTAATGGTTAATTTGACTATAATCTGTCAATTTGAATGGTTGATTGATTGGATTAAGAGATGCTGGAGATTAAGAGGTTTATGGGTGTGTCAGTGAGGGTGTGTTTAGGAATGATTGGCATGTGGGATAGCCAACTGCAATGGAGACCTTCCCTAATCGTGAGCAGCACCATCCAATAGGATGATGGCTTAGATACAATAAAAGTTGGAAGAACAAGGAAGCAATAGTACATGCGACCTCTACTCTTCTTGAATGGGTTCTTGATTGCTTCTGTGATCCTCTGAAGATATCAGACTGCTTATTCACTCTTCCAAAGCAGACTCTGCCAATGCTTCTCTAGGAGCCTTCTGTCTAGGACTAGGGTAGCACTATTAATCCATCTTGTTCTTGGGCTTCAGCCTCTTGGACTGCAGAACTACTGGTTCTTCCAGCTCTTCAGCCTACAGATCACCACTGTGGATCACCCAGTTTGTGGTCATGTAAGCCAACTTGATAAGTCCTCTTTTAATAATTATACTTTTTGTTGATTCTGTTCCTCTAGAGAACACTGACTAATACAGTGACAAGCAAGATGTCAAAGCCAAAGGAACTTCAAGGGATGAAGTGATCCATACCTGCCCAGCATCATGTTTTGTGACCACACACGTTTCAGGTACAACAGAAAAAGCATTCTGTAAGTTAGCTGTCACCCGCAGGGCAAAGATTCTTTTCCCTTGCTTCATGTTTTATCCAGAGCATGTGTGTTCAAAGCTTTATAAATAATTTTTTTAAAATACATCCCACACTGTTATTATTGATGAGAAATTTTTCTAATGACTTTACAAATATAAACGTATGATCCTCACAGAAACCCTGAGAAATAGACACATTCCCTATCTACATTTTGCTGTTGAGGAAACAAGTAAGCCTTAGGTTTCATAGCTTCAGAGTGGTTAATGCAATTTAAACTCAGGACACCACCTCTAGAATCTGTTTTTACCACTGTAATCACATCAATTCTTCCTCCAGTGTTGTCTTCCTTTGACCTCTCTCCATTTAGTTCTCACAACACTCATTGCTAAATTAATATCTCCCTTCTTTTAGCATTCTACTTTAGACAAGCATGAAACATAATTTATTTTCATGAAGTAAACTATTATTTCACACCAGAAAATTTCTCAGAGTAAGGGGTCTAATCCTCCAGCTTAAAGAGTGGTATGGATGACAAAACATACAAACCAGGGCATTAAAAAAATCCACTGAAATACAGGTTGATGAAGAGGTTTTCCTAGGGTACTAAATGTATTATTTTCTACAAGAATGGAAGCTGAATGTTCTTTCTGGAATACCTATTCCAAGTGCTGTAACTAGGCCATTCCTTTACATGGAAGCCATTGAAGTATGTCCACATTTGCCAATGCTGTCCAGAAGGGTGGGTAGTGATCCTACTGCAAACATACAAATTTTCTGATATTAGAGATCTACTAACATTAAATATAGGGTGAGGTTAAAAAATGAACAGACCTTTAACTGCTTAAATCTCACCCTCAAAACATTTCTAACATATTATCAAAATGACCAGTGATTTTTCCCAGTGTCAAGAGATGATAGTAATGCTGGAGGATACACTTAATACACTTAAGAAAATAGTTTTCTTTCACAGAACCAACTTGCAATCAATATCACTATACCTAAGTAATATGCTAAATAGAATTTTCTAAGGCTTCAAACTATACCCTCAATTAATATGTAGAAGACATTAAAGCTTTTTATGTACTTTCTTTTATAAAGTACCTGGAAACATATATTAGTTTTATAGTATAAAAATAAGTTTGCTGCAATATTTTCCTATGGGGACTCCTTTTCAAAAATTCTCTATTCTTCTCTCTTACTTTCCAGACACTTATTGCCTATAAACCAAAGTTTCACATTCTTCATGATTCTACCAGCTGGTTCTAACAGCCTGCCAGTAATCTGAGAAGGTACAGAATTTCTCAGACAACATTAAGAATATCATCCAGCATATAAGTCAGCTGTGCAAAAAGATGATAGCTGATGTTAAAAACCACAGAAGGATGTATTCAAGTTTTAATATATTTGCCCCTGACACTTGCAAATTAGAGACTTGGACCTGTGCTCCTTCAAGGTAATAACATGGGCAACTCCCTGGCTATTTTTCTTCATTTAGATATTTCCTCTATATCATTATTCTCTCTAACTTCAAGCTTATGCCTCTCTGTGTGCAATTTTCCTATTTCCACGTTACTTATTTATATCTCATCTTTATAGGTATATTCTATAGCTTATGACCTACACACTGACTCAGGACAAATATCTTAAATGTGCTTTAGGAAAACTTCTGTATTCCTCCTATAGTTTTGCCTTCTATTTTTCTTCATTTAGATATTTCCTCTATATCATTATTCTCTCTAACTTCAAGCTTATGCCTCTCTGTGTGCAATTTTCCTATTTCCACATTACTTAGTTATATCTCATCTTTATATCCTATAGCTTATGACCTACACACTGACTCAGGACAAATATCTTAAATGTGCTTTAGGAAAACTTCTGTTTTCCTCCTATAGTTTTACCTTCTAAAGTGCCTGAAAGAAATGAGCCAAATAACAAGCAATGGAGCCCACCCTAGTGCCTTATGGAAAGAACACATAAGTTTAATCTCAGCCTATTAATGGTTTGGGGGCAGAATCTAGTCAGCCATACCTCTTAAAATGAAGGACAGTTAAAACAAAATTAGGTTGTATATGATCCCCCTGTCTTCAGAGACCAAGTAGCCAGAACATATTCTCTCCCTATTTTTATCTGAACCATCATTTTACTTTTTAATTTTGAGACTATATCTTGAGAAGGCTATTAAGTTTTAACCAAGGAACTGGCAAATATAAAAGGTTGGTACTTTCAACCCAACTCTATGAACAGAAATTTTGAGTAAAAGGCTGTTTGTCGAAAAAGGAAGTTATAAAGGTTTGACTGAGGTTGTAGGGGTGGGCTTAGGTGGGTAGACATTCCAAGGAGGCTTGGCTCTGTCCTAGCAGACCTGTGATCACTGGGTTGGGACTCAGGGTGATATCTAGCATTCACCCAAAGAAATGTAACAGGAAGATCACTGTTATTATTGAAAATCAAGACAATCAAACTTCATTGTCAAGAAAACATTCAAAAAGGAAAGCAAGGTGAGCATGCATCAAATCAAATCAAATTTTTCTACCTTTATTATATTTATTATTCCTTCTAAAATGGCTGTTTGGATGGTGGAGAGGCAAAGAATAGAATTGTTATGCCTAAGGATATCATAGTGTTCTGTTTTACTTTCATTTTATGTGTCTTCTTCAATCTTCTTACAATACATTGATTGATTTTAAAAAAAATAAATTAGACAGTTAATGTACTCATGTCAAAAATGAAAAAAAATCTGCAGGCACAAATAATAAAACTCCTTTTATAATTTCAAATTCAAAATGATACCACTGAATCTTCCACTCAGTTTTTCTGCCTTTAGAGAAATTTTTCCTCCTTTGGTACATTTGCTTCAATTCCATGTGCACTGAAGATGGGATCCACAACATTCTTCCTTTTTTCAAGAGTATTACACTGATTGCTTGAATTTATTTAATGTATTCTAACTACATTGTATTTAAATAAGGGCTGAGAAGTAACTTGGAGGCATCTTACACTAAAATAGGTGTATACAGTCCTATATTTTTCAGCCTTATTTATTAATGCACTAGAGAATAATTTGAAATAATATGTCTTAAACTGTTTATGGAATATTTATGAACACATATTGAGTGTAAATAAGTAGATTGGGCTAAATATCCAACAAAATTCAGAATTTGAAAAAATAATTTTTCTATTATTATAATAATAACTACATTTCATTTATAAGCTACTATAATGTTAACTAGTACTAAAATTATAATGTACAGTAAGTATATAATAAATTATTATAAGTATAACAATGTAGAATAAGTGTAAAATACTAAAAACACAGTCTACCTAGACTTAGACATACTAGAGTTTCTTAAACTTTATAATACTGAAAATGTAGAAACTATACCATAAAATTAAGGTCAGAGAAATATGATTTCAGTACATTCATTTGTCTCTTTACCATCTCAGTGTTCATTTTCTACCCATCTTTATATAAATGAATAAAAATACCAGTGTTTTTCTGGTCCATTTCTTCATACCCCTAAACCCATTTCATATGAAGTACCATACTTGAGCTTATAGAATCAAATATTTGTATTTTTACCTTGTTTTTTTTTTTCATTTTCTTTCTTTTTTGGTCTGTTATTGTTCTTTCAGTTTCAAATATAACTAATTCACAATTGATATTTCACCTATTTTATCCAACCAAGGAATATTTTCAAAACATTTTTTCTAGGTTTACTTGTCATTTTTACCTTATTGCGAAAAATTTTACATATTTTTATTTTACCTGACATCACCTATAATCCTTCAAGCACCTTTAAAAATTCTATCTCCTTCTCTTTCAAGGAATAATATCTGTAAATGAAGATGAAGCCTGTTCCATACTCCGAGAATCAGCTGGAAAAGTTCTAATCATAGGAGACAGCAAAGCAAACACTATTATAATCCTCATTTGGTCATTGGGAAGCAAAACATTTGAAGAAAGATTGAGTTGCTGAATTGGTCTTTCGCTTGCATCTCATCCAGAGCTTAATGGAAGCCTCATCTGCTTGTAGTATTACCTAAGTCCTGCAGACTTTGTGACCTCATTACCTGAAGAAAAAGTTCATCAGATATGTCACACAAGACCTATGTTTACTTCTGAAAAATAAACAAATAATAAATAAAATAAAGGTTAAAAAAGAAGTGATATTATTATGAAGCTTTTACCACTTTTTGTTTGTAACTTCAGAAAAGAGATAGTTTTAAGAGCATATGTCACAGCACTCTAATTAAGAAATAAGCCATTCATGAAGAAGACTAATCCCAGCTTATTGGAATCAGTGTGCACAATGAAAGTCTGAATCTATAAATTTCCTTTTCCAGGCAAAATGATGTTAAATTTTGAAAAAGTAGTCAAATTTATAAAATGACCTTTCATAGTTGGCTTAAAGACAAAAAAAAAGTATAAATCATTAAAGGAAGGTTACTAAATTATAGCATTATCTTTACTCTTCAACTACAAGTTTTCAAGACACTAACAACAAAATTTATAGACAACAGATTCTAGGCAGATTAATTTCTGCAATTAACAAATGTCAGCAGTTTCAAGTTATATTTGTTATCAATTCTTTTTTAATTTTTCTTCCTGTGTGAGCTTTATTTCTTTCAAAGTGACTTTACGTTTCTCTGTTCTTCAAGTTGAAAATTGTCTTCTTTTCATCTTATTTTTCCCTTCATCCTTTTTATTCTACTATGCAAAACTCTGGACAATTTTATGCTGTACGTATGTCCCTTATCCATTCTCTTCTCCCCTACATGGTCTCCTCCTCCTCACCAGCACTCTCAGCAGAGAGTTGAGTTTATACCACTACCTCAGCTGCTCTCATCCTTAGCCACTCTCATGTAACTCCTAGTTGAGTATTGTAAAAACACCATTTCCCACATGATTCTCCCCCTGCTGTGACTTTTAATCACTGACTTTTTCCAATGTACTGTATCATGTACATATTTCCCTTCCTTTCTTTGGCAATTTCCCAAAGCTCCATGCATGCTATGTGTCAGGAACTGTGCTAAGCAGGGGAGAACAAGACATAGCCCCTGCAATCTTTGATTTTACAGTCTAGTAGCAGAGACAACCACTGAACAGATAAGTACATTGAGTCTTTGAAGAAAAAAATGCAGCAAGTCATTTGCACATTTATAAGAAGTCTTATTATTCTATTTCACTCTACAGACTCTCCTCCTACACTGCTCTAGAGCATGAGACTTATTTTATAGTTTGGCCTTTTGGAGTATTTAACATTTATTAAGCAAATCATATTGTTTCATAGCACTTTTCACTTATTGTGTCTTGTTCTCCACCTTGCTTTTCTGCTATACCATGTCCTTAAAAACTTTAGAAGAAGCTGGGTGTGTTGGCACATGCCTGTAATCCCAGCAGCTTGGAAGGCTTAAACAGAGCATCCAGAGTTCAGAGCCAACCTCAGCAAAAGTGAGATGCTGAGCCACTCAGTGAGACACTGTCTCTAAATAAAATACAAAATAGGGCTGAGGATGTGTCTCAGTAGTCAAGTGCCCCTGAGTTCAATGCCTGCTTGTCCCCCCCCAAAAAAAAATTACTCAAGAAGAAGAGTACCCCAGATACATTACCCTCTTTTGTGGTTTCTATGTATTCTCTACATATTTTTATTGTGGCATTTACCACATTATGTTGAAAGATTGGTTTTATGTGTGGGATTCCTCTCCCAGGTTGAGAATCTATTTAGGACAAGAAGAATTGTATACAAACATTTGTACCACACCAACATCTGAAAGAACACTTGTCATTTTATTAGTCACATAACAAAGTGTGTGTTGGATTTTTAATTGGTTTTAGCATTTAGTGTTTTTTTATTCTCAAATTATTGCTAGGTAATTAATTAAAATATGAATTACAACTCATGTTTTCCATGGTTCCATGTGGTGAACCAGGAACATATCCATGTGCACCTTATTCCTCACCTACACAGAAAACCTTTACATTTGCCCAGATCTATTTTGCCCTGTGTGCTTTTTCATAATATACTTTGTGTATGATGTTATTTTGTTCTTAAACTGGAGTGCATATTTCTGTAATTGTGGAATTATGAAACAATATAGCAATTAGATCAGATAACACAATAAAGGCAGCAAAACAGAACATCAATTTATCTCTGATATTGGAAGAGAATGAAATCACTTAATGTAAATAATTTAACTAGTTTTAAACTGCAGATATATAACAATATAAAAATATATATCATCAACATGAAAAATGAGACTTCTTAAAATTTTCAAATTTGCAAAATTGTCTAAGTTGAACTTTGACGTCTCTGCATGATTGGCATATTTTGGTAGAACATCATAAAGAACTTAGTTTTAATCTGTTTGGTTTATTATAACAAAGTGTTTGAGACTGAGTAATCTATAAAGAACAGAATTTTCTTTCTCTTCTCACAGTTCTGGAGGCTTAGTAGTCCATAATCAAGATCTGAACAGTTCAGTGTCTAGGAGGGCCTGGATTCTGTTTTCAACACAATATTTTGAATACTGCCATCTTAGAGAGGATGAATGCTATCTCCTCACATGACAGAAGAGACTGAAAGGTAAAGGGAACAGTAAACAAATGTTTCCAATCACTTTTTTTAAGAACATAAGGACAGAGCACTCATGACCTAATGATTTCCTAAAGCCCCACCTGTAAATGCTATCACTTTGGCAAGTAAATTTCAACATAGGAATCTGTGGGGGACACATTCAGACAATAGCAAGCTCTGAAATTTAGTGAAATGTATAAAAGCTTTAAAGATATTCACATTTTTGGTACAATCCAGAATCTATTCATTATCAACAGTGACTTCTCAAAAGATGAATTGATCTGAATTTTAATGTATTCCATGTATAAAGCCATGGTAATAATTACTGCAGCAAGTTACTCAGAGTATTCACAATATGATAAAAGGAAACGGCTTGGCACATAACAAACAAATTATGACTGAGTAATAGAAAACAAGTTGTAGAGAATATCAAAATAAAATATAAGTAAATGGTGAATATCCTGTCAATAATAATATAATCACTTCTAAATTAGAACTTCCATAGCTATAAGTGTTCTTGGAGCACAATGCTAAGAAATTAGCTATAGAGAACCACATATCATGAGGAAGTGTGCCACAAGACAGTTCACACGGAGGTGGAAGTTCAAACTCAGTTTTATTTTAACTAAAAGCACTGCCATCTGGTTGGTGTCCAAGGTCTATTGGAAATGAATTAGAGGTTTCAGCCCAATGCTTAAGGGACACAAATGCCAGTAATTGGATAAATCAGAGGCTACCAGCAGATGTAGCACTCTTGTCAAATGCTCTAGTGGAAAGGCCAAGGTTCAAGAAGCACAGAACAAAATGCTGCTCACATTAAATGCTTGTCGCTTCAGCAAGGCCTTTGAGAGCCTTTGAGTTCCCGAAAACCGAGTATTGCAAATCTTTCTCCATTTACCATGGGAGCAAACAGGAATGTCAAGTGATCAAACTGGTAAACAAGCTGAATAAAATTAGATACATAGTGGCAAAAGGAAGCTATTTTGCTTTACCGTCTTGGACAAAAATTAATAAAGGACATGGTATAATCAACCTCCTCCCCCTCATAAAGGGAAACAAAAATGCTGGATAGGATTCTCAAATGTTTATGACACTATGTATGAAAATGTAGTTTTATTATGTACAGAGTTTTCCTCTTTAAATATTCCCATCAATGCCATAGTAGAGAAATTGTAGTAGTTTGGATTTATACTTGTTTCTTGTGTTGCCTGTCTTCATTCATGAAATTGGCATGATTCTGAACAGGCAATTATACTTTCATTTGAAACTATAATTAATCTTTCTATCACTGCTTTTTAGAGAACTTAGCAAAGTTTTGTCTTTATTGCATGATAGTAGAAATCTTGAGAAAATCACTGAAACACAGTGTCATGATATGAAATAAAATTGTTCATTAAGTGGGTTTATTTTTTGAATACACATTTTAAGTTGAGTCTTCATTGTGTATGACAATGGCATTCACTGGTAATGTGTAGTAAATTGATTTCCCTCAGTCACTTAACCAAACTGAACAATTATAGCAAGTGTGGTCCATTAACTTCAAGTGTTTATATTCATTTTTTTGTATGTATTCCACAAGGTTTGTGCATGAAACTGTCTTAATAAGCAACCATTAAAGAAAATCATTGACAGCTAAAAGGATTCTTCATTGTCTGGAGGGCATATTTTGAAACATATTCTAGGAAATATGAAAGAACACTACTGAGTAGAATACCTGATTTTTTTTTTCTTTTAGTGAAGCCAGAAATATGTTTGCTCTCTCTAGGATAAAGAGGTATTTTGGAATATTTGTTTGTTTTAAAAATGTAGAAATATATTTGACAAAGAGCTTTGTGACAATACTTTATATTTCACATATCAGCTCCATAAATAGCTATCCTCTGGGTTTTAGTGAATATACTAGAATTTTAATCAAAAGTAACTGTTCTTAAAAAGGCTAGAAATACTTTGGTTTTAATTTTTAAAATTTCTTCACAATCTAAGTTCTACTTGGTAGAATTTGTTACCAAATTCTGTTTTTTATTTCGCTAAAACTAAGTTCAAGATAGCAATTAATTATTTCTGTTGTGTTCACAAATTTATACATATCATAAATGTCACTAAATTCTTTACATTTATGGTTTTGAAAATATTTATATGGAATGTTATTCAAGTTTTAAATGCATTGAATTTCACAGATGAGCCTTCAAAAATAGGCCAAATATATTGCAGTCCTCCATCTAAAAAGCTTGGTAACTTTAAAAATCTCTATTAAGAAATTGTTTGTATTTGCTTAAATAAATAGCTCAACAAATAAATGAGCTAATGCATTTAACAGACCTTTCTCAAAAGAAGAAACACAATTGGAAAAAAAAATACAAGATAAAATGTTCAACATCCTCAGGAACCACAGAAATGCAAATCAAAACTACAGTGAGATTTTATCTCACTCTAGCTGGTGTGGCGGTCATCAAGAATACAAATAACAATAAATATTGGTTAGAATGTGGGGTAAAATGTACATATATACATTGGTGGTGTGATTGCAAATTAGTACAACCACTTTTGAAAGCAGTACAATTTCTTAAAAGATTAGGAGTGGAATCACTGTGTGACCCAGGTATTCTACTCCTTGTAATTTGTCCAAAAGAAGTAAAATCAGCATACTATAGTGGTACACACATACTGATGTTTGTAGCAGTGCAATGCACAATAGCCAGTTATGGAATCTACCTATATGTCCAATAGCAGGTAAATGGATAAAAATGTGATATATATATATATATATATATATATATATATATATATATATATATAATGAAGGTTTTACTCGGCCATAAAGAAGAATGAAATTATGTTACTTGTTGGTAAATGAATGGAACTGAAGTACATCATGCTAGAGTGAAAAAAGCTAGACTCAAAAAGTCAAGGGTCAAATGTTTTCTCTCTTCTGTGGAAGTTAAAAAGAGAGAGAGAAAAAGGAATTTAGAAAGAAAATCTCATAAAAATAGAAGGGAGATCAATGTATTAGAGGAAAAAGATGTACAGGGAGAAAGATAACGAGGGCATGGGGAAGTACTAGGGAATGAAACATACCAGATTATTCTATGTCCACATACAAATATATCACAATGAATTCTCCTTATATATGCATATGTACATGGACACATATTTATGTATAATTATATATATATGAACTTATTAAAAAATAAAAATAGAAAGAGATCAACAGAATAGACTGAAAAGATGGGGGAAAGGAGGAAAGGTACAGGCAATGAGTTTGATCAAATTATGTCATTATGTGTGATTTTAATGCACCAATGATCAATGAGTAAAAAATCATTTTCCGTATTCTCTTTTTAATCATTGTCTGTAAAATATTTACATGAATATCTTAATTTATTTTATCATATGCCACATGATCTTCACTGCATTTTTGCCTCAAGTTATGGATACATGTAATGGACAATATGGAATTCCAAGTTATCCTAATAATTCTTTTAATTATCTTTAGAAACCAATATGTCTTTTCCACTAAAAAGAGTGGAAAAGACACTAAAGAGTATAGAAAGGCCTTCAGTGATGTTGCCTCTTCTTCTTGACATTTTATAGCTAAAATACTGGGATATAAAATTAGATATTATTCATACATTTTATGTTGGAATACAAAGGAGTAAGAGAAGTAAAATGCAAACATATTTTCTTAAAATAAATATGCAAGTATATTTATAACAAAATAGGAAAGAAATCCTAATAAGGATTACATTCCTAATTTTTACAACTGTCATGTGTTGGTGTTTAACATTATCTTCCTCCACTGCTCATTCTATCTTTCTTTTATTGAATTACATGAAAAGATCCAAGATGACAAGGGATAGTGTTAACTTCCAGTTCAGTTATATCATTGCTATATCTGATGGAGAATACATTCCTCCTATTTGAAATAAGACAGACCAGAAAGGTGTGTGGTAATGAGGCCAAGAAGTAAAAATATTGCCAATGGGTCCCCAGGGTTAATAATATTAATAGTGCCACTCCCACTTCCATCTTAAAGCTGGTTCACAGTGCACTCATCACCAACTAGACTTTGTCCAGTAAGATAGTATATATATATATACAAGTATCAGCAACATGTTAAATCAGGAGGATTTACTATTTATACTAGGCAGCAAAGGACAGTAGAAGCCTAAGATTCATCATGAATCAGTCCCTCCAGGTCTCAGAAAAGTTGCTTTGTGCAGATGGAGTTTTAATTGTGCATGGACTATTTGCACCTCATAAGGTGTCCTGAAAAGCATTATACCTGGGGATTTATACACCAGAGTTATATGACACACTAGTCTAAAGTGTTGATGAACATCATTTTTTAAAGGGGATGAAAGAGGGAAGTTGTTCTAACCCGCTCCCTCTTGTCTCAGAATGTCTCCTTCACCACACATTCTAAAGTTATTCCTGAGAAGTACAAAGTGTTAAGAGTGGAGAACTGAGTCAGCCCAAGACAATCTAAAGAATTGTCCTGTGTTCAATCCTGAAGAAGAAAATCCTGGTATCAACAAACTGCACCATATATTGGACACAGAGCTAGATCATGTACAATGACTTAGAAGATATTTCCCTAGTCCTGCAATTATGTCAAACCAGCTCTTTAGAATTATAGGAAATGCAGTTATACCAGTGAATTCCATAGGAAGGGGCCCACTTCCCAGAAAGTAAAATTTTAATTGTCTTGCAAGGTAACTACTTCAATATGCCATAACAGGCAACTTAGAGTCAACCATGTCATAAATACGTACACGGGATAAATCTAACAGGAAAAAAAAATAAAAAGACTCAGTAGAATTCAAGGATTCACTGTCTACCTTTTCATTGGTGTACCCCATTCCAATTATGAGGCTCTCATTCCTTACCTGTTAATACACTGTGAGGTTAATAATTCAATTTGTATTGTAATTCAGTCATTTGAATGATGAAACATTTCAGAACTGTTAAGTCTGTAGTTATAGGATAATGGTTTCTTTCAGGGCACACACAGAGCTTTTCATTTCATTTATGGCTGAGTGGCAGACATGAAGATCAAGCCCTGAATTCATTCTCTTCTTTGCCTACGTTCTCCAGTGCAGTTACGGGCAGTCAGTCAAACACATTGTATTCCTTATTTTGAAGAAATGTTTTTAGGTGTCAGACATATTCGCACAGAATCTTACATCTTATGAGTATACGATTAGGAGTATTCAACAGTGATATTTACATATCACACTATGAACTACCAGTTTTGTTTTTTTGTTGTTGTTGTTGTTTTTTAACCTCTGGAAATAGTCTTTTGTGCCTTTAAATCTAATCAGGTTAGAGAATCAGTTTCAGAATATCCAGAACCATTCAGAAGACTCATCTTTAAGACTGTATTCTTCTGGAATCATTCCAATAAAACAATCTGTTTCAGGGCTTTACTATAAAAAGCAGAAAGAGTGGGATATGTAAGTATATATAAAATATAATTGGATTACATCACTGTGGGACATGGCTAGAAAAGTCCAAAATCTATAAGGCAGATGAGTAAACTGAATATTCTTGGACAGGAGTAGTCTATGCAAATCATGGACATAATTTTTTTCTGTCTTGGGAAAAGCGCCATTTTGTTATTGAGGCTTTTGTGTGTGTATGACTAATGAATCCATCTAATAAAGCCAGATTATCAAGGATTATCTTCTGCACTTAAACTCCATTGATTGCAGATATTAATAAGATCCAAAATATCTTCACATCAACACCTAGTTTAATGTCCAAGTGAATAACTGAGTATACCTGGTCAAATTCATATGTGAAAGTTATCATAGTCTCTTATGACCAAGATGGTTTTCTCACCACAGTTCATATTTTTTTTCTCTTTACCAACTGCAATATCTGTCTATGTCCTGACAAAGGCGATACTTACCCTTTTTGTACTGGCTTAAGAAATTTTTGCTTTCTTAAATAAAAGGGAACCAGAGAAAGTGTTAATAACCAATACCTATCTGTCTCACAGCTGTTGATCAACTTTAAGACTATTTCTTTACACTTCCATGGGACTTTAATGCCCTTACTTCTTAGTAAAGAAGAGCTTGGGATAGTGAGCATTCTTGTCCATACCCCTTACATTAGCTAATGACCTCCTACCCACCTGGACCAGCAAGGGTGTCTTTCTGTTTACTTGCCTGCCCTATACCTCTTGAGTATATATCTGGTGAAGTCTTATAAGAAATATTTTAAGTGAGGGTAAAAACTCCTCTCGGGCATTCCATATTGACAGACTCACTTATATTTAAATTTTAGCAATTCATTAAATTTTTTGGCTGATTTTTCTCTCCTATTTGTATATTGCTACTAGTTTTTTATCCCTCCTCATCTCTGATAATGTGTGTCTCTTTTCTCCTCAGAGCAGTCTGTCTTTCCAAATTAGGGTGCTTTGTTTTTTAGGACCAGTGCTCAGTAAGAAAAGTCATGATTTTGTACTTTACATAGGCTTTTGCAATTCTTAGGAAATTGTGAACTTCTGTGCAGCTTTCTACAGCATAAGTGAGAGCAGATCTATAAATATAGCTTCTTAATAAAACTACATTCAAGGCATATATAAAAGTAGTTGCTCTGTTCTTAGCATCCAGTTTGAGGTCATAATGAAATTTTCCTAAACTTCATAGTAATCTTTTCTAATAAAAATAAAAATTTAATATGATTGTAAATCAATCAGTTAAAACTTAGTTTAAACTCCAAATTATACTGGTGAAAGGCAGTAAGAAATGTTCATGTGGTCCTTGACATGATAAATTTTATGCAGGAAATAGCACATGGTTTAGTTAATTTTTAGATTAATACATACTCCTCTTTAGATATTACAAATGCTCAGTTTAGCCATCTATTTGTGATTGACTTGATTCAATATGTTAAACTGTTAACCAGATAAAAACCTATTCCTTATAAGATCACCCTGACCAAGGCTATTAGTTTAAAGTGCACAGGGTGGATTCAGACTATGATGCTTATTTCCAGGGCTTCCTGGAGAATGGTGGCAAAATTTGACTTATTCTATTGAATATATTACTTAAAGAGAAAGAATTGCTTATAACCTTGGTGTACAAAGAGTTTGAGACTTGGGAAAAAAAATTCATCTTGTGATCCAGCAGTGAAGGACAAATGGAGATCTCCCTTTGAGATCACAGATCCCCCTTTAATAAAAACCCATCTTCTGTTCTTACTCTGTTATAACTTTTGACTGTGATAAAGCTCTTCTGGGCAAATAAATCATTTGAATTTAACAAGTCATTTCAGCAGTAAAGAATTAGGCTAATACATGTGTGATTAGAGCAATAATAGTAATCTGGTATGAATTCTTACATAATTCCCTTTACATACATAGGCTTTTCCTCTCTCTCTCTCTCTCTCTCTCTCTCTCTCTCTCTCTATATATATNATATATATATATATATATATATATATATATATATATATATATATATATATATTTATCACTTTGCAATTTGACTTCTCATTTAAACTCATCATTGCCATTCTCCCAATATCACTAAATAAGGAGTTTGCCTTCCCTCAATAGAAAAAAACAATTGCATATTAAATAAATACATGTTTAACCTCTAATAATCATCATATGAAAAATAGCCCCTCTCTATAATTTACACTTTTTCACATCTGTTTATAAATTTTAATTGAATGGAATGAAAAGATATGATCAGTAAGTTATATTTCATGATATGAAGCATTTGACTATGGAAAATTAACATAGTATTGTTCAATTCAGTAATGTAAGTTTACAGAAAAAATTTTAAAAATCCATATATTTCATCAAAAGTAAATCATACAATAATGTAAATGAGACATATAGGGCATTACTACTGGGTTTGGCTGCATAATATAACTTTGTTATTCATAGGGCTATATTATAATTTTATAAATCCACAATTTTATAAAATTATAGCATAGATTTATTGTTAGTATGATTTGTGACATTGGAGAATAAATGTGTATATATTTTAAATGAATAACAACCCATATGATGATGTTCATGCTAGGTGGTGATTAAGTATTGAAGAAGTAAAATTTTGACTGTATTTTAAGAATAGAGAGTCAAATCTAAATTTGAGCTCTAACTGAGATTTATGTTCTATATACATGTTTCTTCTTTAATCATGCAACTGTCTAAGATATGCAAATAGTTAATTTCATTTAAAATATTAAAATATGTCATTCAATTTTCTTTTAGAAATAATAGTTGTGCATTAATGCTTTTTATATAATGTATATAACAAATGCATGCATTAACATCTAAACATAATATTCAGTATTTAATATAACTGCAAATGTACAAGTCTGTGATTCTATATTTAGAAAATAAAAAACATCACCACAAGAAAACATCATAAATGAATTCTCATAAATGAAAATTCATAAATGAATTCAGCAAAGTAGCAGGATACAAAATTAACATGCATAAATAAATTGCATTTCTATAATCCAATGACAAATCAGTTGAAAGAGAAATTAGGAAAACTACCCCATTGGCAATAGATGCAAAAAATAAAATAAAATGTTTAGAAATTAATCTAACAAAACAGGTGAAAGACCTCTACAATGAAAATTACAGAATACTTAAACATAAATTGAAGAAGACCTTAGAAGATGGAAAGACCTACCATATTCTTTGGTAGGCAGTATTAATACTGTGAAAATGTCCATATTACCAAAAGTGCTATACAAATTCAATGGAATTCCCATCAAAATTCCAATGATGGTCTTCATGGAAATAGAAAAAATAGTCATGAAATTCATTTGGAAATATAAGAGGCCCAGAACAGCAAAGCAATCTTTGGCAAGAAAAGAGAAGCAGTAGGCATCACAATGCCAAACCTAAAATTATATTATAGAGCTATAGTAACAAAAACAGCATGGTATTGGCAGCAAAATAGGCAAGAAGACCAATGGAACAGAATAGAAGACACAGAGAAAAACCCAGAAAAATACATTTTCTCATACTAGACGAAGGTGCCAATAACATACATAGTAGAAAATATAGTCTCTTCAACAAATGATGCTGGGAAAATTGGAAATCCACATGTAGTAGAATGAAATTTAACCCCTATCTCTCACCCTGCAAAAAAACTGATCTCGAAGAACAAAGACCTAGGTATTAGATCAGAAACACTGCACATAATAGAAAAAAAGGTAAGCCCCACACTCCAACACATTGGCTCAGGATTCGACTTCCTTAATAAGACCACCAAAGAACACTAAATAAATCAATAAACAATAATCAGTAAGTGATATGGCATCAAACTAAATCATTTCCTCACAGCAAAGGAAACAATAAAGAGCATGAAGAAAGATTTTACAGATGGGATAAAATCTTTCCATTTGCACCTCAGAAAGAGAATTAATTTCCAGGATATGAAAAAACTCAAAAAATTTAACACCAAAAAGAAAAAAAAATAATAATAATAACTCAATCTATGAATAGGCAAAGGAACTGAACAGACACTTCACAGAAGAATAAATACAAATGGTAAATAAATATATGAAAAATGTTCAATACCTCTAATAATTAGAGAAATGCAAATTAAAACTATACTGAGATTCCATCTCACTTTAGTCAGAATGCCAATTATCAAGAATACAAGTAACAATAAATGTTAGCAGAATGTGGAAGAAAAGGTACATTTATACATTGCAGGTGACACTGCAAATTGATGTAACCAGTCTGGAGAGCAGTATGGATACTCCTCAGAAAATTTGGAATAGAACTAGCATTTGACCCTGCTATCCCACTCCTCAATATATATCCAAAGGATTTAAGATCAGCATACTACAATGACACAGCCACATCTATGTTTATAACAGCATAATTAACAATTGCTTAGCTATGTAACCAAACTTGGTGCCCTTCAATAGATGAATGATAAAGGAAATACAAATATATACATACACACACACACATACACACACATATACACACACATACACACACATGCATATATATATATATATATATATATATATACATACATACACACATACATACACAATGGAGCATTACTCAGCCTTAAATAAGAAATTATGACATTTGCCATCAAATGGATGGATCTAGAGACTGTCATGCTAAGTGAAGTACACCAATCCATAAAACCAAAGGTCAAATGTTTTCTCTGCTATATGGAAGGTAAACCAAATGGCACAGGTTGTGGGTAAGGGGAGAAATAGAAGTTCAGTAAATTAGAGAATGAGGAATAGAGGTAAAGGTGGAGGCATAGAGAAAGGAAAGGCAGTGGCATGAATCTGAAATAATTTTCTATGTGCATGTATAAAAATAACACAGTGAATCCCACCATCATGTATATCCATAAGAATGGAATTCTTAACACCAAAAAGAAAAAAAAATTATAATTATAATATTTATACATTCCACACTTGTATAATTATATCAAATGGATTCTGTTGTCAAGCATAACTAAAAATAATCAATAAACAAATCCATAAAATGTACATGTCTATTTCACATCACATTTTTTAAAGACTTAGTATGGTATGGTAAAGCTTTGAATTACTATTTGTTTTTGTTGTATTGTTAAGTCAGCTCTGATATGGTCAAAATTGGCCTAGTACAGAAGGTACAAAAGATAGATACCTTGACACTAGTCTTAGAGTTTCTTCATGTCAATATTAAAATTTCCATTCTTATTTTTATATTTTTCAGTTACATTTCAAAGAATTTTTGCTATGTATGTGTTTTCATTCTGTGCTATTATCATATCAAAGTCACTTCCTGATATAACTTTAATATGGTCATTTGTGAGATGTTGTAGTATGAGTTGGACCTCTCTGCTCTATGTAGTATTTTTCATTGAAATATACTTCATCTGAAATTAATATATCCCCCTTTTTTTCTTTTTCTGGACCTCTCTGCTGTATTAATGCCCATTAATTATATCTAAATTTTCTGTGTTGTCTTGATTTTGTTAAGTCTCTTGTGTAAAGAGGCTTTACATAGACATCTTTAAGCATGTTTTACTATGCAAATAAGACACATTAATTTTCAATTAATGGATATGTAGAATAATTACCTGTAATTATCTAACACCAGAGCCTAATGCTTTCTATATATGTTGATACATGTTTTGTGAATATATACTTATTGGTTGTTATATCAAAAGTGAAATAGTACTAGTGCTGTCACAACTTTATTTTATTTGTTTATTAATTTGCAGTGCTGGGGATCACATCTAAGATCTCATAAATGATAGACAAACATTCTACCACATTCTACAGCTCTAGCCTCTAAATTTAATAGAAATGTCTACACTTCACTTAAATGGAGAACATTGTCAATTATTAGTTTGTAACTTATATAATGTTTTCAATTTTATTCAGGTGCACTTTGATTATGCTTTTAGTGCTTCCTTTTTTGTTCATGTTTTTTATTTTAAAAGTAAAAGTTTTATACTTTTGAAATATAAAAGTGAATGAATTTTTTTGAAATACATTTTCTTTTTATATTAATTAATTAATTTATTTTAATTAGGTACAAAATGACAGCAGAATGCATTTTGATTCATCATACACAATTGCAGCACAACTTTTCATTTCTCTTGTTGTATGCAATGTAGTGTTGCATCATATGTGCAGTAATACATGTATCTAGGGTAATGATGTCCATCTCCTTCCACCATCTTTCCTACCTCCATGCTCACTCCTCACCTCTCACTCCCCTTTGCCCAAAGTTCCTCCATTTTTTCCATGCCCCTCTCATTATGGATAAGTATCCACTTAGCAAAAAAGACATTTGGCCTTTGGTATTTTTGAAATTGGCTTACTTCACTTAGCATGATATTCTCCAACTCCATCCATTTACCTGCAAATGCCATAATTTTATTCTCTTTTAATGTTGAGTAATAGTCCATTGTGTATACATACCACAGTTTTTTTTTTATCCATTTATCTATTGAAGGGCATCTAGGTTGTTTCCACAGTTTAGCTATTGTGAATTGAGCTGCTATGAACACTTATGTGCCTGTGTTACTATAGTAGGCTGATTTTAAATTATTTGGGTATAGACCTAAGAGTGGAATAGCTGGGTCAAATTGTGGTTTCATTCCAAGTTTTTTAAGAAATCTCATATATTAGCTACTAATGGATTCATTTTAATTAAAATCTACATATTTAACTATAGGGAATTATTTTAGTATTGCTTTATCAACTCTAAAATTTGAGTATTCTGCATTTATGTTAATCACTGAGTTTGGTTTTTATTTAATTAGTCTGGTATTTTTCTCCCTAGTCTTTTATATCAGATTATCAGAGGAATTTTGTTGCTATTGTTGTTGTTTTCCAATTAAAAATAGGTTGAGATGATTTTTGTCTTTAATTTGAATGTGATAAAGTTTAAATAGCCTAGTTTCTTGTGATTTTTGTTGTTGTTGTTGTCATTTGTGTTTTGTATATTCTGAGAATAGGTAATCTTGAGAATTTTGAAAGTAAATCCTAAGGACTCTTGATATCAGAAATATGCAATTTATCTTTCCAATGATAAATCTAAGTGAAACTAACTTTCTTGTATATATTAAATCAAAGCAAAATAGAGATATTGAATGTAGAAGAAAGTATGTAACCAGTCTATTTAAAAAGAAACAAAAATTCACAAGAATGTTGAACTATTCTACTATTCTTATTTTTTTTTTAATTTAGAAAAACAATTTCTTGTGAAGAATATTATCTTATTATTTAATGAATTATTTATTATATTTTAAAATAAAGTAATAAATACCTTGTAGTTTTAATTTTGAATTGTCAACACTCAATAGATAAAACTCACATAAACAAGTTTATGGAAATCCTCAAAATAGTACATAGCACATGAATTTTTTTTTGGGGGGGGAGGATCAAAATGTTTGAGAATCACTCCATTAGTTCACTAATCACATCAATTTTTTCTTTGCTTGTGTTTTTGTGTGTCTGTGTATGTGTGTGTGTTGTGGAGACTTTTTCTCTTGTGTAGAAGCATATATATCTCAGACTAACTTGAGTTTGAGTTTTAGATGTGATGTACCTTGTACCATTCTGAAGGAGAAATGGGAGATTTGAAAAGTAGAAATAGTGCATTATTATATCAGAGTTGCTTTGGTCAAACTCATGCCTTCACAAGGGCCAATGAAAAAATGCAAAGTACCATTTCATGGTGCATATTGTGGTAGAAGAGACAATCTTTGAGCTATTATTGTATATATACCAGCTTTTTCATAATAACACACATTTAGAAGTAACCATCATGTCTTTTGATAGGGAAATGGGTAAACTGTAATCTATACATACAATCAAATATCATTCAGGGCTTTAAATAAATAAAATATCATGCTAGGAAAAGACATGAAAGAATCATAAATGTTTTTTCATAAGTAAAAAAAAAAAAGACAATCTGCAAAGGGTATACATGATTCCAAAAATGACATTCTAGAAAAGAGAAAACAATGAAGCCAATTAAAAGGTCTGCTTTACTAGGGTTTGGGAGAGGAGGAAGGGAAACATGAATAGATGGATTACAGGAAATGTTTAGGAAACCATTCTGTGTATTGCTATAATGGTAGGTATATGCCATTATACTGTAAAAGCTGTAACATTCAAAATGGAGCCATAGTGGCACATCCTGGAAAATGGAACTGGGAAAGTCTATTAAAGGAGAGCTCTCTCATACTTACGTTTTCCCAATAACAGAGCTCTCATACATACGTTTTCCCAATATCATAATAAAATTTTCCAAAACCATAGTTACCTCCACAAGTCACAGAACAATAGATAACTGAGTAAACAGGAACACTTGTATGTCATACACAAGCCCAGTCCAACAAAACAACTTACTCTGAGTTTGAAACAAATTTTACCTAGTCAATGCAGCCACTCCCCAATGAGAGCTCACACCACATCCTAAGTGCCAATGTGATCTCAAAATACTGGACATAATTTTTATTTTTCCTCAATAAAACCTCTACCTAAAATTTTCTTTGTTCTTTGGATATACCAGAGGCTACCCAGGCATATGCATATATATCCTGGACTGTAAACTTTTGTTATTCCCAAATTAATTCCTATAATTGGTGATTCACTTCTTTAGTTTTGTTTGACCTTGATAATATATGTCAGAACTCACAGAACGTACAATGCCAAGAGCGAAACTTAAGGTACAATATGGACTTTGTTGGACACAAATGTGTTAATGTTGTTTCACTGATTGTAACAGTGTTCCACACTTATATTGCCTATTGGTGTGTACATAGGGTAGAATGCGGGAACTCTTATATTCCCATTTTTCTGTGAACCAAAAACTGCTATAATAAATAAAGTATCTGAATTTCAAATACAATTATACCATGTTTTATATTAACTTTCACCATTACCAACTTCATAGTACTATATACACCTTCTATTCAAACAAAACTACTATTTTTTTTTAAAATTTGGGATTAATTATCTAATTGCTCCCAAGAGAGTAATACACATGAAGAGAGATAACAGTAATCCTGCTTTCTGAAGTCTCAGTTAAATTTATTATTATCATTTTCATTTAATCCTTGCTGAGGAAATGGGCAAATACACTATAATTTCATTTTAATATTTATTACTAAAAATGCTATTTCTCTTCTATTTGTCTTTTTTTGTAATATTTTCCATTCATTTTCTTACCATTTATTGTAGATTAATATTTTCTTATAGAATTGATTGAACTCTTTCTATATGTACGATATTAATTTTGAGGATTTCTAGAGTTTTTTGATAGCTGTTAGTTTTATTTATATTGGTTATAAATGAATATATGCATATATGGAGATATGCCCAGTTAGTAAAGTTTATCAATATTTTGTTCCATAATTCTGTACAAAACTTTTATGTTTCTATATTTTTTTGCAGTTGATTCATGGGTACATTTGTTTTTTCAAAAAATACTTGAGTGCTGGGGACATAGTTCAGTTGATAGAGTGCTTACCTCGCATGCATGAGGTCCTGGGTTCAATCTCCAGCTCCAAAATAAAATAAAATAAAATAATTAAAAATTTAAAAATAAATGCTTTATTAACTACTTAGAAATTGGGAGTATATAAGTAAAAGGAAAAGAGGTAAAATACTATCTGGTCTCATGATATTTATATTCTAAATTATGAAAGTAATTATTCTGTGCTATAAATAAAATATACAGTTTTTAAAAAGCTATCTATCAAATGGTCTGTCTGCATTCTTATCATATGTAACGTATGCTAGAGCTCACAGGCAAACAGGAATGAAATGAAAAAATATTCCTAATGAATTTTCGTGTAATGCTAAAAGGTGTGCAAGCTTGCTTTTACATAGTCTGGGTTCTATTCCAGAACAGTGACAGGCCTCCATTGTTGTTCTATGTTTAATGAGTCTAGGAGACATGCAAAATCCAATCATATGGCTTATAGATTTATAAAATGTAGCTGATTATTTGTAATCATTAAATTGTTTTTCCAGGAAGATCAAATAGTCTCCAACTGAAATCAGATGCCCAGAGGATTTTCTTACCTGTGCTGATAACCTGGAGACTTTCATGAAAGTTAAGCCTAGGAATTGATTGGTGGAGGCCCAGGGAGCTCTAATTTCCTGTCCCAGTGTTCTGTTGCCAGGCAACTGGAAAGAACTTTTTTAGTCCCTGGGAATGAGAAAGAAGATACTTAATATCCGAAGGCTTGAGAAGGTTGCTATTTTGCAAAAGATGCTCAGGGAATGCTTCACTTAAGCATCCAAGTTTAAGGAGAAGGTGAAAGAAAGAGTTCTTGTGATTATTTGGTAATGGGAATTGTCAGATGATAGAAGAATGTGTATTCAGGGTCCTTATCTAGGAAGTCATGTTGCGACCTGGGTGTTTATTCAGAGCACAAAAGCTACAGGAGGATATAATAGAGTAGCAGTATTCTGAATTATATATTTTACAGAGAATTCTAGCTGTTTTGTTGAGAATAGTTACTGGGGGATAAGTACAAAGAGTGGGATCACTGAGAATATTATTTAAATATCCCTGATGTGTTATTCTGTGTCTTCCGGGAAATTGGTTCTAAGAAAGGCTTCCCTGTTCAACAAAATTATTGAAGGAAAGTCCTGGAAGGGAAAATGGGGATGGAGGTTAGAGGAGGCTGGGGGAGTCCAAAACCTCAAGAGAAAATCTGACCCAAGATGCAAGAGAAAGGAAGGGAAAGGGTGGGTAGGCAGAAAAGGTTGGTCTTGGATTGAGGTGTGAATCTAAGAAAGTTTGGGAAAGCCAACATGGAGTTCTGGAGTCAAGAACACCTATCACATGAATCCCATATCTCCAGAAGTTAATCTAACTCATTCTGCAGTTTTCAATCCTTGACTGGAAGCATCCCATGAAAAGCATAACTGCAGCACAAATGCTACTTTGGATTTCAGAGGCCAGCAGCTGAATCCACTGATAGAGTCAGTTTCCTGCAGTAGGAATTTGAAGTGGCTTGTCTTTTTTGGCCAACACACCTAATGAGCAATGATGGTGGCTTATAACAGGGTACTAAAAGCAGAAGTGGTAAGAAAGAAATCTAGATATGTTTGGATAATGGAGCAAACAATATTTGATGACGAATGATCTGTATGTTGGAAAAGGAATGATCTATAAAATATTGCTTCTAACTAGCTTAAATTAGTCAACAGAAGTGATAATTTACATATTTGTTAAAACCAATTTATTATCTTTTCCACTGGCTTCTAAAGCTCTTCTAGTATTTTCATAAGAAGAGCAAAAGAGACTCATCTGTGTGTGTGTTTATCTACAGTAAGAAGACAAAGAAGGTAGCTTTCTGTAAACCCAGAAGCAGGCCCCGCCAAGAACCAACTATGCCAGCTTATCATCTTGATCTTGGATGTCCAAGCCTGTATAACTGTGAGAAACAAATATCTGTTGGTGATGCTGCCCAGTCTATGATATTTTATTATGTAGTTCAGACTGACTAAGACATGGTTATTTGAGAAGCAATGTGCCCTTTTCTCTTTTATCCTTTCCAAATTATTTCTTAACAATAACATCAAATAGTACATTTGATCACTAACAGAGCTAATAAATTCAAAGCTTTACAAAAATTAAATTAGATTCAAGTACAGTAGTAGAAATAAATATATGAAATCCTTTAATCATTTTTATTTCTTTACAGTGATGTGTATGTTGATTTTCTTTATACTCTCTCTAGTCTGAAATTTTTAGAACATCCACATAAAATTTACACTGTATGTGTGCAGACCTCTTACATGATAGTGGCAGAATTATCTGCTAACAGTACTTATTATTAGTTCTTTATATCAGTTCTGATTCATGCTAATAAGTTATATGCATAAACATGGAAGGTAAAAATTAATCAAAATTCACAAGTACTAATTTTATGCCAACTATTATGCTATAGAAAAGTATAATTTTATTCCTCATAGGACATTTGGAGAGAAATTTCTGGAGAAATTTTAGGTGGTTGCAATTAAGGGTGGCTAATATCAGGCTAATGTCAAGGTAGAAATGCTCCTATGCATCTCTAATATACAGGACAATCCCCACAACAAAAATGACCTCATTCAAAAATGTGAAGGTCAAGGGGTTGTTCTAGAGATGCAATGGTGAATGCAGAATTTTATTTTTCTCACTTTAAACTTTATAATAAACAAAAACTAAACTTTAAATAACATCACAAATAAGCCAGCCTTCAATATTTTATTAGTATTTATCTCTTAAAATACATGTCTTTGCTCAAAGAATTTGCTTTTCCTCCTGATGAATGGAAATAATGTGAAGGAAATAATTTCTCCTTTAATTTAGAAATGTACAGTTTACAAAAGAACATGCTAGCAAACACAAACTCATCCAATACATACTTATAATACTGAAAAGTGGTCTTGGGTTAAAATCATAGTTAAAATTTATATTTTGATAAGTTTGAAAGTGTTCAATAAAATAGTCTTTTTAAATTTAAATTTAGTACTGATTAAGATGTAGGTAAGGAAAAATCATTATCTTTAGTAGAGACAAATATTAGGTTGAAGGACTTTCTTAAATATGCAAGAACTCTGTCTATTCAGCTTATCTTCTTAAATTGTATCCATTCCACTCTGTGAACACTTTGATATGTATAAATTCTTTTAAGATCTCTTTGGAAGAAATCTGAAATGGCATGGATAATTAAAATTAAAATTTGTGGATATGCCCCACTTACTAATAACTGAAGAGAGTTACTTTACCTTTCTGTGAAGTTATGCTTCACAAAGTGATTAAAAACTATACTGATGCCATATATGATTGCAAAGATTAAAATAGAAAACACTCATGTAGGGTTTAGAATAAAAACTCAAAATGTGGGCAACCCCCAGTACTTGCTTCTCATCCTTTAGTCTCACTTGAACTAAGAATATTTAAATAAAAAGAGAAATAATTTTCTCCAGATTATTTCCATTTTTCAGGAGGAAAAAAAATCTATTTGAGCAAATAATTCTAAGATATAGATTCTAATAAACAATTGGAAATTGGCATATTTGTGATTTTTATAGTGTTATATTAGTTATAAAGTTTATAGTTTATATTAGAAATTTAGTTTATCAGAAAGAAAGATGAGATTTCTATGCCAGATCAAGTTACTGATTATAATTTTTCAAAAAATTAATTGGTCTTCCTATGTTTTTATGAAAAAAAGAATAAGTAAAAAGTGGATGGAAGGAGAAAATTCAATGACATAACAGCCCACCATTTTTTTTAAAGAAAGAGTGAGAGAAAGTGAGAGAAAGAGAGAATTTTTTAATATTTATTTCTTAGTTTTCGGCAGACACAACATCTTTGTTTGTATGTGGTGCTGAGGATCGAACCCGGGCTGCACGCATGCAAGGCGAGCGCACTACCGCTTGAACCATAACCCCAGCCCCCACCAATTTAGTTCACTACCTAAGAACACATTCAATTACAGTGTTTATTAAAGGTAATTTTATTTGCTATTTCATAAAATTGGTGAAACTAATGTGTTATTTTATAGGAAAGAAAAATAACAAAATATATAAAAGAGAATGAATAATAACAATAAATAAACTGTAATTATAAGGTGAACATTTCTTAACCATATCATTTGTTTCACCCAAAAAGATGAAGAAATGATGAGGGTTTGGTTTTCACTTATTTTGAGTGAAACACACTTGCTTTTCTTCTATGTTTATAATCAACTGGGGATTTGGGGAAATATTTTAACTATTATATACCTAAAGCTTACTTTTCCATACTCCATCTTAGTTGATATAATTGATTTTGTGAAATTGAAAGAAGAATCAATAAAATCTAAAATTTTAAAAAAATTTTTAAAAGCACAAAATCAATTTCTTGTATTTTTGGTGTACACTATTATATGTAACAATAAACATATGAGAACAAATATAAAAAGATTTTTCAAAAATCTGTATCTAAAATGTTATAGTTTGTCCAGATAGCTATATAAACACAAGTAGAAATCAATTTTACTAATCAATTTTCAAATAAAAATTCATTGTTAAAAATTAATAATTAGAACTTGAATTTAATATAATGGTTTTAATTGTCTTATCACCTACTTGGTCATTAATAAACTCAATTTATTGTTTATTTTTATTTAAATTTTTATGTTTATTCATAAAATGAAGTCAGTCAGAATATGAAGTAAATACCTTTGCCCTAGGATTCCAGATTAATTTTTTCCTTTATTTGACAAAAGAGATCTCTTAATATTCTCTTTAGTCTACACCTTATTTTCCTCATTTACATTGCAAAATTGTCAAAATAGTATGTAAATGTCTTTTAGGTGCTTTTGACATGAAATAAAATAATCATGTGCTTATGAATTACAAAGTGTTATCTTTACTTAATTGTGATAAGAAAATTCTTACTTCCTAAAACGGTAAATATTTGGAAAAGAAAATTTGATTACTGAATATTAAATACCACTTTCTTTCTACCCACCTTTATATTATTTTTAAAATATGTGTCCCTATAAAAGGAAAATCATGAAACTACAAGACAAAGATTTTGGTATCTGAAGAAATATGTACAATTTTATATATTAAGAAACATCTCAGAAAATTATTACAATGCAAAATATCAAATGACAGAAGAGTAAATTTGAGTTATGTATGATTATATCAAAATCCACCACTAATTTAACTTACTGTATAGAATATCTGCCTAAGAATTGTTCACCTAACTACCTGACCCCTAAATGTAACAAAAAATAAATTGGTAATTCAGATTCTGATTCTTCAACTAGTGTGGAAACCAGTAAACATTCTTGATATGTGAATTATTTCACTTGTGTTGTAGTGGTGATATAGAAGCAGAGAGATAATTCCTAAAATATGAAATTCATTTTCCTAAAGGAAATTTATATCCAAAATTCAAATGATACATGCTATGCAATCATTTTTTTCTAATTTTATATCATAATATAATAACATAATGACTTAAAATAGACAATTTAAATTTTAAATTGCAGTAATAAATAATTTTTGTTTATTTATTTATTCATTCATTCATTCATTTATCCTGTAGTCCTGAGGACCAAACCCAGGGCTTCTCATATGCTAGAAACATGCTCTACCACTGAGCTTTTTATTTATTTTTATTTTTAATTTTTTATGTGTTCTAAATATTTATACATGATAGCAGAATGTATTTTTGATTCATTGTACATAAATGGAGCACAAATTTTCATTTATCTGGTTGTAAATGATGTAGACTAGCAACATGTGCAATTATACATGAACCTAGGGTAATGATGTTCATCTCATTCCACCATCTTTCCTGTATCCATGCCCACTCCCTTTCCCTCCCTCTACTTTGCTCAATCCAAATTTCCTCCATTAGTCCCATGCCCCCCTCCATTATGGATCAGCATATTAATCAGAGAGAACATTTGGTCTTTGGTTTTTTGGGATTGGCTTACTTTGCTTAGCATGATATTCTCCAATTCCATCCATTTACCTGCAAATGACATAATTTTATTCCCTTTAATGCTGAGTAATAGTCCATTGTGTATACATACCACAGTTTCTTTATACATTCATCTTTTGAAGGGCACCCACAATTTAGCTGTTATGAATTGAGCTGCTATGAACATTGATGTGGCTGTGTTACTATAGTATGCTGATTTTAAGTCCTTTGGGTATAGACCTAGGAGTGGGATAGCTGGGTCAAATGGTGGTTCCATTCCTAGTGTTCTAAGAAATCTCCATACTGCTTTCCATAGTGTTTGCACCAATTTGTAGTGGCACCAGCAAAGTGTAAGTGTACCTTTTTCCCCACCCACATCCTCACCAACACTTATTATTTCTTGTATTCTTGATAATTGCCATTCTGACTGGAGTGGGAACAAATCTTAGAGTAGTTTTGATTTGCATTTTTCTCATTGCTAGAGAAGCTGAACATTTTTTCATATATTGTTGATCAATTGTTTGTGTTCTTCAGTGAAGTGTCTGTTCAGTTCCTTAGCCCATTTATTGATTGGGTTATTTATTTTTTTTAGCATTCACTTTTTTGAGTCCTTTATATATCCTGGCTATTACTGCTATATCTGATGTGTATGTGGTAAAGATATTCTCCCACTCTGTGGACTCTCTCTTGACATGTCATGTGAATCATATTTATAAGCCAATTCCAGTTAAGAACAGCAATTTTACCTCAGAATTTGTCTATTCTTTGATCTTGAATCCCAGATCACTGGTAACAATTCCTGGCTCATATTTCCTCACAAGGAAGCAATAAGTAGATTTTTTTTGTCAATACTCCTACAACTCTCAAAAAACATTAATTACATTAATAAATTTGAGTGCTTTATCCTATGCATTAGGCTAATAAGCCTCCAAAACATAACAGATCTGTTTATTCCTTGCCCATTTTTACTATATAGTGTGGAAATACAAAACAATTACTTTTCTATCCACCTTGGAACTATGGATGTGTAGATGACTCAATTTTGGTCACAGCAGAGTCATTAGAGAGGTGCCAGAAAAGAAAATCTGTTAATGGCACATTTTAATTCTTTTTCTACCTAGATGAAAATGAGACACTTGGTTCCTTAGTAGCAATTCTATATGTATTGTAAATAAAATTTAAGTATAAAACTCAGCTAGAATAAAGAAAGAAACAGAAGGAGTTTTAGTTCTTGTTGATATCATTACATAGGTCAACTGAAATCAGGAAATGCTTATTTTCAAGATGTTAAATGGGGAAAAAAAACTAATTATTTTATTTTTTTTTTCTATTTTTTTTTATTGGTTGTTTAAAAGCTACAAGAGAAAGGAGGCAGATTACATTCAGGGGTAAACCAATAAGGTTAACAACAGATTTTTCATCACAGACGCTGAAAGCGAGAAGATCCTGGAACAACGTATTTCAAACACTGAAAGACAATGGATGCAACCAAGAATTCTGTATCCAGCAAAATTAAGCTTCAGGTATGACAACGAAATAAAAATATTTCATGATAAACAAAAGCTAAAAGAATTTGCAGCCAGAAAACCAGCATTGCAAAGCATCTTGAGCAAAACACTACACGAGGAAGAAATGAAAAACAATAACCAAAACCATCAGTGGGAAGTGCCTCTATAAAAACAGAGGGCAGGGGGAAAGCTAACCATGGAGAAACAAACTAAATTAAATTAAAAAAAAGATAAATAATCAAACATGGCTGGGAGTACAAACCATATATCAATAGTAACTCTAAACGTTAATGGCTTAAACTCTCCAATAAAGCCACATAGGCTGGTAACATGGATTAAAAAAATAAATCCAACAATATGCTGCCTCCAGGAGACACATCTGATTGCAAAAGACATACAGAGGCTGAAGGTGAAAGGTTGGGAAAAAATATACCACGCACACGGTCCTCGTAAGCAAGCAGGGATGGCCATCCTCATATCGAATAAAATCGACTTCAAGACTAGGTTAATCAAAAGGGATAAGGAAGGACATTATATACTGTTAAAAGGAACCATTCAC
>NW_025999998.1:230984-254078 GCF_001458135.2 Marmota marmota marmota
CCAAATTCATTCTATGAGGCCAACATCACCCTGATTCCGAAACCAGACAAAGACACCTCAAAGAAAGAAAAACTAATCATTTTAGACTCTATAGGTTGTTACTTGCAGCTAAATACATTTCTGAGACAAATACCTACTATTAATATAGCCATAAAACATAAAGATATCATTTCCCCTTTCCATTCTTATATAAATGGTTTTCCACTGAAGTCATTTGTCTTCTACAGTATATATCTTCTTTTACAGATATTTTTATGTAAATATCATTCACACATTGGGTTTCAATTCATCATCAGACCATTACTTATACTGTTTTCACTTAGGTGGACATTAAGCAAACATTATTTTTTTTTTTAGTTTGTTCTACTACATTTAATTTGTTCTACTGTATATGACAGTAAAATGCATTTTCACACATTGTACATAAATGGAGCACAATTTCTCATCTTCTGGCTGTACATGATGCAGGTTCATGCTGTTCATATAAATACTTATGTAATAGGGTAATAATGTCCATCTCATTCCACCATCCTTCTTATCCCCAGTCCTTCTTCCCTCTCCTCACTTGAAAAATCATATTTCCAGGGGTAGTAACACATATTTATGCATGGGTGTTTTGATTTGTGTTTTAATATAATTTGCTTATATTATATGTACATAAAATGTGTATATTTTATGTATCATATAAACAGAGTCACACTTCATCTATTAAACATAAAATGTTTATTTTTTTATTTTCTATTTATTCACAAGTACGTAAAATGTTGTGCTTTACCAAAATTTTCACAGTATCTCTAGTAAATTCAACATTATCTGATACATATGTATTTTGATACATTTTTTATTGCAATTATATTTTAAATATTATACTAGTTGTCCACCCTTACTCTGTTTGTCCTTATGTGAATAAATATTATCAATTTTGTAATCATTTGAGGAGAAGAGGAGAGGGAAAGAGACACGTTCAATCTTCAGACTCTCTCATGAATCACTTTAAAGGTCTTATGTTTTTCCCGAAGGAAATTTTATCCAAATTTCCCAAAGGAAATGTTATCTAATCTGTGACCTAGCAACTTGTTTAAAAAAAGAAGTGGCAAAGTGTGAGTAATACAACGTTGGCTGTGCTGCTAGGCTGCATCAGTGAGATTATTATTTTGCAAAGTGCTAAGCCAGTGTATTAAATCTCATCTGAGAAATGAAACTAGCCAGACAACTGGGAAGACGTCCAAACCATATTTGGTGTGCTCAGGCACTGGTGGTCATTTATTCATGTTTTCATTTTACTTCACTAAGACTATTGATTTATTTTAAACTGGATAAACTTGAATATACTTCAGTTTATTCCACTGAAATATAAAGTCAGCTCTCTACCTCAATGGTGCAAATCGCATTTAATTTGAATAAATGAAAGAATTCTGTCTCTTCAGTGTTTCCCAAGAGCAGATGACATGTACTGTATTACACTTTAATGTCATCTGATGATCATATTTTGTAAAGGCCACTTGTCATTTTTTACCATTGTATGACTTTTATAATACTCTAATAACTAGGATTCGATGAATATAGCAAGAAATTGAATCTATTTGTGGGAATCACAGATTACTGTGGCATTTGTTAAATTTGACACATAAAGACATACATGGCATTATAGTATTTTTTGATTTACACCTTGGAAAACACATTCTAGATACACACATCTTACCACTACTGTTATTTAGCTAATAGACATTCATTATTGAGAAGCCACAAAAGCTCTCAGCTTTGTAATTACTATTGTACAAATTAAGGATGTTAATTTAAAAAGTGGTGCAAATGCAAATTTGCCTCTTTATATTATTACATTTGTTGTTGTTTTTGTTGTTGTGCTGGAAATTAAACCCTGGGTCTGCATATGCAAGGTAAACACTCTATCATCTGTGCTATATCCCCAGCCCTAATATTATTTTGTTTACAAGACTTACAATTCAACACTTTGTTATGATATAAAAATGTAACATGAAATCTCCATATATATAAATATAGTGAATATTTCTCTGTGACCAATAATACATAAATGATATTTATGTTTGTATGCATGTCTATTTGTATATATGTAGTCATATATACATTCATATTGTTTGATTTGTATAATTTTACTCTAATTCACCAATTCAAATATCTAACTAGTAAAATCACTTTATACCACTTTTTCACTTTTAAATACTCTTAAATTTTTTTTGCTTTGCCTTTTTAAATACCTGGAAAACTATGTTTTCTATTTCTGTAATTGCCTAATTTTATTTCAAAAACTTACTATATTATAAAGTAGATTTTGTCTTACATTCTGCATAACCTAGTATTGTAGTATTAATATTTTAAGACTAATGTCCTCTTCATTTTTATTTTTTATGAAAAACAATTCTATACTTTAATTTTAACATGATTGATTCATATTGTTTTATCTGTTTAATTAATGTTATTGAATTTGTTTTCTAAACCTAGCATCCATTTGTATTCTGGCAAAATTACATAATAGTTATTATCCTCTATTTAATAGACTTTATATCTTAGAATTATTTTAGATTTTTAAAAAACATTAGTAGATAGTACAGAGTTCCCTAAAACTCTATTAACATCTTTCATTTTTATGTATTTATTAAAATTACTGAACCAATATCAATATATAATCATTAAATAAAATCTTATTTGAATTTTGTTAGTTTATTTATTGTTTTAATTTTGGCTTATTTCATAGGAATTTCAAGAAATTAACTTTTAAATACACAATTTGATATGGTTAATCTTTAGAAATATAATTCACATTTTTTTATTAGTGCATTACAGTTGTATGTAATATTGGGTTTCATTTTGACATAATTATGAAAGTGCAGAATATAATTTTTTTCCTAGAATATAATTTGCTTCAATTCAGTCCCCAGTATTCCCTTTGCTCTCTGCTCTGCCCTACCCCGGTTTCTTTTCTACTACTCTAGTTGTCTTCCTACAATTTACTTATAGTTTGTTTAAAATTAGTACTTAATATACATAAGAAGTAAATTCACTGTCAAATACTCATATGTACACAGAGGAAAGTTTTGTCAATTTCATTCTACCAGTCCTCTCATCTCTTTTCTTTCTCCTTCAATCTCCTTTGTCTACTACACTGATGTCACTTCTGTTGTCATGGGATTTCCCCACATGCCTTTTTTCCCTTTATTTTACTCTAGCTTTTGCATATGAGAGAAAATATTCAACCCTTCACTCTGAGTCTGGCTTATTTCACTTAGCTTTATGTTCTCCAGTTCCAACCATTTACCAGCAAATGCCGTAATTCATTCTTCTTCTTTCCTGAGTAACACTCCATTGTGTACGTGTACTACATATTTTAATCCATTCATCTGTTGATGGGTATCTGGGCTGGTTCAATAATTTGGCTATTGTGAATCACGCTGCTATAAAGATTGATATGGTTATATCATTGTAGTATGTTGATTTTAGTTCTTCTGGATAAATACTGAGGAGTTCGTGAGTTGGGACATACAGTGGTTCCATTCCTAGTTCTGAGGAATTCCCATATTGCTTTCCAGATTCCTCTAGTTTTAACCTAATGATAATTTCTGTTCCAACATCCCTTTGGGAATACTAAATTTCATTTAGATGTCATGTCTTAGGGTTTCTCTTGGGTTTGACTTTTTTTTTTTCTATTTGTGGGAATCACAGATTACTGTGGCATTTGTTAAATTTGACACATAAAGACATACATAGCATTATAATATTTTTTTATTTACACCTTGGAAAACACACTCTAGATACACACATCTTACCACTACTTATTATTTTATGAAATAAAACATAGCTTTTATTTACATGATATGGAGCATCATAAGGAGGTATATTGTACAATGAAGCTGTAATTGAATTTGTTTTATGAATTCTCATAGTAACAATGGATTATGCACTTAGGAGATGAATATTACAGAGACTGTCATTTTAAATTAATTATATCAAAAGCATATACTATTAACATTGTTTATCATTGTTGAAGTTGACTTTGACCACCTGAATGAATTAGTATTTATAAATTAGCATTCCCCATCTTTCTCATAAATATAAAAATGTCCCCTTCTGCTTTCATATCATGCTCTTTGCAAGGAAGACTATGTGCAAACAGACTTAAGGACTGGAGAGTAATCCTTGAGCTACTTGACAGCAAAGTATCTACATAAACATTTTTAGAACTGAGAAAATCCTTCAATATTCTCACAATATTGTTCCATTCTTATGACATTGGAAGTATGTTCATAGTTTCTTGTTTATGAATTTACTTATTCTTAAAATCAATTGTTTTTCAATTCAGTTGGATTAGTTAACAATACAGAAGAAATTCTCATTCAAAATCTCTCATAAGATCTACACATACCTTTTAATAGAAAAAATTGTATTTATCAGTAAACTTATATAGAGTGTGAGATAACCCTTGAAGCAGGTTAATATTTTTCTATATTTTTGTTCTTAATGTAATAGGGGTCCCATTTAATGAAACTTTTGATGCTATGTGGTTTTCATGTTTGGATTCAAGCCATGTACAGGTTTCAAATAACCATATTTTAAAAACCAAAAGAATTATGTCATATGCTTCCTGCGTAATTTCTACCTGTTCTTGCTGTATATACATGCATACAACTGGTATTTGGACATGAAGAAATTATGTTTAAACTAGAACTGACATAGTTTTGACAGTCTATGAAGTACATTGGGATCATACTTATACTATCGTGTTGCTATACTTTCCCCATCCATATATTTTTGGACTCAGCTCATACAGTTTACATACTATATATATACAGTATAGTGTTTATACATTGTATAGTGTTTGAGAGAAACACGAAGCTATAGACAATAAAAAATAAACAGTGCAATTAAATATAGTAAGTGAATAGGAGTTAAGGAAGAAGAATATACTAAAGTTTGATTAGATGTGGGTTCTGAAGGGAAAATCACTGAGAATTATTGTTTAGACTAGAATTTCTATAGATCAGGAAAGAATAAAAATATATTTAAATTCATTTAAAGTTAATGACCTATAATAGATTGCAATAAAAATATGAAGGGCAAAATCACATATAATTATAAATTTATTAAATGTTTTATTTTATAAAATAATAAATGTTTTCTGAAAATATTTTATGAACTTTTATGTGATACCCACATTGAAGTTTCTTAAAATATGACAGATTTATCCATTCCTCGATTTTTCCTCTTGTATATAAAGTAATAATTCTTTTGATTTTTTATTCTCTTTGATTAATAAAGAATATATCTTATGTTTTAATAATATATTTTTAAATTTCATCAACAGTCATACAAAAATAGTCATTTACCATATACCTAAGCCATATACAGTAGGAGAGGAAAGCAATTTTATTGAAAGTTGTTTTTTATTTAAAACTCTAAGAATAACAACCTAAATTTAGTAGAACTTTCAACTTCAAAGTGACAATACACAGCCAACTCTATCCCAGAAGGTTTAATCTCCCTTTTTTATCTTCCATAAATATATAATCAAAATATGTCAGATGCCACATATAAGACTTTACATTCTGGAAAATTAAAGACTTTCCCCTGGATGATTCCACAGAAATATATCTGGCTAGAATTGAAAATATATTTTCTTCCCAAAGACAATTCCTTCCTTAGACCAGATAGTTTGTGTGTGTGTGTGTGTGTGTGTGTGTGTATAAAATAGAAGTAAAATTTAAAGCAGATTACTTGTTACATTAGCATCCTACACTGGTGGAAGCAAGTCAAATGGTTGTTTTGGTCATTTTAAAATGTATAGAAGGAAAAGTTTAGATATGAGTAGTTTGGAATTTCAAACTTTTATTTTTAACTTAACAACTGACAGAAGAGATAGAAGTGTGTTGTAGAACAGTGCATTCGATTGTCCAGAAGAAACTTAAAGTGGAATGACTGTTTTCAGGTAATGATTTAAATTCTTTAAATTGTTTCTCTATCATTCTGTTGGGTCACCAACTATTCCAGTTTTCCAATTAGTATTCTAATCATTTTCTCTTGGGACTAAATTATTTGAAGGATATCCTATCATTTTTCCACTTCTCATGCCTATCATTGGATTTTTTTTAATTTAGGAAGCAACTCAGAATTCAAACTAAATGCATTCCCCACCTTTCTGATAAATATCAACAAAGTTTGATCAAATTTCTAACTGGGAAAAACACCAAACAAAAACAGAAAATCACAGAACAACAATAAAAACAATATCAACAAAAATGTGAAGTCAAAATTTGGAGTTAGAGAAAAGAGTGCTGAAAAAGAAACGAAAGTTCTTATAATCATGGGCTTTAATTCTGGAAATGTAGGGACATACTTTTTTCTATAGTATGGAATTGTGTATGGATTTACATTTCCAACAACAGTATATGGCATTCTCCTTTCTTCACATGATTGCCAATAAAATGGTTTGATAATTTTTATAATATTGTTTATTTCAGTATAGCTAGGAAAGAGGATTTTTAATATTCTCACTATAAAAAATGATAAATGTTTAAGGAAATAAATATGGTAATTGCCCTATTTTAATCATTAACAATGTACATATCTATTTAAATAGCAAAATGTACCTAATAGTTATGTGCAATAATTATGATTATGTCAACAAAAATAAAAAATAAATGAAACCAGCTAAAATTCCAAAAAAAAAGCATGAAAGAAATTATTAATTCAATGCCAAAATGCTCTTAGATTCTATATCCTGGCATAGCATTTTATTCATGAGAAAAAGTATTTAATGATAGATTACCATAAATTTGTGACTATGTTTCTGATGGAGATAGCATAATAGTTATTGCATACTAAACTAGAAAATATAAAATAGAGCTATGATATTGTAATGACAATAATACATAATCATATAGAGATAAGAGCTGTGAATATTTACTTATTGATTGCTTAATGTGTGTCATGAATAATTTCATACTCTGTACATGTATAAACTCATTACTTTTATTCAAGGAATTTTGAAATAAATACTATTTTTTTTCATTGTGTAAATAAACAAGAACACTAAAAAATATTTGGGGAATGCCAAAACTACTCAGAGAGCAATGGTATATAACAAATGCTAAAAGAAAAAATACAATTTTAAAATAAAACAGTAGTTTAAGAGTGGAAAATATTTAAAACTACCTAATCTAGATTATGTGACAGTTCTGACTCAGATTCCTATGCAATCAAACAAAGAAAATAATTCTAAGCTTTAGTCCAAGTATGGATTTTCTATCATCCTACTATATCTTCTTTTTATTCCCTTAGAATTATGCAACCTGGAATCCCTTAGCCATAATTTTACCTTTTATTTGCAATTTCTCCTCTTTCCCCTTAGCCTCTTCATCAATGACTTTTCCGAATGCATGCACATTACGTAAATTATAGGAAACACTCAGACATGATCAGTGGAGGCATGAGGTTAAGGGAACAGTTCTATAAATCTGGCCTGTTATACTGACCCACATGATTTTCTTTAAGAGAGAGAGAGAGAGAGAGAGAGAGAGAGAGAGAGAGAGAGAAGCAATTTATCTGGTACCCTACCTGGTTTAAGCCAACAAGGTATATTACATTCCTTAGCAAACAAACTATTATTTGCAGGAGAATTGCAGGATCAAAATGTCAATGAGAACACACATTTTCCTGAAGAGGAGACTTTCGTTTCCCTTACACTAATCAGGAATTAGGGAGTTAAGGATAAGGATAATTTTCCCTAAACTGAAAATCTAAGAACAAGTTCCAGTTAGAACTAGTCAGCCTGGGCCAAAATGATCTAGAGTTGTCATTGCATTGGTTCTTGAAAGTCTAATGTCATCCTTCTACTGATCAAAATTCAAGAGGTAGGCCCAAGTAGGACTCTGAAAATTTCTCTGGAACCCCTAATACAATTGGAGGGCCTGAGAAGTAGGTCCTGTCTGAGAAGATCTACTCTTTCTCTTGAGTGTCCCCTTTTCCACTTTCTTCTCTCTTCGATAATTTTATGCCTGCCATTCTGAGCGATATATCTAAAATCTTTCTGGTATAATCACAACTGGAGTCAGAAGGGACTACAGTGACTTCCTCACCTCTGTATGGCAGGCCTCTGCCCTATAAATAAACATACACCAACATGTACACCCATAATATCCTCACCCATTCACATCTTCATTTTTCATCATTTCTGCCTATTCCATTCACGCAGAAAAGCAGAGGACTCTCCCTTTCTCCATTTCCCTCCCTCCCTCTCTCTCCTTTTGTAACCTAAATTACATAAATCTGTATATTTTATCATGATTCTTTGTAAATGATTTTCATATAATTTCATCCAAGACCATTTTGTGATATCTCAAGGGCAGAGAGAAAGTTTTGGCACACTGGTGATGCTCTATTTATGTTTTATAAATGAACAGCTTTTTTAAATCATTTGCATCTGTTTTCTGAACTGAGGAAAGGCAGATCTATAATTATAAATTACAAAAAACTCAGAAATTATATCAATGTATATTTAGAGTGAAAAAAGTTAAGCCAAATATAATTAAAGAGTTTAAGTAACTTGTAATTACTTGGAGAATTATATATTTTTCCATAGATACCTGCTTTAGTCAGGTTTTTGGTATTATGACCAACAGAGCTGACAATAACAGTATTAGAGGAGGAAAGTTTATTTGGTGTTCATGGTTTCAGAGGTACCAATTCATAGATGGCCAATTTCATTGGTCTGGACCTTAAGGAGGAATAACATCATGGTAGAAGGGCAGAAGGAAAGAAGCTCAGAACATCCCACCAGAAAGTAGAGAGCTCCTCTCAACAAGGACAAAATATATGACCCAAAGACAGGCCCCCAGCCACACTTCACCTGCCTACAGTTACCACCTAGTTAATCCATATCAGGGGATATACACTGATGAGGTTAAAGCTCTCATAACCCAATCATTTCATCTCTACACTTTCTTGCATTGTCTCACACATGAGTTTTTTGGGGGACACCTAATACTTAAATCATGACAATATCTAAGCTTGATAAAGTCCTTTTTGTCTCTTCCTTAATCAGTTCATATAGTTCTGTCCATTTTTTGTTATTATAACATTTCTGATTGTTTTATTTAAAATAATTTTGCACAATGTCATCAGTATGCATATGGCCAAGTATACATATACATTCTCTTTCATTTCAAAATGACCAACTTTATTGGAAATGGATTTTTTTAAATTTCTGTCTATTGTGAACAACAAATAAGTACAGATTCTTTGGAGATGACTCAAATATTTAGACTATTTTTATGGTATATGTATAATACAAGGGATGCTTACTGTAAAGTAAAGAATGTGATGGTGTACAACCAAGAAAATACAGGATACCACATTTATTTTCTATGCATTGACAGTGCAAATATTTTTAAAAGGCTTACAGGAATATGGAATTTGGGGTTTGAAACTCACAGAGTTTTTTTCTTTTCAGATGAAATAAGAACTAAATTAAAATTACCTTAATTCCATTTATTTTTCTATACACAAATTTGTTGGTCTCAGATTGTATTTTTTAATGATGCTAGATTAATTAGTTTACTTTAAAAAAAGACTTTGTTTATGAGATTTTTTTCCCTAAAAGAATACTGAGTTTGTTCTTTGAAAATTAGAACATTATGTGAAGTAAAATAAGCCAAACTCACAAAGTCAAGGGTCATATGTTTTCTCTCATACATGAATTTAGAGAGGAAAAAGGATAAGCAACTTTGGGGGATTTCATGAACGTTGAAAGGAGATCATCAGAGAACAAGAAAGAGACTGGGGAGGAGCAGAAGAAAAGGAGAAATACTGGTGAATAATAATAGCCAAACTATATTGTTATATTGTGTGCATGTATGAATACATAACAAATATTACTGGTATTATGTATAGTTAAAATGCACCATAAAATAAAAACTATTATTTAAAAGTTAAAATGATGACTCAAATTAATAATTAAATTTAATATGAAGAAATAAGATTTTGAGAGATAGCCTCATGATGGCAGAATAGAGAAACTTCCAGTACCAGTTTGCTTCTCCATGGGATGGAAACAAAGCAATAGGTGTGTAAGTGAGTGTGGAGGTGAGTGGCTATCGGTGAACAATGAAAAATGACAGAATATAAAATAAAAAGGTGAATTCCAGAGAATAGGGAAAATGACAAAGAAAGAAAAGCAGCATAATCCAGCACCTGGAGCCTGGCACCTGGGTTGGGGAGGGGAATTTACCCTCTGAATGAGTAAAAAGAGAAATGCTCACAGCATAGCAAAAAAGGCTGCACCCTGGACACAAAAAACTTAAATAAATAGGTGACCTGGGGTCAGAGGACAAATTCACTGTATCACTCCAAAAGCCCTCATGTTGCTGGCCAGGAGCCATTTGAGAAGTGTCCTCTTGTCAGAGACTGGGTGTACTCCCAGACAAACTGTTACATTGAGTTAGAACACAGTGGGGGTTGAGGTAAGACAATCATGGCTTGGAGAACTGCTTCTTCCTTAAACCCATGAGAGGTCTATACCACAGGAAAGGGAGGCAAGAAGGAGAGGCAAACAGGGGCACAGTGGTTAGCAATATTTTCTTCTATAGCATGATATGACAATAGTCACATTTGGTTTTACATGGGAGCTAGGTCTGAAGGCACTGGGATTGAGGCTAGCTGATAACTTGGTCTCTGTGTCACCTTGTCCAGCATAGATCTCATGTTGTTGCTGCCCCAAACCCCAAGGCATTTGGGGATTTACTATGGCTTTTGACATTCATCATGTCACTGGGTAGGTACACTGACACAAAAGGCTCATGGTGTCTTTGACATTTGCCACACCACTGGGTATACAGACCAAAAACCTCTAGAGAAAATATGCCCCTACTGTGGTCAGCATTTCTCTTGAATCTTTTTAGTGAGGAAATTGGGGCATAGTCTGCAAACCACCCCAAATATTTGGAGAACAGAGAAGAACCACAAATTACAGTTGTGTCAGTAATACCTGGCATATTCCTCAACTAGAAGACCCAGAGAGAAGTGTTTCTGAGAGCCTCAGTGAGAAGGAACTTTTTATTCCTTTATTTTCCCCTGACTATTCTTTTATTTTATTGTTGTTATCTTATGTATTTTTACCTTTTATTATTTTTCTTATTTTTTATTTTTTTAATTTCTCTCTCTTCTTTTTTTTCTCTCTCTTCTTGGGAATTGAGTCCCAAGCCTAACACATGTTGGCATAAAATTGGCATACCATAGAGAAAAAAGCTGAGGACACTGAATGTTTATTTGGTGAAATAAGAACAAAAAGTTTTCCAAATCTTGGAAAAGATATACTGATACAGGTGGTTTTAGAAGCTCAAATAAAGCTGACCGTAAAAGTTGCTCTCCAAAACAAATTTAATTGCCATAAGTACAATACAAACAAATCACATTAAAAACTAAAAGAAAAAGTGACAAATCACATTTAAAGGCAAACCCATTATACTAACAGCCAATTTCTTGGCAGAAACTCTAAAGGTGAGGGGAGCATAGAATATCTTATTTCAAGTCCTGAGAAAGAAAATCATTTCCAACCAAAATTATTATACTCAGCCAGGTTTTTAAATCAAAGGAGATTTAAAGATCTTTCCAGATAAGAATAAACTTAGGGTGTTCTGAACCACTATACCAACATTATAGAAGATGCTTAAAATATTTCTATATGCAGACAATGAAGGAAGATAAACATAATCATGAGAGTACATGAAAAAATAAATCCCACCACAGAAGACTAGACACACAAATCAGAAACAGAAAAGAGTCAAACATTATCAGTAAAGTAAATGATCAAAGTTCTAAGATGAACAATAGAGGAAGAAGAAAAAAATGTAAAATACTCAAAACAACCAAAAGAAAATAATTATGGAAAGGTATATTCAAGTTCCTGACAATTCTAAGTCTGGACAAAAATAGTTTTAACTTTCCAATTAAAGGACACATATTGGTTGATGAATTAAACTGCATTACCCAAAATTATCCTTCTGCAAGAAATTTACCTCACTTGAAAAGACAAAAATAAACTAAGTGAAAAGATTGAAAATTATATTACAAACAAATATGGAAAAAAACAGAAGGGGCTATACTTATGTCCAAAAAAAATGGACTCTGAGACAAAAATCAGAAAAAGCAATGGTCACCATATATTGATTAAACGAACAATACATTACGAAGATACACACACACAGAATTTTGGAGCACCAAATTTCATAAATAAAACACTTTTAGACATACAGATTGAGATAGGCCCCAGTACAATAATAATGTATAACATCAATGCTCCTCTCTTACCAACAGATAGATCATCTAGACAAAAATTCAACAAAGATATTCCAGATTTAAATTACCATATATATCAAAGGAACTTAACAGATATCTATAGACTATCCCATGTAACAGCTACAGAACACACAAAGAAGTAGAACAGAAGAAATAATGAAATACACAGCAGAAATAAATGAAACAGACATTAAAAGAATAACACAGACCAGTGAAAAAAGAGTTGGTTCTTTGAAAAGAGAAACCTTTAGTTAAACTAAGAGAGAGAGAGGGAGAGAGAGAGAGAGAGAGGATCCAAATAAATAAAAGTAGAGATAAAAATGAAGACATTACAACATATATCACTGAAATTCAAATGATTAATAGGCAATATTTTGAAGCAAGTAAATTGGAAAATCTAAAAGAAATGGAAAAAAATTTCTGAATGTATATGAGCTTCCAAAATTGAAAAAAGAGAATATAAAAACTAAATACATCAATATCAAGTAATGGGTTAAAGTCTCCCAACAAGGAAAAACCCACAACCAAATTTATTCACTGCTGAGTTTCACAAGACTTTTAAAGAACTACTCATACCAATATTCCTCAAACTAATGCATAAAATAGAAAGGAAAGTAAGTCTTTCAAAATCATTCAACAAAGCTAGTATTACTCTGCTATCAAAATCTGACAAAGACATAACAAAAAAAGAAAACTATAGGATGAATGTAGATGCAAATAAAACTCAAGAAAATATTCAAAGTCTAACAAAAAATGAAAAGATCATATACCATTAGCAAGTTGGTTTTATTACAGGGAAGCAAATGTCATTCAACATATACAAATCAATATTCGTAATTCAGGACATAAATGGAATCAAAGAAAAGTTCACGTTATTATTTCAAAAGATGCAAAGAAAAAGACTGATAAAATCCAACATCCCTTTATTATAAAAGTCCTAAATAAATGAGGTATAAGTGAATTACACATCAACAAAATGAATGCTATATGACAAAACCATAGTGAGCATCATATTAGATATAGAAAAAACTGAGAGCATTCCCTCTTAGATCAGTAACCATGCAAGTATTACTACGCTCACCACACTTATTAAAATAGTACCAGAAATACTAGCTAGAGAATTTAGGCAAGAGAAACAAAAAATATACAAATAGGCTAGAAAGAAATCAATTTATTCCTGTTTTCCAACAATATTCTATAACTAAAAAATCTATAAGACTCCATAAAAAGACTTTTGTAACTGATGAACAAGTTCAGTAAGTTAGCAAAAACAAAATTGACATATGAATGTCTATAGAATTTCTATACACCGATTATAAACTCACTGAGTAAAAAATCAGAAAAGTAATCCATTCACAGTGGACAAACATGTACACACACACACAGATACCTTGGAATAAATCCACTTAAAGATATGAAAGACTTCTACAATGAAAACTGGAAACACTGAAGAATGAAATTAAAGAAGACTCTAGAAGAAGGAAAGACTTCTCATAGTCATGGATTAGGAGAATTAATATTGTTAAGATGGCCATATAACCCAAAGCAATCCATATATTCATGGCAAGCCCTAACAAAATATTGATGATGATCTTCAGAGAACTAGAAAAGAAAATCCAAAAATTCACATGGAAACACAAAAGATCTTGAATAGTCAAACAATCCTGAGCATAAAGAGCAAAGCTGAAGGCATGATAATATGTGATTTTGACACTACAGAGTCATAGTAACAAAAAACAGCATGGTATTTGAATAAAAATAAACCTATAGACTAAAGAACAAATCCAAGACCCAGAAATAAATCCACACATCTTCAGTCAACGGATTCTCAAAAATAGTGTCAGAAACATCCCATAAAAAAAGACTGTATCTTCAACAAAAAATGCTGGAAATACTGGATATTCACATGAAGAAGACTGAAATGAGATCCTTACCTCTAATCTTTTACAGAAATCAACTAAAAATGGATCAAAGTTTCTTATGGAAGCTCTAAAACTTTGAAACTACTAGAAGAAAAAGGAGAATCACTTAAAAACAGTGGAAGAGGGGCTGGGGATGTGGCTCAAGCGGTAGCGCGCTCGCCTGGCATGCGTGCGGCCCGGGTTCGATCCTCAGCACCACATACAAACAAAGATGTTATGTCCGCCGAGAACTAAAAAAATAAATATTAACAAATTCTCTCTCTCTCTCTCTCTCTCTCTCTCTCTCTCCCCCACTCTTTCTTTAAAAAAAAAAAAAAAAAACAGTGGAAGACCTTGGCACAAGCAATGAGTTCCCGAAGAGAACTCCAACAGTTTAGGGAAGAAAAGTAAGAACCAAACATGGGACTGCCTCAAATATAAAAGTTTCTGCACAACAATGGAAACAATCACCAGAGTGAAGACATAACCTACAGAACAGGAGACAATTTTAACCACCTTGTCTGCTGGTAGAGGATTAATATCCAAAATATATAAAAATCTCAAAATCTTCACAAAACTCAAATAATTTTATCAGTAAATCGGCTAATGAGCTGAATAGATATTTTACACAAACTAGAGTACAATTGACCAGTAAATATGTGAAAAGTTTTCAATATCTTTAGCTATCAAATAAATGAAAATTAAAACTACATTAAATACAGTTAGAATGTCTATTATCCAAAAAGACAATTACAGCAAATTCTGGTATGTTTGTGGAGAGAAAGGAACCTTTATACTAAATTGGTGGGAATGTAAATTAAGACAGCCACTATGGAAATCAGTATAGAATTTCCTGAAACAAATAAAAACAGAGCTACATATTATCAAATTATGCCACTCCTGAGTATATATTTAAAAGAAATGAAGACAACATACAAGAGATACCTGCATGCTCATGTTTCTTGTAACTGTCTTCACAATAGCCAAGATGAGGAATCAGCCTAGGTACCCATCAGGAGATGAATGGAAGACAGGGGCAGTTGTGCATGCCTGTAGTCCCAGTGGTTTGGGAGACTGAGGCAGGAAGATCTCAAGTTCAAAGCCAACCTTAACAAAGGCAAGTGCTAAGCAACTCAGTGAGACCCTCTCTCTAAATAAAATATAAAATAGGGTTGGGGATGAGTCTCTGTGGTTGAATGCCTCTGAGTTCAATCCCTGGTACTGCCCTCCAAAAATAAAGAGAGAGATGAATGTATAAAGAAACATGAGATCCTGAAATTTGCAGGAAAATGGATAGAACTGGAAAATATCACCTGAGGCAAGATAAGCCAGGCACACACACACTATTACCTAAATTCTCTCATATGTGGAATCTAAAAACAAAACAAACCAGAAACAAAAAACAAAGAAGATCTAAAAGTAAAAGAGAGGCTATTAGGGTCTGGAAAGGGGTAAGAAAGAAAGGGTTAGAGGAATTAGGAGAAGGGAGGTAGGACATGATCAAAGCTCAATATATGCATGTGTGGAAATACCACAATGAAATCTATTTTATTTTGTTAATAAAAATGAAATAAGATTTTATATCATTATTTCTGCTTAGGAAAAGTCTAACTATTTTTCTGAAAATTTTATCACAGGAAGATTAGTAACAATCTTGCCAATGTTAAATTTAGCTTTGTATCCAGCTGTAAATCAATAACTGGAGTGAAGATATATTACTCAATATGTCTTTAAATATAAATGAAACATTGGCTATAAACATAAAGAGAATCTACTACATGTTTTCATGTGGAAAAAATTACTAATAATTTTAATAATTACTAATAAGAATATACACACATGTGTTGGGGGAGAGGGATATGTACACAAAACATAAAGAGTTTAAAATGTGCACAGTTGCTCAGCGCCTATAGTTGTTAAACATTTGTATCAAAGAAAATATGGGGTTCAGTTTTTATTTTGGTTCTGTTGTGCACTAAAAAATATTTTGATGAAATTCATATATAAAGTCATTGAAATTTAAAAATAATCCCTGTCACAATGAGAAAATTGCTCCAAGGGAACAATGACTTTAGTGGTAATTCATCTTTAAGAGTCTGAGATCAGACTTCTGCCCGTGAATCTTTCTTGGAGTTTGGATACAATTCATAATCCAAAACAAGATGTCCCCGTCAATGCTGACAAATATCTTAGGTAGTATACTTGAGCAAGAGAAAATCTGATCACAATATTAAAATCGTGGAACATTAGAATGATAGATGTGTTTTAGTATGACAAATAAACAAGACGCACTGTACAAATACCGATATTTGTGAACAGGTCCTTCTGGACAGAAGTTCATCCTCTATAAAGCATAAGCAATCTCTCAAACCATGAGAGGATAGAGTTTATTTAAGATCTGCCAACATTGTATTGCTTAGACTATATTAGTTCTTGCCCTTCAGGGATGAGTTTTTCAAATCAAAGTAATATTTATTCCAAATACTACACTAAATATTTTTGCAGCCTTCAAATTGATTTTGAGAGAAATTCCTATCTCAGCCCCATCAGAATGACTCTTAGGCTAAAGGGAGTCTTGAGAGTCAAGACAGATCCAGGAACTCAGTGAAACAACATGACTTCAGAGGAAAATGGTTAAAATAATGAATTGGCTGCAATAAGGATAGTAAAAGAACTGCATAAGACTCCCTAGGGGAAACTGGGCCCATAGTAATGAAACTACTTTGTCTACTGCTACAAAACTATTCAGTGAAATGCTCAGATCTCATGCCCCTATTGTCCATAACATGATCAAAGAATGCCTGCTATAAAGAACAAGTAATTTCTCAATTATTTTTAATGAAACATTGACACAAATATAAAGAACCCATGGAAAATATGAAGGTGAATTTTTGAGTAAAGACATTTTAAGCCTATAAAAAATTCTATAGGACTGGACTCTTCAAAATAAAAAACAACCGTATAGTTAGGACATGCTCTTAATTAGGACTTCAGTCACATAAATCCTAGCTGAGCTTCCTAGGCTTCCAAGTTGAGCTTTAAGTAAATAAAAACAGTATTTTTTATTTAATTACAGTGATGAACTTCTATCCAGAAGGACCCTTCACAAATACTGGTATTTTTACAGTATATCTTGTTTATTTGTCATTAGACTGACCTCAAGATATAAATGTTATTCAAATATTCTAATGAATGAATAGTAATTCATAATTTAAAATAATCATAATTTTAAAAACTGTAAATGTTATCTATTTGGTATGTCACCTGTGTGTTTTTAAGAAAAAAGAAAATCTATGAACTTTTTAAATTTTTTACACTTTTCACCTAATTTTCTCTTGGGGACAGTTTTATTAATGACTTAATATGTGTAAAGTGCTTTCCACACACAAAATGGTGAGTTTCAAAATGCTATTGCTAAGAAAGAAGAGAATTGCTGAGTTTCTAAAGGTACATTAGCAACAGAAGGCCATAAGGGTATCATTTACTTGGTTGGGAAAAAGTTAATTGTGGAAAAATGCTCTAATGAGCCAAACCAATAATGCTCTTAAAAAATATGTACAGTGATTTTCTTCTTAGTCCCTGAAACATCCATGCAATTGAAACCCAACAGTTTTCCCAGTTATTTTACCTGCCTGCATTTCAACTGCTTTCATTTTTATAGAACTGATACCTTTACTAAATTTGTATTGCTCATTTTAGAAGAATGTTAATATTAGTTTTGTAATTTCTGTTATTATTTTTACAACAATAGGTCACTACTTATTCATCATTAACTTTTAATGTTTTTTTAAACAAGTTTGAGCATTTTCTGATATATTTCACTAAGCATACAATTTGTTGAAGATAGCTTCCTAATACATTGGTATCTTTCCTTAATTTCCTTTTAGGAATTTATCTCTGTAGTCTCCTTGTTTAGAAACTTTAGCATTCCCTACATCCAGTGGCACCTTTAATCCTTTTGAAGCAAAAATAAATGATTAGTATTATTAATGTGTTTTATATATGTTATAAATTTATATTTCATCTTAAAGTCTTTACATTAATACATCCAATATTGTCTAAAATTCAATTATATTTGTAGGTTAAGACAAAAGATGCTTTTGTTTGAAATATATTCCAGTGCCTTACTTCGATCACATTGATTAAGTGTTGTATTATTTGTTTAGAGTTGACATCATTTGTCCAGAAATCTCCTGAGTAACATTTTTTATTATAATTTTAATTGTAATATTTTTCAAACGATGACTTCATTCTGGATTATCACAACATCAAAACCTGAAATTAAGAGTTTCTGCTATTCAAAGTAAATATGCCTTTAATTACTTTTGGGGAAAAATATTAAGCTTTTAGTTTTTTTTTAATTAATTAATCACTTTATGAGATGAATGCTATACTCTTATTCAGTGGAACAGGTGATTTCATTGATATACAATAACTTAAACATAGGCTTAGAGAATCATTTTTATTTTTTCTGGTACTGGCGATTGAACCCAGAGATGCTTACTTCTGAGTTACATCCCCAGTAATTTTAATTTTATTTTTAAATTTTCAGACAGGTTCTCACTAAGTTGTTCAGAATCTTATTGAGATGCTGAGGCTGGCCTCAAACTTGCAGTCCTCCTGTTTTAGCCTCCCTAGTCGCTTAGTGAAATATACCACAGGCATGCACTATCACATTAGGCCCCTTAGAGTTTCTGATAGTGTAGTCACAGGTCATTGCTTTCTTATCTTTGTAGGGAATACTTGTCAATATAAATAATGTGTTAAACCTCAATTTCAGTAGGATTTTAAGTAAAATAAGAGTTTTTATGTTGTAAAATGCACATTTAATATGACATTTTTGGAACATTAAAACATGTGACCTCTTTATGTATGGATTTACAAATATGAAAGGTGTTCAGATAAAATATGATTGCATCATTCATATTCGTTTGATTATATAGGCAGTCATAAGTAGCATCTAAATTACTGTCCTGCTGATAACATCACGCAAGTCTGCTCATTTTCTCATATTAACAAGGAGAACCAATTCTGACATTTAGGTGAGCTTCACTGATTTTTACTTTGATCTTCTATTTTATGATCCAGTGAAATATTAAAGGTATAAGCCCTAAGAAGAGAAGCTGTTATAATTTTGCTTAGACAATTTGCCTCAGTCTAGTCAGAATTTTAAAATGCCCTGTTTGAAGAAAGGACAAAAGAAAAAAATCTATGCATGTTTCACAAAAAAGTAAATGTTTTAAAAAGATAAAATATCAAACACAGAATTAAGTTATAAATGTATTATTACTAATATAATCTCATTTTTTATTTTGTGTAGTTTGTATCCAAATATTACTGAAACAGTTTTGAAAACTATATAGCACAATAATGTTTAGGCAATCATCTCATTGTGATTCTATAATAATGTGGGAATCAGTAATTCAATCAAAGAGTCTTGTTATTTAATCATAGCATTAGAGATCACATCAAATATTTTGAGTTTCTTTATCTAGTACAATACCCAGAATGTAGTGTTAACATACCAATAAATTCCCCTGTGCCATTGAGGAGGATTAGAAAAGAATTTCTTTTAGATGTATTATCTTGGAAGAACTGGAGGTCTTTAAGCATAAATATCCTCTTCAGAACACATCTGCTTCATGAAGAGAGGCACTGCATTCACACCAAGTTTTTTGTTTTTGTTTTGCTCTTTTCTTTCCTTTGGATTAGGGTATTAAGGAAGTAGTTTTCACCCATTCTACTTCTGGTGTATCACTCCTGTTGACTCCTCTACAGAAGTAAAACACTAAATTGCAGAAGATTCTGATGCTGCCTTACTTTTTTCAAAAAGAACATTCATGTTTTATTTTGAAAACTGTTTTTAGTACATATAATAAATGTTAAAATTCTCACTGTGAAAATAAATTATAGTTTCTATTCCCCAATCATCTGAGACACTGCTGAAAGGATAATCCTTTTCACTTTTATATGAATACCTTATGAATTTATTATTAATTTAAAGAGAGACATCTGCAAATATATATATATATATATATATATATATATATATATATATATATATATATATTACATATACACACATATATATATATATATATATATATATGACATAGGAGACATGTGTATCTACATGTAATAGGAGGCATGTGTATCTACATGTAACATGTAAATATGTATATACATGTTAATATAGATATATCCGAATATATATTTATATATGTATATGTATGTATATATATTTCTCTCTCATTGTTACTGTCATGTCAAGCAATCTTTATTCACTATTGTACTATATTTTGGGGGAGTATCTCTTTTTATTCCATAACTTTATCTCCTTTGGTGGCCAAAGCAAGAGAAAGACAGCAAGGTTTCTCCTATGGCCAACCACAACAATATTAGTTTAATTGTAAAGTTACTCTAAGGAATGAATTTCCTGGCCTTTTATCCTAAAGAAACATCCTTACAGAAAGAGACAGAAGAGTTAAAAAAATGAACTCTACTAATATTAACTTATTTATTCTGACTGATAAATAGGTAAGAGGAAGAAACAATACGACTTCAGTGTCTTTAATTATCAGAAAAATAAATATTTCTGATTACTTGTTTAAAATTAACCACAAGTTCTTTTCATTTAGTTATGTCTTTCTAGTTTAATCAATATTCCAGCCAGAAAATCTCCTTTAATGATTTGAAATGACACCAGTGCAGCTTTATATGTCGTCTGATACAAACACAAAGTAATCTTGTAAATTCATTATTTTGTATTAACAAGTGAATACTGTATGGGAAAACAATTATTTCCTGCACTATGCTTGTGACAGCTGCGGAACCACTCTTTGCTCCATGAGTTCTCAATGAGCTCTACTCATTGTTTGCTTAGAAGTTTGTGAAAATACTATTGTTTTCCAAATTACACATAAACTGACCTGTTTTGTTACTATTACTGAATTTTATTTCACAGCTTTTTTTGGAGTATGCCTGACTTACCAAAAATGCACACCTTTAAAGAGTGTACAAGTTGCTAAGTTTGACAAAGGAATACATTCATGCAAATCTTTCCATAATCAAGATAATAATTATAAGAAACACACATACATATACCTAGTGAAGCCTATATTTGCATGGCCCTATGGGAAAAAAAGAAAATTAATCATCTTTTCCCAAGGATTCCCTTCCCAACTCATATGTGTGCAACCTCCAGGTAATAGGACCTCTAAGCTGGAACATACTGGTCTCCTGAAATGGATAGTAAAGAGGACCACTATGGGTCACCTGTTAAGAATGCTGTGGCGCTGCCAGCCCATAGTGGGAGTTGTCTCCTTTATATCCTTGCTCGATTCACCTCTGGCCCATTTTCCTTTACTATCCCTGAACCTGTGGCATTGACTGTCACAAGAGGCAGAAGGCCACAGCTGTATAAGCACCCCAGCAATACCATCTGACCCCTGCTTCGGGCAGCAGATGATGGTTGTCATGGAGCAACTGCATTCTTCTTTATGAGAAATCTTCTTCTCCTTTTCTACCTATGTATAAATATTCTTTCTTTCATAATCACTATTAAGATTTTCATTTATGCCCACAAATCAAAGATACATACAATCTACCAACTGAATCAAGTGTAAACTGAAAATCAAAATCATTAATGACTAAGGAGATCAAATTAATCACCAAAAATCACCCAACAAAATAAAACACAGTATCAAATGGATTCACTGGTGAATTCTACCAACATTTGTAGAATTTGAATCAATCCTTCTCAAGCTATTTCAAAGAAACTTCTTAACTCGTTTTAAGAGGTCACCTTTATCCTGGTATTAAACCTAGGCAAGTAAAGTGTAAAAAATAAAATTATAGGTCAATAATACTGGATGAAATTAGATACAAAAATTCTGAACAAAAGGCCAATACTCAACAAAATGCAAAATTCAACAGCACATTAATATGATTATTCACCATGATCAAGTGGGATTCATCCTAGGTATTCAAGCATGGTTCCACATATGCAGACCAATAAAAGTGAAGGGGAAGAAATTATATGATCACTTTAATGGACATATAAAACAAAAAAAAAGCATTTGACAAAAATTTAACATTTTTCCTTCATAAAAATTCTCAGCAAATTAGATATAGAGGTAATGTAGGGAAACCCATAAAAAGTCACATATCAGAAGTTTATAGTTAACATGATATTCTACGGTGAAAAGTTAAAAGCTTTTCCTCTACAATCAGGAACAAGAAAAGTGCCCAAGAAATCCTGGCCTAGCTGAGAACAAGAAAGAAAGGACATCCAGTCATAAATGAAAAGGTTGAATTATCTCTATATGTTGATGTCCTCACATGCAGAAAACTCTAAATACTATACCAAAAACTGTTAAGACTTATATTTTAAAATTGTGTGATATAAAGTAAACATACAAAATTAGTTTTGTATCTATATGCTAGTACAAAACTATCTGAAAAATAATTGAAAGAAATCCCATTTGCAATAGCATAAAAAACTAGTTAAAATAGACTTACTGAAGTATAAATTCATGTGATAAAATGATAAAATATTGTTGAAAGAAATAGAAGACACAAATATATCAAAATATATTTCATGCTCATGAATTGGAATAATTAATCTTGTTAAAACATCCATACAATTAAAAATGATTTACAGATTCAATGCAATCCTTCCCCAAATTTCATTTTTTTACAGAAATATAAAATATGATCTTCATATTTCTATGTAATAACAAAAACTGAGATGAAGCAAAGTAATCTTGAAAAGAACAAATCTAGAAACACCATACTCTCTGCTTTCAAATTATATCACAAAACCACATTAATTAAACAAGTATGGTGCTGACATAAGATATACAGACCA
>NW_025999998.1:257157-260010 GCF_001458135.2 Marmota marmota marmota
TAATTTTTTGAGTTCTTTGTATACTCTGGATATTAGGGATCTATCTGAAGTGTGAGGAGTACAAATTTGTTCCCAGGATGTAGGCTCCCAATTTACCTCTCTTATTGTTTCTCTTGCTGAGAAAAAACTTTTTAGTTTGAGTAAGTCCCATTTGTTGATTCTTGTTTTTAACTCTTGTGCTATAGGTGTCCTATTAAAGAATTTGGAGCCCGACCCCACAGTAAGTAGAATGGAGCCAACTTTTTCTTCTATCAGAAGCAGAGTCTCTGTTTTGATATCAAGCTCCTTGATCCATTTTGAGTTAACTTTTGTGCATGGCGAGAGAAAGGGATTCAGATTCATTTTGTTGCATATGGATTTCCAGTTCTCCCAGCACCATTTGTTGAAGATGCTATCCTTTCTCCATTGCATGCTTTTGGCACCTTTGTATAATATGTGGTAGTTGTAATTTTGTGGTTTGGTCTCTGTGTCCTCTATTCTGTACCATTGGTCTACCTGCCTGTATTGGTACCAGTACCATGTTATTTTTGTTACTATTGCTCTGTAGTATAGTTTAAAATCTGGTATCGCTATACCACCAGTTTCACTCTTCCTGTTTAGAATTGCTTTTGCTGTTCTGGGTCTTTTATTTTTCCAGATGAATTTCATGATTGCTTTTTCTATTACCTGCGAGGAATGCCATTGGGATTTTGGTTGGCATTGCATTAAACCTATAGAGTACTTTTGTAATATGGCCATTTTAATGATATTAGTTCTGCCTATCCATGAACAAGGTATATCTTTCCACCTTCTAAGGTCTTCTTCTATTTCTCTCTTTAGGGTTCTGTAGTTTTCATTGTATAGTTCTTTCACCTCTTTTGTTAGGTTGATTCCCAAGTATTTTATTTTTTTTTGAGGATATTGTGAATGGGGTGGTTGTTCTCATTACCATTTCAGAGGATTTTTCACTGATATACAAGAATGTCTTTGATTTATGCGTGTTGATTTTATATCCTGCCACTTTGCTGAATTCATTTACTAGCTCTAGAAGTTTCTTGGTAGAACCTTTTGGGTCTGCTAGGTATAGGATCATATCATCCACAAATAATGATAATTTAAGTTCTTCTTTTCCTATCTTTATGCCTTTAATTTCTTTCGTCTGTCTAATTGCTCTGGCCAGTGTTTCGAGAACTATGTTGAAAAGAAGTGGTGAGAGAGGGCATCCCTGTCTTGTTCCAGATTTTAGAGGGAATGACTTCAATTTTTCTCCATTCAGAATGATGCTAGCCTGAGGCTTAGCATAGGTAGCTTTTATAATATTGAGGTATGTTTTTGTTATCCCTAGTTTTTCTAGTGTTTTGAACATAAAGGGGTGCTGTAATTTATCGAATGTTTTTTCTGCATCTATCGACATGATCATATGGTTCTTATCTTTAAATCTATTGATGTGGTGAATAACATTTATTGATTTCCGTATATTGAACCAGCCTTGCATCCCAGGGATGAATCCTACTTGATCATGGTGCACGATCTTTTTGATATGTTTCTGTATCCAATTTGCCAGAATTTTATTGAGGATTTTTGCATCTATGTTCATTAGAGATATTGGTCTGTAGTTTTCTTTCTTTGAAGTGTCTTTGTCTGGTTTAGGAATCAGGGTGATGTTGGCCTCATAGAATGAATTTGGAAGTTCTCCCTCTTTTTCTATTTCCTGAAATAGCTTGAAAAGTATTGGTATTAGTTCTTCTTTAAAGGTTTTGTAAAACTCTGCTGTATACCCATCTGGTCATGGGCTCTTCTTAGTTGGTAGTCTTTTGATGGCTTCTTCTATCTCCTCAATTGATATTGGTCTGTTTAGGTTGTGTATATCCTCCTGACTCAATCTGGGCAGATCATATGACTTAAGAAATTTATTGATGCCTTCACTATCTTCTATTTTATTGGAGTATAAGGATTCAAAATAATTTCTAGTTATCTTCTGTATTTCTGTAGCATCTGTTGTGATATTGCCTTTTTCATCCCGAATGCTAGTAATTTGAGTTCTCTCTCTTCTTCTCTTAGTTAGCATGGCTAAGGGTCTGTCGATCTTATTTTTTTTTTCAAAGAACCAACTTTTAATTTTGTCAATTTTTTCAATTGTTTCTTTTGTTTCAATTTCATTGATTTCAGCTCTGATTTTAATTATTTCTTGCCTTCTGCTACTTTTGCTGTTGTTTTGCTCTTCTTTTTCTAGGGTTTTGAGATGAAGTGTGAGATCATTTATTTGTTGGTTTTTTTCTTTTTTTAAGGAATGAACTCCAAGCAATGAATTTTCCTCTTAGAACTGCTTTCATTGTGTCCCATAGATTCTGATATGTTGTGTCTGTGTTTTCATTTATCTCTAAGAATTTTTTAATTTCCTCCTTGATGTCTTCTGTAACCCATTGATCATTCAGGAACCTATTGTTCATTCTCCAAGTGATGCAGGATTTTTCCTTCCTTCTTTTATCATTTATTTCCAGTTTCATTCCATTATGGTCAGATAGGATGCATGGTATTATCTCTACTCCTTTATAATTTCTAATAGTTGCCCTGTGACACAATATATGGTCTATTTTTGAGAAGGATCCATGTGCTGTTGAGAAAAAAGTGTAACCACTTGATGTTGGGTGGTATATTCTATATATGTCAATTAAGTCTAGGTTATTAATTATATTATCAAGTTCTATAGTTTCTTTATTCAACATTTGTTTGGAAGATCTGTCCAGTGGTGAGAGAGGTGTGTTGAAGTCTCCCATAATTATTGTATTGTGGTCTATTTGACTCTTGAACTTGAGAAGAGTTTGTTTGATGAACATAGCTGCACCATTGTTTGGGGCATATATATTTATGATT
>NW_025999998.1:261015-265858 GCF_001458135.2 Marmota marmota marmota
TCAGACATGCTGGGAGTGTTACAATGATTATAACATTTTGCTATAAAATTACTAATGCCTTGGAAGAAGAAAAATAAAATCAAGGATCTAGCTATTTTCTTTTAATTTTCAAATCATTCTACAATGCTTCTTTTTAAGAATATATGAATATAGCCAGGCATGATGGCACATCCCTATAATCCCAATGACTCAGGAGACTAATGTAGAAGGATCCAATTTTGAAGCTAGCCTTTACAATTCAGTGAACATTGTCTCAAAAATAAAAATAAAATAAAAATATAGGGCTAGTGATATTATGCAGTAGTAGAGCACTTCTGGGTTAAATCCCCAATACCATGAGAAAACAAAGAATATTCTCAGATTTTTTAAATTATGTTTGTGTGCCAGGAAGCAATAAAGTTAAAGTTTACAAATAACTATACTACTTAAACAAAACAAGTATTTTTTTACAAGATTAATGTAATACTTTTTGATTTCTGCTTTTATTTTAACATTTCACTTTCTTTAATGTCATGTATATAATTAGTTTTAACAAGGGCTATCTAATTTAGGTCATTTCCTAGTGATGCATCAATGAACATAAATTGCAATTCAATTGTCTCAGCTTTCATTTCTGAGTCAGTGGCCCACAAAACACTTACACCACAAATGTAAAATGATTCTCTTAACACACAGTGATTTTCTAGTTTCTTTAATTGAGAGAGAGAGAGAGAGAAAGAGGAAGAGAGAGAATATGATATATATTCTCCAATCTACTGTTAACCCATTAAAATAAGCCATCTATTTCCGCGATGGATTTCTCATTACTCTCCACACTATCTACTGCTTATTTGCATCTCAAATTATTTGTCATTAAGTTTCTGTTCTCATAAGTGTTCTCAAACTTCTCTTTCAAAGATAATTGTTTAGTTATCTTTGACCCCATTCATTTTTATTCTTATAGTCATCGTCAATTATGATGTAGTTCGGTAGCTATACCACATTAACAAAAGTCTGAAATTCAGATTCTAAATTTGCCAATTTCTGGTACCTGACTTTAGGTAACTTACTTAAACAGAATCTTATTCTGAATCTTATTCTTGTAGCTAATGATGCTATTTTATAGAGATGTTATGAACTTCATATGGGATGAGTTACCAAAGGTAGTTAATACACGGTCTGACATACATTCATGATACTATTAATATTAGCTATAATTTACATCCTTAATATTTTTGATGAAGTATATGATGACAGTTGTTACTCCACTTTTCTGAGTACTCCTTAGTCTCTTTTATCATCATCCCTAACTCTAACTTCTTATACCTACATATTCCTCAAAATATTTGATAGTTCACATGCTCCCTTTAATGATTTTATTCTCTTTTCAAGAAAAAAAATACTTCTCAAAGATGGCCAAAATCATGTAACCAGTACTTACCTTCTTCACAAAGAATTAGAACAAAAATTAAATAGCTTTATGTTGAGTAGAATAAATCATACTGGTAACCATGTTGCTAACAATTTGGCCACTGCCGAACAATGGGTGAAGGATAGAGTCCTAGTGGGCATCATCACTACAGATAATGGCAATTCTATGAGAGTCCATAATCATCCCAGGCTTGGAGCCGAGTTAGGGAAGCTACATGTCTTCATCACAGCTTTGCTTCAGATAAGAAATTTCCGCTGTTTTCCCTTAAACATCAAAGCTCAGGCTGCTGCTCCACAGTGCCACATAGTTATGAAACTATGCTGCCATATCACCAATATCCTCCCACTACCTCTTGGCCCAAAAGCACAGGCACCACAATCTCTGCTTTTATACAGAGAATATTCTCTGTATAACATCCTCCTTACCCAATATCTCTAGTACCTCTGCAGCAATTGCCAGAGAAGTTGTTCAAGTGGCCATTCAGTTACCCTACTATTGTATATGACACAACTGAGTGATCAACTAAAGTAACCTCTCCCTTATGTGAGTCCTAGAAAATTGGGTATTCAAACACAGTTCCTCCCAAATCATTCCCAAATCAATCAATTGCAGCCAGAAATATACCTAGGGACAGCAGCAATGCAAGAAAAACAAAACCAACATAAATTTCTAAATTGATACCCTAAGATACATCTTTAGGAGAAAGTTATTTACCCTGAAAACCACCATACAAAAAAGTTAGAGACAATTAATCCACCAGATGTGAAAAATCTCAACATTAAGACACCAAGTAAATAAGCTAACATGACATATCTAAAGAAACAAAATCACTCTTTGACAGCAGACCCTCTTTCAAAAGGATATTAATGAAATGTCTTGATATTAATTCAAAACATTATAAGGAAGCGCAGTGAGTTTCAACAACAATTCATAATGTGAATGAAAAATTCAGAAAGAGATAATTAAAAAAAGAACAAACAGAAATCTTATAAAGAAGTCAATGTATCAATAAAAAATAAAGTTGAAAGTCAGCAGACTAAATTAAGAAAAAGAAACAATATCTAAACTTGAAGACAAGTTTTTTGAAATATCTCAGACAAAATAAAAAATAATAAAATATTTTCTTTAAAAAAGAATAACAATCTCTGAGGTATGAGACTGCCGCAGTCTGGCTGGGCACAAATCACAAGCCACTGAAGCAGGAACAAACTTTATTTCTGAACTCCACCAGCACACTCCACACACTCTCCCCAGGAACTCTCCCCGATGCCATGTGGCTCCTCCAGGAACCAGCAACCGGAAAAATCCCTCCTCTGGCACTTCCCCAACCAATGGGAACTCTCCGGGAATCCCCGCGAGAGCTCAAGCAGAACTTAACAGGAACTCCACCAGAACTCAAAAGTCATCATCTTAATGGCTTGCTAGCGTCACCTCTCAACCACTACTTCTGGCAAAAATGCCATGCGTCATCCTGACTAGGCTGTGGCCCTCAACATCTCCCCCCTTCTCTTTAATTAAACAACAAGCAATGTGGCTTAGGGACCATGCCTGTTAGGCTGTCCAATACTACATATGGTTCTTACCCATCATCGGATGAGCTGACCTCAAGGCGTCACCCTCCTGTCTTAGGTTGGTACCACTTCAATTGGATCATACCCATCACTGACTACCGGTCCAGCATACAGCCATACTTGTGGATAGGCCTTTGCACCAGTGTGGGGGGGTGGGGGGTGAGGTTCTTTGCCTCACCTCTTTTGGCCCCCAAATTTGGACTTGGTGTCAGTGGGGGGGGGGTGAGGTTCTTTGCCTCACCTCTGTTGGCCTCCAAATTTTAGACCATCACTAGCAGAAGGGAGGAGGATGCAAAATGCCATGACACCAAGCCAAATGATGGCTCTTTTTGGAAAAATTGTACCACCGATGACACCATCTGCAAAGATACGGCAGCACTACCACAATTAGCTGCATCAACAGATAGTCCACAATGCATAAAATTAATACATAGTCCAGGCAAGTTTTGCAAGCAGTTCAAAGCGGAGAAATCCATCAATATGTCCATTTCCTCCCAAAGTAAATCAACTCCTTGATTGAGCATTACTTGTTGAGTTATTATTCATTGATGCATCAGTTTATACAGTTTTTTGTGATAACTATCAAAGAAGCTGTAGTTTGGTTTTATCTTTGTCTTTACCTGCACTGGGATGAATATAGGAATTCTGGCAACGACGGCTAAAAAAAAAAAAATATGTAATATTCCAACAGGTACTAAGAAAACAATTTTCTGAACAATTTACATTATCCTGAACAGAATTATTAAATATAATGAAAAGGAAAGGTGAAAGTAAACAAACAGATCTGTTAACCTCCTTATTTGTACACTTACTAAAACAATCCTCAACAGCTGTTTACCCAATTTAAATTAAACCATTTAAATCACGTGAATAAAAAAAAATTCGGATCCATTTTTTCATGAGCGCTCCTCATATATGATATATGGACATACGCACATACAGACATACAACACAAAACACAAGTGTGCACACAAACATACAACACATAAGACAATAGTAAAGGCCTTGTAGATTTACACAGGTAAAATCTCCATTGCAATGTTTAAAAACTCCACAGTCAAAAAATAAAACTGCTCAGAAAAACATTAATCTAGGTCTGTATGAGCTCAAAAAATAAAATAGAACTTTATGATGTGGGAAAAAGCAATAATAAAATAGATATTGAAAAAAGCATCCTGGTTAATCACTGTCGCAGATGTAAGAATAGCCAAGCTGGAGCTTGGGATATCAGCTGTTATTGATTTGAGTCAAATCTTCTTTTTTGTCTGTAGAAATCACTTTGGTTAGTCTCTCTGGAATACAAATCAGCTGCTGATCTCCATGTGGAAACACACAAACAGAACCCCGACTCCGGATAATCACTGGGTCAGGACCTTTCCATTGTCCTGTTAGAATATCCTTCCAAAGTACCTTAGGCTTATGTACATTTTTTTGGATACATATGCTTTTCCGTAGCACTAAGCCCTGATGAATCCAAATTTAAAAAGTTTATTAGAGTAAAAAGGGTTATTTTAAGTTTATCTTTGGGGGATATATACCCCTTTCCAATTCCCTCTTTTTGTTTTAATAAGTACATTTTAATAGTTTGATGAGCTCTTTCAACTATGCCTTGTCCCTGAGGATTGTATGGAATTCCTGTTATGTGAGTAATGCCAAATGATGAGCAAAATTGTTTAAAAGAGGTAGAAGTATAACCAGGACCATTATCCATTTTTAACTGTTTTGGAACGCCCACAGTGGCAAAATTTTGTAAGCAATGAGCTATAATATCTTTAGTTTTTTTCTCCAGCATGAAGGGAGCCCATCAAAAATCTGGAAGAAGTATCAACTGTAACATGCAAATATTTTAATTTTCCAAATT
>NW_025999998.1:268526-270425 GCF_001458135.2 Marmota marmota marmota
ACCTTCATGATTTAGTGCAGGGATAGTAAATGCAAAACTTGGACTATCCTCAGGATGAATTGGAATTAAAAAAAAAATCTTTAATATCTATAGCTAAAACATACCAGGTTTTTGGCAAAGCAGAGGACTGAGGAATCCCTGATTGAGCAGGTCCCATAATAACCATCTCATTATTAATGGCTCTTAAATCTTGCAATAATCTCCATTTACCAGATTTCTTTTTATTGACAAAAATGGGAGTATTATGGGGAGATACAGAAGGTTGTATATGTCCCTCCACTAATTGTTGTTTGACCAGGTCATGGGCTGCTTGTATCTTTTCTTTAGTCAGGGGACACTGAGGAACCCATACTGGTCTTTCTGATTTCCAAGTAATTTTTATTGTCTCATTGACCCCTTCTGAAAACCCAATCCATGTCTATCTATTTCTTGATCTATTTGTATTGGTGCTGCTATACCTTGTTCTTGTTCTCCTAATCTTTTTCCTTTCCTAAAACCTGTCTAGCCCTAATAGTGGGCGTATTTGGATTGATGTTATTTGTTAATGTCAAACCTAATTGATCTAGGACATCTCGTCCCCATGAATTTATAGAAAAATGATCCAATACATATGGCTGTATAGTTCCTTCACATCCTTCAGGATCCTTCCAATCTAATACCATTGCACTTCTATGGGGATTAGTCGCCACTCCTAGGCTCGAAGTGTTTGAGTGGCTTGTTGTAATGGCCAATGTTTTGGCCATTCTTGATGAGATATGATGCTAAGTTCTGCACCTGTATCCAGTAGCCCATTAACTTCAAGTCCTTGAATATTTAGTTTTAGCATTGGGCGAGAATCTAAATTTAAAGACAGCATAGCCCAATCTACACCTGTGGAGCCTAATCCCCTGGAACCTCTTTCTATAGTAGTACTACTGGAAAATTTATCATGTAGGCTGGGTATTATTAATAACTGTGCTATTCTATCTCCAGGTGAAATTACTGATATACCCTTTGGAGAATTAGCTATAATTTTTATTTCACCTTCATAATCGGGATCAATTACCCCAGAACTTACCATAAATCCTTTTAGAGTAGAAGAACTGCATCCTAACAATAAGCCTACTGTTCCTTGGGGAAGAGGTCCTTTTACTCCTGTGGGAATGATTTGAACTCCCATCTCTGGAGTTAGAACTGCTCTGGCAGAGGCGGAGATGTCCAACCCTGCGCTCCCTCTGGTTCGTCTGATGAGAGATCTGTTGGATAATGTGTCCTGGGCACTACCCTGATGGTGTTGCTGGGTTTTTCCATGGAGTTTCTGGGTTCCTCCAGTGCCCCGTATATTTGTGGTCGTGGGTCCTGGAGCATTGGGCCCCCCTGTCCGTTTTTTGGCAATGGAGCCCAATGCCTTTGTCCACAATATCGTGGGTAAACACCTGGTCCTTGTCCATTTTTTGATAATGGAGTAGCTCTATGGTGGTTTGAGAACGGCATTCATTAGCCCAAAGTCTCCCTCTATGGCATTGTGGGCAAATACCCGGTATTCTACCCCATTGATACCTAGTTTTGTTAAACCCTCCTCCTATGGGGCAATTCCTTTTAAAATGTCCTATTTGTTTACAATTGTAGCATGTTTTTGGCCTGGCATCTAAAGCCTGTTGTACTGCAGCTGCCAAGACTTGCCCAAGTTCATTAATGTCTCAACATAATTTAATATATGTGTTTAAATCTCCATGTTTCCATGGTCTAATGACCTCTCTGCACCAACGATTTGCTTGCTCATAAGCCAGTTGTTTTATTAATGACATTGCTTGTTCTGTATCCCCAAAAACTCTGGTAGCTGTTTGAATAAGCCTATCTACAAATTCAGCATAAGGTTCATTAGCTCCCTGTATTACCTTAGATAATTGACCTTGTAAA
>NW_025999998.1:272577-277341 GCF_001458135.2 Marmota marmota marmota
GGATAAAAAAAAAAAAAAAAAAAAGAAAAAACTACAGAAAGTTCAGGAAAGGTGAGATGTCAGGAGTGGCAAATAAAACTCAGCCTGGGGAGAATATGTGTCAAAAACTATGAAATGGATCACATCATTGCTGACGGCCAGCTTGCCATCTAAAATACCTTGCTTTTTAAAGAAGTATTCTTGAGATATTGGAAGTAAGTGCAGTGGAAGAGGGTTTTACCTGTCATTCCAACCTGCTTTTATGACTTTCTTTACTTCTTCCTTCTACAGGGAAGTTTTCTTTTTTAAGACAAGGATACATAATTATTCCTAAAGGCTTGCTATGAAAGAAAGGCTTATTAGTAGAAAAAACTACTTGGTGCTTGATTGCAAATGGTATTTGTTAAATGTATAAAATTTATATTGTCATAAAATATTCCTGAATACCCTTCAGGTGAAAGTCAGAAGGAAAACAATACCATGAATCTGAGCACATCATAATCATCCACCAAACTACAGCAAGAAATAGTAGAAGGGGGTCATAAAACAAGAAGATTCTATTTAAATTACAATTAAACTGAAAGAAGCCAGATCAGAAAGAATGGACTTTTCTATCATTCCAGAATTCTCTGTATAGATGTAAGTGCTAATGAAAAATTTTAAGGGCACTTTGTTCTGTCTTCCCATATCTGCCCAGTTCTAAAAATAAAATAACTTTCTTTGTGGTAAATAAATGCAACCCATTAATTAGATGCTGTCCTGAATGTACTTAACATCATGTATATGAGATTTCATTTGACATATTTTAATCTGCTGTATTTATTTTTTGTCATGTTTACATTGAGGTTTTTATTTAGTTAAAGTTGAAAACATGAATCTGGGTTGTGAAAAATACATGCACTCCTAAAACTACCTTCCAGAGGATTCTGTAATCTTCCTTCCTCTTTAATCCTAAAAGGAAATTACTATTCTGGTATCAACATGTATTAGTTTTTCTTTTGTTAATATTTTTTAATAAGTGGAATCATATTGTAGTATACTTTAAACATGAATATAGTTAAATTCCACAATTAAAAATATGAACTTGCTAAATAGATTTAAAAGAAAAAAGTCTCAAAAACATGGAACTTATGAGAAACTCACTGTGCCATTAAAGACACAAATAGACTGAAAGGATGGAAAAAGATTCCCTATGCAAATACAATTGTATATTGTAGCATTTGAGGTTAGAACCAATTTAAGGTTCATCAGTTGTGCTGTGTTGGTACTGGGTTTCTTATTTGTTTCCAGTTATTGAGCAGCATCTATGTATAAATAATATTTTACAGATACATAATGGCTTGTTTTGCATTGTCTTTCTCATAGAACTTTTGCTTATTTATAGTTCAGAGCTATTATCAATAAAATTACTGAGAGGACTCACATGTAAGTTACAGTAAGAATGTAGAATTTCTGAGCCACAGGATAGAAGTTTCTTTAATTTTCAAAAAAAAAAAAAAGGAAATCATTCTGTCTCCAAAAATTTATATCATTTTGCACAGTCACAAGCATGTGTGAGTGTTTTAGTAGTTTTATATCCTCCCTGAAAATAAGTATTGCAAAACTTTTTAAATTTAGCACTCCCTGGATATAAAGTCGTATCTCAGTTTAATTTTAATTTGTATTTTTATCGTTAAATATATTTTCATGGGCTTATGGACCATATTTTCCTTTGAAAACAGGATTTTTAATAAAGCTGTCTCTGTATCTGTAAGTTGTAGAAATGCTTGATTCTTGATTTAACTTCTTGCGCTTTGGGGGTCTTGATTAAGGAAGTCAGATCCTAGGACAACATGGTAAGGATTTGGCCTACTTTTTCTTCTGTTGGACAGAAGGTCTCTGATCTAGTGCCTAAGTTTTTTATATACTTTGAGTTGCATTTTATGCATGGTAAGAGATAAAGGAATAATTCCATTTTGCTACATATGGATTTCCAGTTTTCGCAGCCCCATTTGTGGAAGAGGCTCTTTTCTCCAATGAATGTTTATNACTATTAATATTAGCTATAATTTACATCCTTAATATTTTTGATGAAGTATATGATGACAGTTGTTACTCCACTTTTCTGAGTACTCCTTAGTCTCTTTTATCATCATCCCTAACTCTAACTTCTTATACCTACATATTCCTCAAAATATTTGATAGTTCACATGCTCCCTTCAATGATTTTATTCTCTTTTCAAGAAAAAAAATACTTCTCAAAGATGGCCAAAATCATGTAACCAGTACTTACCTTCTTCACAAAGAATTAGAACAAAAATTAAATAGCTTTATGTTGAGTAGAATAAATCATACTGGTAACCATGTTGCTAACAATTTGGCCACTGCCGAACAATAGGTGAAGGATAGAGTCCTAGTGGGCATCATCACTACAGATAATGGCAATTCTATGAGAGTCCACAATCATCCCAGGCTTGGAGCCGAGTTAGGGAAGCTACATGTCTTCATCACAGCTTTGCTTCAGATAAGAAATTTCTGCTGTTTTCCCTTAAACATCAAAGCTTAGGCTGCTGCTCCACAGTGCCACATAGTTATGAAACTATGCTGCCATATCACCAATATCCTCCCACTATCTCTTGGCCCAAAAGCACAGGCACCACAATTTCTGCTTTTATACAGAGAATATTCTCTGTATAACATCCTCCTTACCCAATATCTCTAGTACCTCTGCAGCAATTGCCAGAGAAGTTGTTCAAGTGGCCATGCAGTTACCCTACTATTGTATATGACACAACTGAGTGATCAACTAAAGTATCCTCTCCCTTATGACTATCAGAAAATAAATTAAATACAGAATCTTTAAACATCACAAAAGCTTGTAATACTGCATTAAGCTCTACCTTTTGAGCTGATTGTTTGAGTACTAAAAATGTAAAAATTTGATCAGGGGTAATTACTGCTGCTGTACCATTATTTCACCCATCAGTGAATATATTTGGAGCAATCATGATAGGTGTTTTTCTTTTCATTTTTGGAAAAACTGCAGGATGCAAAGACCAAAAAGACAATAAAGGATTAGATGGTAAGTGGTTATCAAATGAAACATTAGATTTGCACATGATTATTGCCCAAGTATTGAACTCATTAGCTAACTCATCAATTTGATCCATAGTATATGGATTAATAATTTTATTGGGAGAAATTCCAAGCACTCCCTTTGCTGCTTTTATTCCTTTGAGTATTAATTGTCCTACAGCCTCAGGATACCTAGTAAGAATAGTGTTAGGATAATAAGATAAATGTATCCACAATAATGGACCTTCTTGCCAAAATACTCCTGTAGGAATATTTTTGTTGGTATTACAATAAATAATAAAGGCAAACTTATATCAATTCTATCCAAATGTATATTTTCCATGTATGTTTCAATAATTTTTAATGCCTTTGTTGCTTCAGCATTAACATTCGAGCTGAATTTGGATCTGATGGACCTTTTAGGATATCAAATAAAAGTCCCAACTCTCCTGTTGGTATGCCTAGATAAGGCCTTATCCAATTTATGTCTCCTAATAACTTTTGAAAGTCGTTAAGTGATTTGAGTTGATCTACTCTTATTTGAATTTTTGGTGGATGGACCATGGTTGAGGATAATAGAACTCCTAAATAATTAATTGGAAAATTTAATTGTACTTTATCTATTGCTATCTCTAGATTATAATTTTTTTAAATAAATTTGTAAGTGTGGCGTAACATTCTAGCAATGTGTTTTTATCTTTATGTGCTAATAATACATCATCCATATAGTGAAATATTTGTAGTTCAGGATTTTGATTTCTAAGTGGCTGGATTGCTTTGTTAACATAAATTTGACACATAGTTGGGCTGTTAGCCACCCCTTGAGGGAATACTTTCCATTCATATCTCTGATCGAGACCTTCATGATTTAGTGCAGGGATAGTAAATGCAAACGTGGACTATCCTCAGGATGAATTGGAATTAAAAAAAAAAAACAATCTTTAATATCTATAGCTAAAACGTACCAGGTTTTTGGCAAAGCAGACAATTGAGGAATCCCCGATTGAGCAGGTCCCATAATAACCATCTCATTATTAATGGCTCTTAAATCTTGCAATAATTTCCATTTACCAGACTTATTTTTAATGACAAAAATGGGAGTATTATGGGGAGATACAGAAGATTGTATATGTCCCTCCGCTATTTGTTGTTTGACCAGGTCATGGGCTGCTTGTATCTTTTCTTTAGTCAGGGGCCACTGAGGAACCCATACTGGTCTTTCTGATTTCCAAGTAATTTTTATTGTCTCAGTGACCCCTTCTGAAAACCCAATCCATGTCTATCTATTTCTTGATCTATTTGTATTGGTGCTGCTATACCTTGTTTTTGTTCTCCTAATCTTTTTCCTTTCCTAAAACCTTGTCTAGCCCTAATAGTGGGTGTATTTGGATTGATGTTATTTGTTAATGTCAAACCTAATTGATCTAGGACATCTTGTCCCCATAAATTTATAGAAAAATGATCCAATACATATGGCTGTATAGTTCCTTCACATCCTTCAGGATCCTTCCAATCTAATACCATTGCACTTCTATGGGGATTAGTCGCCACTCCTAGGCCTCGAAGCGTTTGAGTGGCTTGTTGTAATGGCCAATGTTTTGGCCATTCTTGACGAGAGATGATGCTAAGGTCTGCACCTGTATCCAGTAGCCCATTAAATTCATGTCCTTGAATATTTAGTTTTAGCATGGGGCGAGAATCTAAATTTAAAGAAAGCATAGCCCAATCTAC
>NW_025999998.1:279908-285654 GCF_001458135.2 Marmota marmota marmota
CATAGCCCAATCTACGCCTGTGGAGCCTAATCCCCTGGAACCTCTTTCTATAGTAGTACTACTGGAAAATTTATCATGTAGGCTGGGTGTTATTAATAACTGTGCTATTCTATCTCCTGGTGAAATTACTGATATACCCTTTGGAGCATTAGCTATAATTTTTATTTCACCTTCATAATCGGGATCAATTACCCCAGAACTTACCATAAATCCTTTTAGAGTAGAAGAATTGCATCCTAACAATAAGCCTACTGTTCCTTGGGGAAGGGGTCCTTTTACTCCTGTGGGAATGACTTAAACTCCCATCTCTGGAGTTAGTACTGCTCTGGCGGAGGCGCAGATGTCCAACCCTGCGCTCCCTCTAGTTCATCTGATGAGAGATCTGATGGATAATGTATCCTGGGCACTACCCTGATGGTGTTGCTGGGTTTCTCCATGGGGTTTCTGGGTTCCTCCAGTGCCCCGTATATTTGTGGCCGTGGGTCCCGGAGCATTGGGCCCCCCTGTCCGTTTTTTGGCAATGGAGCCCGATGCCTTTCTCCACAATATCGTGGGTAAACACCTGGTCCTTGTCTGTTTTTGGATAACGGAGTACCCTCTATGGTGGTTTGAGAACGGCATTCATTAGCCCAATGTCTCCCTCTATGGCATTGTGGGCAAATACCCGGTATTCTACCCCATTGATACCTAGTTTTGTTAAACCCTCCTCCTATGGGGCAATTCCTTTTAAAATGTCCTGTTTGTTCACAATTGTAGCATGTTTTTGGCCTGGCATCTAAAGCCTGTTGTACTGCAGCTGCCAAGACTTGCCCTTGTTCATTAATGTCTCTACATAATTTAATATATGTGTTTAAATCTCCATGTTTCCATGGTCTAATGACCTCTCTGCACCAACAATTTGCTTACTTATAAGCCAGTTGTTTTATTAATGGCATTGCTTGTTCTGTATCCCCAAAACTCTGGTAGCTGTTTGAATAAGCCTATCTACAAATTCAGCGTAAGGTTCATTAGCTCCCTGTATTACCTTAGATAATTGCCCTTGTAAATCTCCATGTCCTTGTAAAGTCTTCCATGCCCTAACTGCATCTGCAGCAATTTGTGAATATATAGCAGGATCATATTCAATTTGTTGCCATTGACCCTCATAAGGTCCTTTTCCTAACAACATATCTAGATTTCTTTGAGGGTAACTGGCTGTTGCATTTTGCCTAGCCGTGTCTCCATGCAAAATTCCTCATTGGCAACCTTCCATAACAAATATTGTCCTCCATTTAGCACAGATTTACACATGCTAGCCCAGTCTGCTGGCATCATGTCCGTCCAAGTTGGTAATGGATTCGACCATGCTTACAGTGAAGGATGCTTGGGGACCATAGGTTGTTTCAGCCTCCTTTAACTGCTTCACTGTTTTGAAATCTAAAGCACGGTGAATTTGCTGCCCTCCTGCCTGCTCAAGTACAGGGCATGCCAATCTTTGAGGTCCTGTCTCAGGATCCCATCTATCAACTACAGGGGTTGAGGGCCACTCAGCTGTCTCCATCGGTGGAGCTGTTGGTTGAATTATGCCCTCTGGTGATAGAACGGAGTTAGTAGCAACTCTCCCCAATGCCACGCGGAGCCTCCAGGAACCAGCAACCGGAAAAATCCCTCCTCCGGCACTTCCCCAACCAATGGGAACTCTCCGGGAATCCCCACGAGAGCTCAAGCAGAACTCAACGGGAACTCCGCCAGAACTCAAAAGTCATCATCTTAATGGCTCACTAGTGTCACCTCTCAACCACTACTTCTGGCAAAAATGCCATGCGTCATCCCAACTCGGCTGTGGCCCTCAACATGAGACATCATTAAGTAAGAAACATTCAACTTTAGGGTTTCCCTGAAAACAAAGCAGAGAAAAAACTATATGAAATCTATTCAATGAAACAATACTTCCAAATTTCCCAATCTTGGGAAATATATGGATATTCAGTTACAGGAGATCTATAGAAGCCCAAATAGATATGAGCAGGAAGATATTATATTACTCAAATTCTTAAAAGTGCAAGACAAAGAAATCTAAAATCAAGAGATAAGTCACATTTATATCTTATTATACTAGCAGCAGAATTCTCAATAGAATATTACAAACCAGGTTGAAACAAAATAATGTATTGTCAGTTCAGAAAGAAAAAAAAAAAAAAGCAAACCAAGAGTACTCAACCCAGAGATGTTATCCTTCAGAAATTAAGAAGGAATAAAAATACTCCAAGCCAGCTGGAGTTTTGGTTCAGCATTAGAATTTTTGCTTACTATTGGCAAAATCCTGGGTTTGCCTCTCGGCACCCAAATATAAAAACAAAATAAAACAAAAACAACAACAAATAAATTCCAAAATTAAGCAAAAACAGAGATTGAATCATAAGCAGATCAACTTTAAAAGGATACTTAGGAAAGTCCTACAGCCATAAGCAAAATATATCTACCATTATTAAAACATGAAAGACTACAACCAAATAGAAAAGCAGATATACAAAAGAGAAATAGGAAAGAATCAATTAATATTGATACAAGTCACCAAACCATGATGATGACCAAAAGAGAAGAAAAGAGCCAAAGAATATTCAAAGTAGGGTCTGGGGTTGTGACTCAATGGTAGAGCACCTGCCTACCATGTGTGAGGCCCTGGGTTCCAGCATCAGCACCATATATAAATAAATAAATAAAATAAAGTTATTGTGTCAAAAAATATTTAAAAAAAAATAATCAAAATAAACAAAAGATAGTTACCAAAATAGTCTTCACTTACCTATAACTTCAAATATGAATATAGTTAAATTCCACAATTAAAAAATATGAACTTGCTAAATACATTTAAAAGAAAAATGTCTCAAAAACATGGAACTTATGAGAAACTCACTGTCCCAGTAAAGACACAAATAGACTGAAAGGATGGAAAAAGATTCCCTATGCAAATACAATTGTATATTGTAGCATTTGAGGTTAGAACCAATTTAAGGTTCATCAGTTGTGCTGTGTTGGTACTGGGTTTCTTATTTGTTTCCAGTTATCGAGCAGCATCTATGTATAAGCAATATTTTACAGATACATATTGGCTTGTTTTGCATTGTCTTTCTCATAGAACTTTTGCTTATTTATAGTTCAGAGCTATTATCAATAAAATTACTGAGAGGACTCACATGTAAGTTACAGTAAGAATGTAGAATTTCTGAGCCACGGGATAGAAGTTTCTTTAATTTAAAAAAAAAAAAAAAGGAAATCATTCTGTCTCCAAAAGTTTACATCATTTTGCACAGTCACAAGCATGTGTGAGTGTTTTAGTAGTTTTATATCCTCCCTGAAAATAAGTATTGCAAAACTTTTTAAATTTAGCACTCCCTGGATATAAAGTAGTATCTCACTTTAATTTTAATTTGTATTTTTATCGCTGAATATATTTTCATGGGCTTATGGACCATATTTTCCTTTGCAAACAGGATTTTTAATAAAGTTGTCTCTGTATCTATAAGTTGTAGAAATGCTTGATTCTTGATTTAACTTCTTGCACTTTGGGGGGTCTTGATTAAGGAAGTCAGATCCTAGGACAACATGGTAAGGATTTGGCCTACTTTTTCTTCTGTTGGGCAGAAGGTCTCTGATCTAGTGCCTAAGTTTTTTTTTATCTACTTTGAGTTGCATTTTATGCATGGTAAGAGATAGAGGATTAATTCCATTTTGCACATATGGATTTCCAGTTTTTGCAGCCCCATTTGTGGAAGAGGCTCTTTTCTCCAATGAATGTTTATGGCGCCTTTGGCTAGTATGACATATTTATTTACATGGATTTGTTTCTGTGTCTTCTCTTCTGTACCATTGATCTACATCTCTGTTTTGTGCAAATACGATGCCATTTTTGTTATTATGGCTCTGTAGTATAGTTTAAGATCTAGTATTGTGATGCCTCCTGTTTCACTTTTCTTTGTAAGGATTGATTTGGCTATTCTGGGTCTCTTATTTTTCCAAATAAATTTCATGATTGCCTTTTCTATTTCTATGAAAAATGTCACTGGGCTTTTAATAGGAATTGCGTTAAATCTATATAATGCTTTTGGTAGTATGGCCATTTTGACAATGTTAATTATATCCAAGAGTATAGAAGATCTTTCCATCTTCAATTTTTTTCTTTAGTGTTCTGTAATTTTCATTTTAGAAGTCTTTCACCTGTATTGTTAAGTTGACTTCCAAGTAGTTTTTTTTATTTTTTTTTATTTTTTGAGGCTATTTTGAATAGGGTAGTTTTTCTAATTCTCTTTCAGAGGATTGATCACTGATGTATAGAAATGCATTTGATTTTGGGGTATTGATTTTATATCCTGCTACTTTGCTGAATTCATTTTCTGGTGTAATTGTTTGGATCTTCTAAATATAGAATCATGTCATAGGCAAATAGTGATAGTTTGAGTTTTTCTTTTCTTATTTATATCCTTTAATTTTTTTTCCTAATTGCTCTGGCTAGAGTTTCAAGGACTAAGTAGAAGTGGTGATAGAGGGCATTTTTGTCTTGCTCCGATTTTTGGAGGGAATGTCTTAAATTTTCTCCATTTAGCATAATGTTGGTCTTTAATTTTTGTATAGATAGCTTTTACAATGTTGAGGAATTTTCCTACAATCCTAGTTTTTCTAGTGTTTTCAATATGAAGTGGTGCTGTATTTTGTCAAATGCTTTCCTTGTTTGGTAGACTTAATGGGATCCTGTATTTCATTGATTGAAATTGATTTGTTAAAATTGTGTATGTCCTCCTGATTCAGTTTGAGAAGGTCATATGTTTCTAGAAATTTGTTGATGTCTTCAGGATTTTCTATTTGATTGAAGTATAAATTTTCAAAATGGTTTCTAATTAATTTCTGTATGTCAGTAGTGTACATTGTGATGTTTCCTTTTTCATCATGGATTTTAGTAATTCAAGTTTTCTCCCTTTCTCCTCATTAGCATAGCTAAGGTTTTTATCAATTTTGTTTGTTTTTTCAAAGAACCAACTTTTCATTTGGTCAATTTTTTGAATTCTTATGTTTCAATTGAATTGAGTTCAGCTCTGATTTTAATTATTTCCTGTCTTTTATATGAAAATATATACATTTTATATATTTTATATTAAAATACATACATAACTAATGTGTTTCACTCTGAAACTTTTAATAGCATAAGTATAAATTTAACTTTAAATAATTTGTTTTTACTTTCTGACTTTTTTCTCTTAAGTGAATATGTAGCAATTTCTAAAACAAATTAATTATCACATGTAATCTTTCTTAGTTTGAAAAAGCATTTTATTCAAACCTTTTTTCTGAAATAATACTCATTTCCCATTATGAAGTTCCAAAGTAAACTGGCATTAGTATAAGCCAGTAGGTATAATATATTTAATATTTTTAAACTTGAGCTAGCAAAATATATAATTATGTAATTAGTGCCAATTAAGAAATACAGATGGATATTTATGCAAATAGAAGTGTCTCATAGACTTTTCTATAAAGAAGACCTGGCTAGAATGCCAATCATGAATATCTCTTTAAATCTATTGGCTTTATGATTAGTGAAAGAAATCTAAATTGTCATAAAATGTATGCAGATCTTTCTACTACCAATATTTTTCTCTTTTCTATTTCACTCAGATGGTTAATATTCTGCCCTTCAAGGTCTCAATTTAAATGTCAGTATAATAGGGGACATAAAGATTCATCATAACCATCAAGTCCTTCCCACCACCAG
>NW_025999998.1:285854-289410 GCF_001458135.2 Marmota marmota marmota
CAAGTCAACAAATCTCTTTTGCTCAGAACTTGACACAGGTTATTGGTCAGGATTGGGGAAGAAGATAATTGGAAATATATATGTAGGCACGTCAATATTTTAATCAGCATTCACACTGGCTCCAGTGGGTCATCTCTGGCATTGTAGTCTTGGTTCACTGTAGTGTAAGGATAACATGTCTTGACATAAGGGCATTTGGAGGTTTGTGCTCATGGCACATCTTGTGGGGCACAGGCAACAGTCCACTGCCATATTCTGGCATTAGCAAAACTCCATAGAACAGGGAAAAGGCATTTCATTTCTGAGATGCCAGTCTTTAATACTTCCTTGCTTTTTTCCTGACTCATCATCCTCATTAGAGTTCTATCTCATTGTAGCAGTGTTTTGATATGCTTAAAGCTGTCTAGTTTTCATTTCTGTCACTGTTTTATTCTGAGTAATATTGTAGACTAAGGCTCTCAAACTCAAGTGCTTTTCACTGCTCACCTACCATGATATCCACCCCTTTTGGCAATGAATTATCTTGGAGAACATTTAAATATATTTGAAAGAAAAGCCAGTAAGAAGAGAAAAAGTCGGAGAATAATTGCTTAATATTTGCAAGTACTACCTTATCATTTAAAAAGTTTGTAATATAAATGTGTATTAACCTTAGGCCAGTGTGGTCATGCTTAGCAATGGGGCTGGTAATGTTCCTTCTCTGACTTTTTTTCATCTCAGCAATTACAGCATGTATGTTGCATTCAGTTTCCTACATTTATCATTGTTATTAACTTACTCTGCATCTGCTTTATCCTCTATTGATTTACTTTGGCTATTCTCCTGACAGTGGCTCATGATGCCAATGAGGCTGTGCATAAACAGGCTGCAGTTGTCTTTCTGGTCCTATGAACACTGCTAGAATATAGGTGCTAACCTTGCACTCCTGAAAATTTTTCATTTCAGTGATACTCATTACTCCTGCCACATAGGTGATCCAGAGAACTCTAGTTACAGCATGCAGGAGTATCAAAAGCACTTGTGCTTCTCCTAGATTTGCTTCCAGGAAGGCCACATTCTCAATGAAACTAATAGATCCTTTACTGTATGAAGTTTAATGTTTCCCCTTTAACTGTCATTTCTCAGAGTTTATTGGTATTAGATTTCATCTTAAACATAGGAAAGACTATAGTTAGAAAAGGAGACTTCACAATATTACTTTTGAATACCCAATCTCTCCATCAAGATTGTTCTAGAAAATGAGAACTTTTCTAACACTTGTTTGCCTGCTTGTACTCTTCTTGGTATGCTCTCCCATCAGGGACTAGATTAAAGTATGCCTGTGCTTTGAAGATCCCCCTCAGTGACATACAAAGGGCAAGGTTATTTTATTGACATTTTCCTTATCTCATCATCCTATTAGTTGACTAGCAGCTCAGTTTTTCACTACTTGCATTAAAATGCTACAAACTGCTGATTACTTATTATAACTTGATTTTTCTTCATGTAAGAAATAACCACAAAATCACTACTAGTAGTAGTATGGATTGGAACTTGATTCTGGAAAATTCCAATTTTAAAACCAAGACAGAAGTGAAGTCAAGAAAACTTGAATATATGTTTCTCATTATATAAATTCCTTAAAGTTCTATAGATTTGTATGTATTCATTATTAATGTGGTTCTAGGTAATATTGTTCTAACATATAGTTTCTTTCTCCACCTTCAATATTTTTCAGGTTCAATTTGATTCCCCTAGCTAAAAAGAGAAAAATGAGGGATACATAAAACACAAAGCTAGAGCTCTTAAGGAAAACAAACAAACAACAAAAACAAACAAACAAAAAAAAAAAACAGAAGTACAAATGCATTACAAAATATTTGAAAATTTCTATGTAACCAGTATTCAACAAAGTTAAAGAATATATACAAGATATATATAGGCAGGCTGGGGTTGTGGCTCAGTGGTAGAGTACTTGCCTAGCATGTGCAAGGCCCTGGGTTCAATCCTCAACACCACATAAAAATAAATAAATAAAATAAAGGTATTGTGTTCAACTACAGCTAAAAAAATAAATATTTAAATATATTTAGTTTTTTCCTTTTGCCTATATATATCATATGAGTGTTGTCATCAATCATTTTTATAAACAAAAATAATTGAAAAATGGACAAAATATTGTCTAGGCAGTATTCAAAAAAATTTAAGGGGGATTCAAAATGAAAAGTTGCTCAAACTTACTATAAATTAAATAATGAAAAAATCAGATACTTTTTTTTTTAGACCAGATAATTATTTTGGAGTATGTTATGGTTTGGATATGAGGCATTCCCCAAAATCTCATGTGTGAGACAATGCAAGGTTTAGAGGAGAAATGATCATATTATGTCGTCCTTAATCCAATTGGTGAGTTAATCCCCTGACAGGATTAATTGAGTGGTAACTGAAGGCCAATAGGGTATGGCTGGAGGATGTGGGTCATTGGGGGTGTGCCTCTGAGGTATATATTTTGTATCTGGTAAGTGGAGTCTCTCTTTTTGCTTCTGGACTGTCATTTGAGCTGCTTCCCTCCACCACACTCTTCTCCCATGATATTCTGCCTCACCTCTAGTCTTGAGGAATGGAGCCAGCTGTCTATGGACTGAGACCTCTCAAACCATGAGCCCCCAAATCAAATTTTCTCCTCTAAAATAATTCTGCTCAAGTCTTTTAGTCACCACCACCACAACAACAACAAAAAGCTGACTAAAACAGAGTATAATGAAGTAGTTTTTGAAAGTGTGAAGATTGGAAACATCTGAAGATTGTTCAGTAAGGATTTATTAGGTAGGTAATGAATCATGCTTATGAGTTGTAGTCCACTTGAGGATAATATAATATTTGTGTATATTAAATTCCTAGTAGGAAGTAGATGTGACCACTTGTTAACTGTTTTTTTATTACTAAATAATCATAAAATAGGTTTAAATACTCAAGTAAGCATAATTGAATAAATTATAAACATTTATGAAATATAAAACATTGCCCAGGCACTTGAGAAGCAAATAACGAAATTAGATACAGTATTTACCCTTATTGACTTTAAAAAGAAACATCCAGAGATTGTAATGTTAATTTACAAACTAATTCTCAAATCCATTAGCATTTTAGCATCTATCCTTCATAAGATCAATGAGGACAAAGGTAGTAAGCAGATAATACATTGTGAATGTTTTTTGATAAACACTTATCTATGAGTGGATCATTATGTTATTCTAAGTAATAAATTAACAGAAATACAGCGTCATAAACAACACCCATTTTACTATCTACAAGTTCTTTTGGTCAGAAACCCAGGAGGGCTATAGTGTTTTCTGCATAGGGTGTCACCAAGGCCAAAAAAAATCAAGGTGTTATTTGGGCTGGACTTTAAATGGAGACTCAGAGGACTCAAGTCCACTGACTAGTAACTTTGAAGTCATATGCAAAAAATTGGTTTTAACATGACACCTAACACAACCAGGAAATGCTCTCTCTTCATATTTTAAGTGCCCTGAAGTAGGATGATAAATCTTGAGGAAACACACTTAGGATTTTT
>NW_025999998.1:299249-301592 GCF_001458135.2 Marmota marmota marmota
CATAAGTAACCATAATTACTTCTGTGAAACCTTCTGCCGTGTAATTGAATATATTCATGATTGTGAATGGAGGTGAGTGTTTGCAGATGCCTGGCAGTCCAAAACTCTGCATGCCACCATGGGAAGGACATTGTGTATTTGTATACCCTCTGCTCCAAAAGCTAAGCAGAGGAAGATAAAATATGTAGAGAAACATTCAAGAATATCTGAACTCAGAAAGTATGATAAGCATCACCAAAATTGAGAAGATGGTAATATATATGGATACAAACACCTCTGAGAGCATTAAGCATTCTGGGTACAGTTCAATCCCTAGGAAAAAAGGCATCTAACATTCAGCTGAAGTAGAATAGAGGGAACTTAAACAGTTCCGCTTGAGGGGGGAACTGGCATGCAACTCACTTCCTAAAACTTGTCTATAGTCATGGCTCTATTCCTACCTTGAAAAGGAAGCTGTGAAAAGTATGCTAAGATTGCTCTCTGGGTTGTGGTTTATAGCAACTTTTGTTCTGGAATGCTGTAAAAACACATTTTTTTGGCATCCTGATTAATTCAACTGTTTCATGAAATCTGAAATGTCATTATGATATTTAGAGCTGGAAGAGGGTTTGGGAGTCAGGAGCAGGTAACATTAAAATTTCCATTTAGGAAGGGTGATCTCAAAGTAAGAATATAGTTTCTAAAGGCACACAGAAAATCTGCCACTCTAAATGCAAAGGAAATGCAACATTTCAAATCAAATGAAAAACAAAACAAAACAAAAAAGTGATGCTTACAAAGACAGCCAAGATAATCAAGAGGAACAGTTTTATTGAAAAATATGTCAAAAATGAAAAAAAAATAAGTATAGTAAAAATTTATTAAAGGAACAATGACATAATTTCCTTAAAATTAAAGGAATTATAAAACTGATGAAATTAAATATGAACTTAGGAATCCATCTAAAAATCTTGGACATACTAAACACGGTAGTAAAAAGCCAATTGAGGTTATAAAAACTTATTTAAACAAATGAAAAAAAAATATTTCTTAAGATAGTTCTAAGAAATTCATATAAACAATCAATGGTAAGGCTTAGGCTTAAATGAAATATAGGAATATCTGACATAAAGTATAACTTGATAGACTATAATGTGTTTTAAAGAATTTCTAGAATAAAATATCAGCAAGAAAGCATTAAAAGTAATATATGGAAAGTTAATTGTGGAGAAACTGCCAGTGTTTGAGATCTTATGCTTTCAAATCAATGGCTCACTCCAGTAATATAGAATAAATAAAGCAAATAAGCCAACCCCAAGAAATTTTATACTGAAGATGCAAAAAGACAAAAATGGAAAAAAGGGAAAAAAAACAAACAGTGGTCAAATCTATCAGAGAAGCACATTACCTACAAATAAAAGAGAATTTGATTCATAGCAGGTATTATATGAATACAAAGACGACAATCAAAAAAGATTTTCAAAACAATAATTAAAAAAAGCAAATTTTAAATTCTATTCATAACTTTCATAAAAGTGTTAATGCAAAATAATTATTTTAATGATAAGAAAAGATGAGTATTTGAGCCACAGACTGACATAGTAGGACATTAAAATTTTTTAGAGCATTAAAATGAACCCCCCCTCCAAAAAAAAAAAACGTAAATCAAATAGTCAATTAAAGTCAATGTTGCAGCTTTAAACTATAAGGAACTCCTTTGATTTGCTGAAACATGGATGAATCTGGAAGACAACACAAGTTTTAAACTCCCAAATAAAAATATTTATAAGAGAAAAATACAAAATCTGTATTTTAAACATAAGATGAAAATAAATTGCCAGATGTGGAGGGAGGTCCACCTGTGTAATTGAGCAATTCAAGAGGCTGAGGCAAGAGGATCACAAGTTGGAGGCCAGCCCCAGTAACTTAGCAAAAACCTGCTTCAAAGAATTTAAAAAAATGTATATATTATATATGTAGCTTAGAAGTAAAGCATCCTTGGCTTCAATCCCCATTAAAAATATAAAATAAAAATAATATAAATTACTTTATGCCAAACAATTTCAAATGCCAGACAAAAGTTAATATTCTTAGGCACATGAAAATTACAAAAATTAATTCAAGAAGATACAGAAAATGTGAAAAAATAAAGAATAAGCACTTATAATAAAAAATCAATACATTCATCATTTAATTAGGAAAAATACAAGTCCCAAAATTCATATGACAACATTGACAATGAAAAAGATACTTCATAAAAACTCTATGCATAATATTGGCATAAAGTAAGCATTTATAAAATAGGATTATTTATTGCTGCATGGGACTAGATCTAAAGATTATGTAGTCACAAATTCTCATTTT
>NW_025999998.1:302603-304693 GCF_001458135.2 Marmota marmota marmota
TTAGATGATAAAGGTGGCCTGTGTCAATCTAAGCTTTACTCCTTAGCTAATTTCCCTCTACGACTAAATTATTTTTTCTCTAATATTCTTTGCTCTTGTTAGTAGTATAGTTTTAAATACACGAAAGAGCCTATGATGCTAGTAAAACACCCCAGAACTTTTTTGAGGGCAGTTCTGTCAGTAGCCTGCAACATAGCAATGAGTTAAAACTCTCATCAAAAGCTTCTGTTTAGGATAAAGCGGTGAACTTTCCCATGCAAAGAACTGTCACAGCATTTCCCAGGGTTGTTGTCCTTGCTCAACATTCAGCTCTTTCATGACATGCCTCCAAATTACCTTTCCACCTTCACTTCTCCCCCCATACTAAATCTCTGGCCCCTTTGGTTGACTTGCAAACTTATAAACACAAAATGAACTTTGACATCTCTGGGGCTTTGCTCTTTTTCTTCATTTGAAGCTGAAATTATAATGTCCTTCTTGGCATGGACCCCCTTCACCCATCTCAAGACACATGACTTATTTTCCCAAAATGCATCCGTACTTACTCTCTGCTGCATTGCCATGCACTATATGTACCTTCTCTTCTTCATCCATTTCTTAATTCAGCATACATGTATTGCTCTCCCATGTACCACACTGGAAATTAGGAGTATTCAGTAAGACAGAGTCACTTCCTTGGACTTCATGCTTACCACTTCTTTGTTCCTTGGTTTGGGGAATCAGTTGTCACCAATATGTCTGTTATATCTTGAAAAGTTCCCTATCAAGAAAAACCATTGCTCATGTATAAACCCTTTCTACCAATCCAGTTATCTTCCAGAATCAATCCAGTTATCATTCCAACAATGACCTTTGGGGCACATGAACGAACCTGCACTTTTTTTTTTAAAATTTTTGCAAGCTATACACCATTTATGCACTTCTAATGTGCTGAATTAGAAGCAAAAGGCATTGTAGAGCTCAAAATAATTTTAAAGATTATCTCCAATATTCTCATATGACAGAAAAATGGAAGCATGAGAAAATTAGGAAACTTATCATAAGTCACAGGTTAAGTTACTGGTACAAACAAAACTAACATCAAAGTTTAGGTTTCCTTGCCATTCCCACTTAACTATCCCATAAATGGGTAGTTGGGTCATGAAGTATCACAGTAGTAATTAAATTACAAGTTTATCATTCCTGTTTTAAATGTATTTTGCATATTATTTCTGCTGCAAATGGCCAATTGTAGATATAAACATGACAAATTGCATTGAATTCAAAGGGGAGCCATCTCTCACATGGCCTGATAAAATTATCTGCATTCATTAGAGTGAAATTCTAGAATATTAAGTTGAAAAAAAAAAAAGAATATAATATTGTAATCATGGCTATTTCAATGAGTGCAATTTAATGTAAAATAAACATAATAATTGTTCAGAACAACCACATACAAAAGGAAAGTTTAAACACTTAAATTTCTAAAAGACAAGATAGAGGTATATAAATATAGTCATTGATATTCTGAGGTGCCAGAGATACATTAAGCTATTTGTAGAAATAAAATATAAACAGTTAAGGAAAATTATTGGCACTGACTCATTGTGATACTTAGTACCTAGTGTGTTCTGAGTCACAGTACAATGTTGTAAAATAACATACTTTTTCTGGTTTACTGGCATGAGACTCCTAAAATCCTTGGAATCTCCAAAGTAGCAAATGCTTTTTTATGTGCTAGTGAGTTGACTGAAGTTAGCAGCCTGTAGGTGGCTTCAGTGTGGGGACAGGTCACTATGAAAATAGCATTGCATGATTAGAGACCAGGGATTTATATATTTATTTGTATAAATAAATTTATATAAATTTATATTTATTTATATATTTATTCATATATGGATATATATGTTCAAACCCTAACTCTAACCCTAAACCTATTTCTAAATTTAGTCCAATCTCTACTACTACCCCTAAATAGAAACCTCTTTATATATAAACCATAAATGGTCATATATTTTGAGATATACATTTAAAATTCACATAAAAATTCATATAAAAATTTATACATATATATATGTGTGTGTATATATATATATATATATGTGTGTGTG
>NW_025999998.1:308491-327401 GCF_001458135.2 Marmota marmota marmota
CCTCTTACATTCCATCATTCCATTCAACCTATTAACATCCACTGTCTTCACAATATTATTACCTTTTTTTTAGGAGCTAAATAAGAGTGACATATTTTTCTTTTACACCTGTCCCCAGTCATATGAATTCTTCCTCACGAAATTCATGGCTACTGCAACTCTTGTATAAAATTCAAGAAGTCATCAATTCTGTGACCATAACAAGCTGACACTATTTGTTCCTAGTATGAATGCATTGCAGTTGATACATGCATAACCAGAACTTTTAGGTTAGAGGAAAGCAAAGGGCTTATCATGAATCCAGAGGTAAAGTATTTCTCTCCAAAGACTTCTAAACATTAAAATGCAATTGTTTGGCAAAGAGGGCCTCTACCACATGATACTGGAGATAGCTAGAATGTGATACTGTCCAGAAATATGAAATAATACTAGTCATAGATAGAGCATACTGTCTTCATATGTGTAGAATAAATTATATTTAAGATAATTTATTTGATTTCCTTTAGTATATGGTTAATATGCCTAATTTCTGATTTCAAGTCTCAAAAATAGAAAAGTGACATCCACAAGATGGCGGGATAAGAGGTCCTAGGCTTTACTACCCTCCACTGAGTCAACCAGCAACTACCCACAGACAGAATCACCTTGTTTAAAACTTCAAAACATGGGAATCATCCTAAGGCTCCTGCATGTACCCTGGGACTGAATTAAAATCTTCACTGAAAAGGTAAATCAAAACAAAAAACAAAAACCAGTCTTGCTTTGGCTGCATTATTCCCTTCCCCCAAGTTGGCCATGCAACAAACAGAATTTCCCAGGCCCCACAGTATACACAGTGGGTGAGTGGGGGAGCCGGGAAACTGAAGTCATTGTCCAAACAATTAGGCAGGAAAAAGAAATATCATATCCAAACAGGAGAATAAGTACAATTGTTTCTATTGATGGCATGTTCTTACATATAGAAAGCTGCAAATATTATATCCCCAAAATTAGAACTGATAAATTGAGTAAAGTTGTGGGATACAAAATGAAAAGACAAAAGTCAGTAGCATTTCTCTACACTAGAAATACTTTCTTAAAAAAATAATAAAGAGGCCAACTCTATTTACAATTACTACAAAAATAAAATACTTAGGGATACATTTTTACCAAGGAGATAAAAGGCATACACATTTAGAAAAAAAACATTAATAAAGAAAAGTAATGATAAATAAATAAATAAATCTTTCTTGTACATGGATTAGAAGAATAAGTACTGTTAAAATTGATAGATTCAGTGCAATACCTACCCAAATTCCAATATTATTTTTCATAGGAGTAGAGCCCTAATATTCATATGGAACCAAAAAAGTAAAAAAAAAAATCCAAATATCCAAGTTAACCTATAGTAAAATAAAAACAAAGCTGTAGACATTATACTGTGTGATTTTCATATAAACAGATATTAATTTTAAAAAATCATGGTACTGGAATTGAAGCACACACATCAACCAGTAGAACAACATAACTCAGAAATTAACCTCTCTGCAGTCAATTGATTTTTGACAAAGATGCCAAAAATATATAATTGAAGAACAGTCTCTTTAGTAAACAGTTTTATCCAGCAATAAACACACATAGGTATAAAAAATAAATAGGCAAATTGATTTACATACAAGTACAAAGCTTCTGCACAGCAAAAGAAGCAATTAGCAGAGTGAAGAGAAAAATCTACAGAACGGGAAAAAATATTTTCTAGCTGCACATCTGATAAGATACTTGTATCCAAAATGTATAAGAAAGTGAAACAACTTTGTGAAATAAAATAATCTGATTGGGAAAAGGCCAGAGACTGAAGTAGACCTTTCTCAAAAGAATGTATGTGAGTTGTTAACTGTTACATCAAAGAGATTAATCACTAATTATTAGAGAGACCTAAATAAAAACCACAATGGGATATCACCATACACCTTTTACAATGGTTGCTATTAAAAAGGTAATGATTAACAAGTGGTGGTAAAGATGTGGAGAAAAAGGAATACTTGTATTCTGTTAGTGGGAATTTAAAATAATATAAACTTTACAGAAAACAGTATGGAGATTCCTTAAAAAAAAGAAAAGAAAAGAGAAAACTGTCATATGATCCAGCAATCCCACTTCTGGGAGTTTTCTTGAAATATTTTAAATTGGTTTGTTTAAGAGATGTTCTTACTCCTGTGTTCATTCATTGCAGCACTAATCACAATAGAGAAAAACATCCCTAGTGTTCATCAACAGATGAATGAATAAAGAAAATATAGGACATATATGCAATGAAACCCTATTTGATATTTAAAAATGAAGAAATTTTCTCATTTTTGACCACATAAATGAAATTGGACAATACTATGCTAAATAAAATAAGTGAAATACAGAAAGACAAATACTATATATTCTCACTTGTATGTGAAACCTAAAATGATTGAACTCAGAAACAAAGTATAATGGTGGTTACCAGTGATGGGGTGAAGAAAATGGAAAGATGATATTAGAAGTATTGTACAATGTAATATCACTAAGACAGGACATTTCTAATGTTCTCATTATAAAAAATGTAAATAATTGAGGTGATTAGTATATTAATTGGCTTGAATTGATTATATATGATTTAAAATTTATAAAATCAATATATCCCTTAAATATACTATATGACCATAATTTGTTTAAAGATAAAAAGTGTATTTTTAAAAATTTAAAAATATTTAGAAACATAAAGCTATATATTTGTCTGTGTGTGTATGTAAATATACACATATATGTTTGAAAAATAGAATTGTCTTCCAAAAGTGATATAAACAAAGATGTAATGATGATGAACTAGGAGCTAAAAAATCTCACACATATAATCTTTTGTCTTCACTAATATGCTTAATAGACGAAATCAATCAGTATGTTCTTTTTATTGAAAACACTATTTTATTTTTATTGCTATTGTTTTAACAATAGAATTAGGTTTTCCTACTGAAGCATTATGCAGAGTTCCAGTGTGTATATATATTGGATTAAAATAAAAGAACTTCTCTTGAAGGTGTGTCAGAAAGCAGAGGAGCCTAACCTGAAAATTTAGTTGATGAAGCCAAGAAGCATCTGCAGGAAATCACAGAGTTTGGGAGCACTGTGTGAAAGGCATTGACCTTGTCAGACTTTCATTGATAAAAAATGTGTACAGTTCATCATCTTGGACCTTCTTAGGTAATAGAAGAGTGGTCCCTGAAATCCAGTCCTTAATTTTCCCCCATGTTATTGAAGTAAAATTGACAAAAAAATTGTATATATAAATGTAATCTGTACAACATGATGTTGATCATTGAGAAGTGTGAGAGAATTTCTTAGTTATATTTGTGTGTGTGTGTGTTGAAAGTACTTAAAATCTACTATCAGCAAATTTCAGGTATGAAATATTTATTATCAAGTATAGTTCTCATTTCATACATTCTATTCCCAGAATTTATTCATTGTATAACTTAATTTTTTTTCACCTTGGCCAAATTTCCTATTTTCCTACCCCTTTGCCCCTAGTAACACTTTTATTCTCCATTTCTGTGGGCTTAATTTTTTTTAGATTCCACATGGATTTATATATGCAGAATTTATCTTTTTCAGTCTGACTTACTCTTTCTTTTATAAGCCTCAACAATAATTTTAAACTCTCTCTCTCTCTGTATGTGTGTGTGTGTGTGTGTGTGTGTGTGTGAGAGAGAGAGAGAGAGAGAGAGAGAGAGAGAGAGAGGTTTTCTTCTGTTTATCTGTCAAAGGATACTTTGTTGTTGTTGTTGTTTTTCATATCTGAGCTATTGTCAATAACCAATTGTGTATTAGTTAGGTAAGCTTTTATCTGTATTGCCTACCAGTACTAATAGATAAACTCATTGTCATCAGAAGAGGTTAATAGACTTAATCTGTTAATAGGTTTGTATGTGACATTGGATAAACAGGTCATTAGCTTTCCTTTTAACCCTCTTAACCCAGAACTGAAAGGGGTTTAAAGTCAAGGGAACTTGGATAGTATCTTTGTGTCCTCTGGCTGTGTACAACATAGTATGACAGACCAGGTGGCTTAATAAACATTTCTCACAGTTCTGGAGGCTGATAAGTACAAGATCAGGGTGGAGGTGGGTCAGTTCTTGGTGAAGGTTTCAGATAGTGTTCTCTATGTCCTCACGTGGTCTTTTCTTGGTATGTGAACTTGAGATGAGAGAGAGAGATCATGTGTCTCTCCTTTTGGTCAAGATATTAATACCATCATGAGGATGATATTTTCTTTTTTTCTTAGCTCCTTTTACCAAAGGGAAACTCACCATCATATCCTCAAAGCATGACTTAATAAAAAACTATAAAGGGGCTGGGGGTTTGGCTCAAGCGGTAGCGCGATCGCCTGGCATGTGTTCTGCCCGGGTTCGATCCTCAGCACCACATACAAACAAAGATGTTGTGTCCGCAGAAAACTAAAAAATAAATATTAAAAAAAAATTATCTCTCTCTCTCTCAAAAAAAACAAAACTATAAAGTAGTAGAAATCAGCAGAGCAGAGGAAGGGACAGGGGGAGGTAAGACAGGAGGTAAGGGGGAAGTACTAGGGACTGATCTAGAGCATTTTATATTCTATGCTTGTATATTATATATGTATATATATATAATTCCAATATGATTGATATCCTTGAGCCGAACTAGTTTTTGGTTGCTTTTAGCCATATATATACATATATACACATACACACACAAACACACACACACATACTCAGGAAAGTTAGGTCATATTTATTCCACTGTTCTTCCCTCTTTCCATACCTGCTCCCCATTAATCCCTTTCCTCTACTCTATTAGTCATTATTTACATAGAATCCATCCCCTCTTTTCTATTCATTTTAGAAAATATTCTAACTTTGATTTTCTTGATCTGGCTTATTTTGCTTATCATGATGATCTCCAGTTCCATCTATTTACTGGCAAATGCCATAATTTCATTCCTCTTTATGGGTTCATTGTGTATATATACCACATCTTATTTATCTTTTCTTTTTGATGGGCACCTACACTGGTTCCACAGTTTGGCTATTGTGAGTTGTGCTGCTATAAACATTGATGTGGCTGCATCCCTATAGTTTTCTGCACATCTTTAGTAGAGTATGTGGCATCTCTATAGTATGCTGAACCTATACTATTCCTATCCGTGTCTCTCAAGATGCACAAATGTCAGTTCAAAATGAGTCAAAGGCCTAGGAATGAGACCAGACATTTTGAAGCTGCTAGAAAAAAATATATACCCATACTCCTTATTGGCATAAGCATCAACTTCCTTAAGAAGACTCCTAACACATAAGAAATTACACCAAGAATCAATAAGTTGGATGTGGCATCAAATTCAAAAGCTTGTGCACAGCAATGAAGGCAATTAAGAGCATGAAGAGAGGGCCTACAGAATGTGAGAAAACCTTTGCTACTTGCTCCTCAGGGGATTAATATAGAGAATATATAAATAACTCAAAAAACTTAACACTTAAAATCCAATTAATAAATTGTCAAAAGAAATAAACAGATACTTTTCAAAAGAAATACAAATGGACAATAAATAGATGAAAAAAAGTGTTCAACATCTTCAGAATCAGAGAAATGCAAATCAAAACTACATTAAGATTTTATCTCACTCTAGTCAAAATGGCAATTATTAAAATATAAATCAAAAATAAACATTCATGAGAATGTGAGGATAAAGGGACACACTCATATATTGTTGATGGGATCATAAATTAGTGCAACCACTCTGCATATCAGTATGGAGAATCCTCAAAAAACTATGAATGGAACCACTATATGACCCAGCTATTCCACTCGTTGGCATCTTTCCGAAAGATTTAAAATCAGTATATTCTTGAAAAAGCATTCATCATTAACTAATTAACCATCAGTCTATATTTCTAGCATCCATGGTTTTGTTTGCAATTTATTGATATAGCAGCAATTTTTCTTACTACTACAATTCTTCAGCATGTAAACTTCAATTTGGTCATATTTGAAAGTCCCAAGTGTACTGCAGTCATATTATACTATATTTTAGTATGCCCAATTGCCATACCGTTTATTCAGAGCTAAATTCTCATTCCAATATGATAGATATTCTTGAGCCAAACTGGTTTTTGGTTGCTTTTAGCCTTATCTGTAAATAAGACTCATCCATTTGGTCTTAAAATCACATTATATAAGTGACCATGTTAATCAAACAGGGAGTTAATTCCAACCACTTTTAAGCTCTAACCAGTAGAGAGTTTGGTCAAGGTATCTAAAATGTTCTTGGCTATTTGAGTGAAGCTAAGCTATAAATCATGTGACAGATGAAACACATTAAGTAGAAATAGACTTCCTAAGAAAAAATTTTAAATGCAGTTAAACTATATGAAGGAAATCACTCTTAAAAGTTTCCCTTAACCTACCCAGGTGTCAGTCAACCTGCTGACAGTGGACATCATGAAGATAGACTCAGCCCCTGAAACCTGACCCCTTGCCTCATTTGAATAGCTTCTCCTCAATAAAAGGGGTCAGCACTTGCTCTCTCTCTCTCTTTCTGCGGACCCTTAAGGTCAGAGGAGCCGTCACAGCAACCCCAAAGATAAAGGTAAAAAAAAAAAAGTTTCCCTTAACAACTCTATTACACTTTTTTGTTTATGAATACAAATACAGCTTCAGGTTTGCTTAATTCAAGTTGTTCTATGATAATGATTATGACTGTATGCTTGCTAAGAATATCTATAAATAGCTGGCAGTAAGTTTGTCTTCACAGACTAATATAAAGGTGTCATTTTTGATCCTGGGAAATGTGACTTACAATCTTTACAGACATTTGTGTCAAGTGGTATGAAATCTGTAATTCATGTGATCACACTTTCACACAAAGAAGTTAGGCAGTTCAAAATCTTGATAGAAAGATTCATAGATGAAAAATCAATGTTGAATATGCTGATAAATAGTGAACATTTATTGTATTATCATCTAGAGAGCTGCAGATGAACTAGACAGTTCTGACACTATTTCTGATCAGTTTCTTAGGAATGTGACATGTTGTTTTAAATGGATCATCAGTTGGTTCTGCAGTGAGGCAGTACAAACCGATTGATATTACCACCAATTATAGTCTTTAATGTAATATCTACAAAACAGGCAACTACATAAAACTGTAAAACACCAGTGGGAAAAGAACACATTACAAAGTGACTTCCAAGCACATGTGTATATTCAGACTTCATGACAAAGCTTTCAACAATAAGGAATGTTTTATGAAAATAACATTCTCTGTATAATAGCAAGGCTGTTAATACTAAATGACTAAAATGACTGTTACTTACTTTTTAACATCTGCAAAGGAAAAATGTTTTAATTTAAACCATTGATCAGGATGTGTCTGTCATCTCTGTATTATTAACAACATGAAAAAATCTAAAACAATCTATTTTCACCAAAAATCCTTTATACTATTTAGTAATGAAAATGTCACTTATTTTTCATGTTTAATGAAGCCAAACACCTAATCTTTCAGTAATTTAGTGGATATTATACTTATGATAAAAGATATTTTTTTGTTGAAAAGATGTTTTATAGAGAGATATCCAATACACGAAAGTAGCTATTGCTCTAAAAACAACAGATGTGAGATATTTTAAAATTATTACTTGCATCAATGGTGTCTAGGTCTGAGAACTGTATTTGACCATACTCTGTGCTTGTGTGTACAGATCTTTTTTGTTTGTTTGTTTGGTTGGTCTTTGTTGCTGTTGCTGTTGTTGTTGTTGTTGTAGGAGGTACTGATACATATCTATCATGCCTCATTTTTCAAAAGCATGAATTCATGGTTGACATGGAAATGTGGATTTATTGGATCTCAACATATCAAGCTAGGAGCTAGGTATTTGACAAGAAGATATTTCAAAGTCCTATCACAGTTCAGCTGCTGTACTAAGTGGCTCTGGATAATGCTCCAGTGAATACTATAATAGCTTGAGGTAGCAGATGTAATGCTGCAGCATATTGGAGTGGGACTGAGTTAGTCCAATAAGCTTTCAGAGAATGACAAAGCATATGTTATAGGCCTTGGAGATAGTTTCCATGTAGAAGTTCATAACGGGTCCTTATTCAATTATCTTGATGTGCACATTACAAAATTATCTCATACTAACTTGATTTTTTCATGCACTTTGATGAAGGACTAAGTTAACTTTCTTTTACAATTCAAACTATTATGTGTTTTTTATGTCCATTTCAATTGATATAATTTTATACAATCCAATATTTTGTTTACATAATATGCCAATAAATGTTTTCTATTCATAATTTTAGTGAATGAATAAAGATAAAATGAATGATCAAATAATAAGGGTAAGGATCATTAAGTCATTCATTTAATCTTCATGGTTTTAGACTATAAAATGTATGAAATACTCTGAATAGATAGTGATCTGTGCAGCTTTTAAGGAACAGCAAGATGAGAAATTCTGCAATCTAGTTATGTGATTAAATTGATTTTTTTCTTAATTGATACAATTGCTTCATTGCTGTATAGAAACAGACATTTTCTTATTACAAAATGATCCAAAATTTGAATTTTCCTTATTTACTTAAATAGTATTGGTTCATATTCTTTGAACACTACCTCTTTACTCTCAAAAGGCTTTTACCATTTTAACTTGTTTTTTTTTTTTATTTTGTACCTATCATCTTCCTTGCAAAATCATATGCATTTCTAATATAGTATCCATGACATTATTATGCCAATGATATTATTATATTCTTAATACTGCTTTATGGCACCATGAAAACCATAGAGAGAATATTGTAGAATAGATAATAAGGGATATTTTCTTACACGTTTGTCGGTGCGTGGAATTTCTCTACATAAAATCTAATTGGGTGGGAATAAATATCTGACCAGCATAATACAATCACCATTATACACAGAATGATTCTTTCTGTACACAAAAAGCAGAATCATTATTTTTCACTAAAAGTAAATTTTACTTTGCCCTGTTTACACTTGCCATGGTTCAGTGTGTGTGTGGAGGGGGAGCAATATCAGTGTGTAGCCTATTTGAAAAGTAATAGTGACCATGGTTAGTTTTGTACAGAAAAAAACTGTGCTGAAACAAGTGCATGTCTTCAAGTTTAATTCTTTTTGATTTTCTTATATGTTTTGAGATTAATTTCTAATAGAGAAAACTATACTCTTTACTGAATTTCATTTAAGGCAGAAAAGAAATTAATTATGCTTCTACATATTTTAACAGATGAAGCAGGTTATTTTATCCTTGTGTCTTAAGCTAAAATAGTTGAACCACCATAGTATAATGAAGACTTTCTTCCAGGTTTCTAAGCTGCCTCCCGGTATACAGAAAATTAATTATGATGCAGACAAGTTTCTGGAAAATTCTATTTGGAGAGAGGATAGCACCTGTTTCTTCCCTCTTACTCTGTAGTCACAAAAACAAAAAGATGGTTATAAAAATCCAGACTGTATTATGAGAAATGCATCTACTGGGATTAAAAAATGAAAAAAAAAAAGAAAAAAGAATTTGGTTTGTGCACATGATGTGAACAGGTCTAAAAGAATAAGATACCCACCCATCTGAGGTTTATAAAAGAATAAATATTTCTGCACAAAATGCAAAGGAAATCAGATAATAAACCCTCAACTTTAATTGCCAAGCAGGACTGCTTTTTCAGAAGCCTGCATCTGTTGTAAACAGACCAGACAGATATACATAGAAATAGAAAGCTTCAAAGAAAGGGTGTGATTCACAAGCCTTGTTTTAATAGCAGTATCAAGCTTTCTTTTGAAGTAGATCAGTCTTCGAAGCAGGTGTCTTAAAGGTGCCATCAGACTGCTGAAAGTCAGGTAGTGTTTGAAAGCTTGCCAGCTTGAAAGCCATTAATTGACAAGCCTTGAAAGTCCAGCAAACAGAAAAGAAAATTATACAAAAGAGTGAGCCTTGATTCCTCGCACCTCACCCAGAGAAACAGTAGAGGGAGCTGCCAATCTTTCAAGACTGAAGTATGCAGTGTGCAACTTCAATGATTGACCTCAAAATAAGATTTTCACAGGGCAGAAAGCACTATAATGTCTTTAATTGCCAGATGGCACATGCTTTGTGTTATTTTATCAAGTACCTACTCAACTTTATCTTGAGGAAAAAGTAAAGCATAAACAAAATAGCTTATTCTTGCTGATCATGCCTAGGTGCTAATATTTGTGTTAATCAAAATATGACACTCTGGCTTTTTGAAAAGAGCAAAGTACAGAAATAAGCATATCTTAATCATAGACATTGCAGGGCTATTTAAAGTCCATTTTATTTGTAAGGATTTTTATTTTAGTGTAAATATAATTATAGATAAATTTATTCTTTACCCTTCCTAAGAAGGTGTCTCAGGAATACAATTTAAACTTAGGTACACTGAGAAATTGGGAAGTCTGTTATAGATATTTAAAAACACAATGATATAATAAATACATAGCACTGGAAATGTTTATTTAGTGTCAACTGCAACTTGAGATGATCTCTCTCTTCATTTGACTGCTAATTGCCCCAGGCAATCCTTTTGAAAATGCAACAGAGTGGTAAACTACAAACCAACAGAAAACCTGGAGATGCTAAATGTGGAGAGAACCTCATAAGAATGCAAAATTGGTTATTAGAAAAAGCATCCCATCTGCTATGGAGTAATTAAACATGATGCTTTGACATTAGGAGTGTCTTGTTGCATTTTCTGAGGTGAGAAGGTATCCTAGTAGACTGTCGCCTCATTGCTCTGATTTCTATGCTCTACACAGGCACAAATTTGACAGGCTTAGATGAGGAAAAGATTCGGAAAATAACTATTCCTCCTTCCCAATACCAGCATCTTAGTTTTTCTTCAAAAATGTGATCTATTTGTCTTTTCTGCTGTTTCAAAGTAGAATCAGGAAAGGCATGCAGGATATGCAATTATCCAAATTAATATATACATGGCCATATGAAGAGGAAATGTTTATGTAAAGGAACTTCAAGATTAATTCTTTTTGATATTACTATCTTTAGTTTGGTTACAAAATTGTATGTGTTTGAAAAAATTCATAGAAATGTACCCTAAAATAGTGATTTTACTTTTTTGTTAAAAAACAAATTTAAAAATATGTTTGAAAGAACATGATAAAAACTATATTTCATACTTAAATTTCAAAATTAACCACTTTATATTCTGGTTCACTGTTCCTCATTTATGTAGGCTTAGTCCATAAATAGTAAAGAAACATAAATATGGCTCTACTTTTTAAAGAAAAATAGGTGGAATATTTGAGATGTTACAAAATATGTGATATACACTCAAAAAGAAAAAAATCAGAATAAAGAATTCTCACACTTAACTCTTGCTACCTTCAAGCATAATTCCTCTTGTGTATAGTAGATTATTTTATTTTTCTTATGGTTGGCCAAACTTCACCTGGATTAAAGGCTAAATTTAAACTTGAGCTTCTTAAGATGCACTTCAAAATGCACTGAGTTCCATCTTTCATGTGCTCTTTCTATTACATACTCTGTAACATCTTTTTAGAATGCACTCAGGTTCATTCCAATTCGAAGATCGTTTTTTTAGCTTTCAACCCTCTGTTCAGTCAATCCCTTTTGTATTCCTAGTGATAGCACATTGTGTGGCATAGAGTAGATGCTCAATAAATCGGCTGAATAAGTAAATAAAACACTGACAAATTATATTTGGGTTTATAGCTAATTTACATAAAATAAAATAAAGTAAGCATTTCTTATTTGCTTTAAAAGAGAGATGTGATGATTCAAATCCATTTATTGGATATCTTATCTCTCAACCTCGAGCACTTTGGTCTAGAGCATGGTATAATGAATTCGTGTGGAAACGGTATGACTGATCATTTCTTCATACAATTATTTCATGGGAATTGGCATAAAGAATTCCCTATGATGTTAAAAAGTTCCTTATCACGGTGACCCAGAATGCTGTCATAGGATGTTTGCATTTGGTTGACTGATATGAGGGACAATTTCACAATGCTTATTTTTATGCTTTTAGCATGACTACCTTCAACATTTTACTTGGAAACGTTTTGTTTTGTTATTTCAATTCCTTTTAAGTATTTTTGTTCTTTCACACCTCACATTCCCTTTAAGTGGTAAGATTCCTTCAAATTATTGAGAGTACAGTTGATTTGCATTCCTTTTTCAGGCATATCTTAATGATGGTTTACAATAACTTCTGAATTCGGGGAATATTGAACATGTGGTATAATAAAATAGTTATGCATAATTGATTTGAAATCAAAATATTGAGTACAGATTCAAAGAAAGCACCACGGTAATTGAAGTTGGAAGCTATTCAACCTTGCTAAGATTCAATTTCTTCTACACAACCAGAACAGTGATAATCACTACTTTAGACTATGTTAGTCATATATTAGATTGTTAGTCAGTTTTCTGTTACTGTAATTTGTATCTGAGATAATCAACTTATGAAGATAAAAGAATTATTTTGACTCACATTTTTGGAGTATTTGGTCATGGTTCACTAGCTCCATTACTTTTTAAGCTTGTGGCAAGACAGTAACCATGGTGGCATTATGTAGTACAAGAAACCTCATGGCTAGGTATGAAAGAGAAGGAGGAAAAAACTGGAATTCCTTAATTATCATCAAGGGCACAGCCTCAGTGACCTAAAATCTCCTACTCTGCCCCTCTTGTTTCTACCACCTCTCAATGGTGCCAAGATGGGGACCAGGTTTTCCATATGTAAGCCTTTGAGGGATAACCTGAATCCAAACCATTTTAGTTTTCCTTCAGGATTATAATGAATAATGGAAACCCTTGATAGCGTTTAACAACAGAAATAATGACAATAGTTATATCAATATCGTTGTATTCATTACCATTATGTTTAATGATTTTAATACCATTCACTATTATAAAATTCCATAAATTAATTTTTCTGTCCCCCCTTGCAGGAAGATGTATGCAAATGTTTATAATCTAGGTGGATGCTTCTTAAAATTAGATTGACTAGTAACTGTATACTGAATGATTCTTTTCCTTAAGTACTTGGTTTTTGATCACAGTCTATTTCATACCTATTTGTCTTTAAAAATAATGATAGAAGAGTAACAGATAATGTTGGATATTACTTTTAGCAGGAGAGTGGGACTTTTCCAGAATTCTCTCCAACAGATTGCTGGTGTATTGCTCATGTTTCTACTAGTGACTAAACTCACCATATATCTGCTAAATTAACAGGACCTTAATAGAATTTTGGACTTTTCCAAGGTAAATGGTGATAAGTTATACTGCAATGTCTCTGTTTTCACCCAGTGCTGAAGACAACACAGATCTTATTAAGATCAGCACTGCAAATGGTCAAAAAAAAAAATCAAGCTCTAGAACAATAACAAAAAAGAAAAAGAAAAAAAATGTATATCTCCATTTCTAACCTGTTCAGTTTTGTTTTGGCTTCATGCATTCAACCTAATTCTGCCACTGACATTTGTCTTCATTCCAAATTGGTTATAAGGATGATTTCCTTTGGTAAGTATAATTTTATTTTTTAGCATTTTTAACACTGTGGTTTGAAAATATAAAAAGTATTTAAATTATTTGGGAAAAATATGACATTACAGATTACTATTGTGATGCTCAAAATGAGGATAACAGTCTTTTTTGAGTGATAATGTCAAAATGAGTTTTATTGTTGTATATAAAAATATTGCTACTTTTTAAAACAATGAGTTTGATTTCCTTACTTAGACTTACCCTACAATGTGTTTAGTAGGGAGATACATTTGTGACATGGTAATTGTTTAAAAATAAAAACAAATTTCAACAAAACATCTAGAATAGATGATTTGGATTCTTGACAAGCCACAAAAGAGTGTGGTAAGCCATTCTTATAGACCGTGGCCGCCATTAGAAGATGGTGCCGGCTTCCACTGTGGCCTGTGATAAACAACTCCTTTTATGGAGAGTTGGCGCGCAATCCCTTATCACCCTATGAGAGAGATCCACGTGGCGGCTTGGGATTGGGATGCGGGGGGCTTTATTAAGCTGTGCTTGGGTGTGTCGGGGGCGGGCGCTAGAAGATGATACATGACTCAAGGCCTGAATAAACTGCTGAAAGAAGAATCCTGTGTCGTGTTTTCCCTTGCTGGCGAGGGGTCGCGACAAAAGAGCATGTTCTCTATAACACTGTTTAAGTCTAATCTAAGATTTAATTAAGGTATTTACTTTTTAAGCAGTAGATGCTAACTAATCAACTAAATGTGCCAAGAACTCTTCTTGCTGTTAACATAAAACTGTGAAAGAGACAGAAAACATGGCAGCCGTGTCTCCAGCAGTGGGTTGTCATGCCGGGTATTATTTTGTAATAGTGGGCCTGTATAGTTGATATACTGATTTTGTGGTTAGAGATTCTGAGACCTGTATCAAATGATGGGGTTGTGTTTTAGGGTCAGTGGTGCTGAAGAAATATCTATTTTGCATATGCTTAGGTAAATTTAGATATTGGTATAATTTAGAGACATTGAATACTTTTATAATTTTTCCTAAAGTCATATAAAACACTTCAGTCAACATGTTCAGAGATCACTTAATCCAACTCTCATTATTCAAATGAGAATATTGAAGCCAAAATGGCAGTTACAGAATGACAGAGTTTTGGGTTTTTTAATATTTTTTTAGTTGTGGATGGACACAATATCTTTATTTATTTATTTTTATGTGGTGCTGAGGATTGAACCCAGTGCCTCACACACGTGAGGCAAGTGCCCTGCCACTTAGCCACAACCCCAGGCCCCAGATTGACAGAGTTTTTGCAAAGTAGATTTCAGTATCCCTAAATTCTGATTTTTTGTTTAGTGTGATATTCAATATACCATAGGATACCTTCCACTTGGTATCCTATGTTTATGAATTTATTTAACTATAACTGCAGTCTTGTGGTTGGAAGGCATTATCTTGATTACATGAATAAGAAAGATCAGGCTCAGTGAAGTTATTTAACAAAGTTAATAGAAGGTTTTAAATGAAAATCAAATCTTTCTGATGTCAAAGTTCAAGCCTTAAAAGACTACACTGAAGTGCATTATTGACCAAGTTATTTGATTTTATTGAAAGAATGTAAAAAAGAAAATTAAAATATAGTTTAAAATTCAGGCACCATGAAACTGACAATTTCTATTCCTTTCCCAAACAGATACACTGCTCAAGGCGGGACTGATTCAGGAAAACCTGTTTTAGCTTTGAAAGCCATGCTGTCATAATTTTACTTATTTAGTTTTGTCATCAGAAATTTCCAGCATGTATGGTCAATGTTGTACCCCACACATTAAAAAAAGATAAATCTATTCTAATGATTTAGATTATAACTAGAATTTACTTCTCACTTTTCCTTTGGCAGTAATACCACATTTCCCTGAAAAAATATCAACATTTCCTACCTATAAGCTTAGTATCTTTCCTTTGTTACAGTATATAGATACCTTTTAATAGAAATTTGCCTTGAAATTCTTCTCCATTTCAAAAAATAAAAATCCTACTTCCCAGGTAGCTTTGCAGAATGATGGTATTTTTATGTAAGAGATCTACGTTTTGATTTACTTTTTTTAGTTTTGGGTACTGGGGATTGAACTCAGTCGTGCTTAACCACTGACACATTTCCATCCTTTTTTATATTTTATTTAGAGACAAGGTCTCATTAAGTTTCTTAGGGCCTTGCTAAGTTACTGAGGCTGGCTTTGAACTCACGATCCTCCTGCCTCAGCCTTCCCAGCTACTGGGAATACAGGTATGGGCCACTGTGTCAAGCTAGAGATCTCCATTTTTAAAAATCTTTGCCTATATCTGGTTTTCAATGTTGTTATAGTTTGGATGTGAGATGTGCCCCAAAACTTATGTGTGAGACAATCAATGCAAGAAGGTTTAGAGGAAAAATGATCAGGTTATAAAACCCTTAATCCCATCAGTGAATTAGGGATTAACTGATTGGTAACTGAAGGCAGGTAGTGTGTGGCTGGAGGAGGTGGGCATTGGGGGCATGTCTTTGGTGTATTTATTTGTATTTGGGGAGTGTAATCTCTTGCTGTGCTTTCTGATCATCACGTAAACTGCTTCCCTTGGCCATACTTTTCTACCATGATGTTCAGCCTCACCTCAATCCCAAGGAATGGAGCTAGCTGTCTATGGACTAAGACTGCAGAAACTGTGAGCCCTTAAAAAAACTTTTCCTCCTCTACAATTGTTCTGGCCTGGGTCTTTCATTCATAGCAGCACAAAAAGCTTACTAAAACAAATGTCAACCTATTATCAATTAAATATACTTTGTTACTTGTAATGCAAATACTGAAAACTATGTGGGGTGGTCAGAGCCACCCCTGTCTCACTTCAAAGTTAGGTCAGACAAGGCAGAGTATACCCAGGTGAGCAGAATAAGTTAATTTTTCTCTACATCTGGAGCATTTTCAAAGTCATGTTACACAAAGTGTACTCAAAAAATGTGTGCAACCAAGGAGACCGGATGAACATGCGCTCAGAACAGAAGTTGCTACTCCATGAGCTCTTTTTGAAGAAAAAAAAAAAACGGAGTTCTTTATCTCATTTGGTCACAGACTACTGGAACAGAATTAAGTTCTTTTGCCACAGGCAGCTCCTTAGCATGCCCAGGAGGAGACTATGAAGTAACCTGGAATGAGCATACTAGCTATTTGAGTCTTGTGAAACTGGATAATTAAAAAAAAAACTAAATGAACAAAACATTCTTTAAGAGTAATTTGAATGGGAAATGTGACTGAGTCAGTAATTAGTAATAGGAATAAAGGATAAATGGCATGGACAGTAGCCAGAAGAGTTGTGTGGAAAGAAATTGAGAGTTGACACAGGTATCATAGCACCCTAAAAGGGGAAATAAAATGTGTTTACCCCTGGACTGGCAAAAGGTGCATTACTAGAGCTGCCCTGATTTTTGCATTGCTCTTTCCCATGGTTTTACCCTCAGGAAAGTACAAACATTTACTTTCCTCTCTAGACTTTTCAATTCACAAAACCTCTGTCATGAATCCCAATAATTGTCATCTGTGCAAACTAAAAGACTTTGTGCAGAATCAGTGTTGATAAAGACTAGATAAGGTGAAGAGAAAGTGTTATATTAACCCTAAAAAGGTCCATGGTTATATAGAGTGTGATATTCAGCACAGGTTTCAAAACAATTATATAAATGATCAATCAAATTAACACCAAATATAAATATTTATTTTACACCGAGCCTACTGCATCTTCTCAAAAGTTGAAAAAAGATACTTTATAAGAGGTGTTAGTAAATTCTGTACAATTACTAGCTTGAACATTGATCAATGATATTTAATTCACTTTAAACTTTCCTATCATCTCATTTCACCATCTTTCCTACCCCTTGCCCTCTCCAGACGGACATTAAATGACTCATTCATAAAGACATGAATGGTGGGACTCTACTTTGTGTACAACCAGAGAAATGAAAAATTGTGCTCCATTTGTGTACTATGAATCAAAATGTATTCTGCTGTCATGTATAACACATTAGGATAAATAAATAAATAAATAAATTTAAAAACTAAACTTTCCTATCAAATGTAGTTCTAATAAAAATTTGGGTTTCAAATATTTATTTTATTACAAGTAAATGTGATTTTCAAAAGGAGATTATTGTAATCTATTTTTTTGTGCTCATATTTGTATCCTCCAATAGAGTCTTCAAAATTTACAACTATTTTATGGTACATATTATACTTAACAGGAAACATGCAATTCTGCTTACTCTAATAATTAGAAATCTTTTTTCATCATTTAATTTTTGAGATGAAAATGTACGATAAGTTTCTAAATTAAGAAATAAAATACATTAGGGAGGTTTTAAATTGGTATTTGTACTATATATGAGGTTTGTGAAATTATATTGTGTACTTTACCTATCATTTGGAAGAAAAAATAATTACATTTTTTGAAAGGTTTTTTATTCATATCACACAAAAATCTGTGAAAAAACAGAGTTCAGCATGCAAATTTCAATGTTATCCACATGTGAATTGCTGTAAAACAAGGGATAAATGTGATTGAAGCATTTCTGTAACAGCTGCATAAATCATTCTTTATCTTGCTTCTCATTGCCTTATAGGTATACAATGCAGCATAGAAATCTACAAATACTAGCATATTCTTCCTTTCCTTTCTCTTTCTCTATGTACTTGTAGCTCCATGCTTTCACTAGCAATCAAAGTATTTATACTGGTGGTTGAAAGAACATATGTATTAAACTAATACTCAGTAAACTAATAATAGTAGGATGAGTGAAATCTTTTTTCTGTTGCATTTCAATTGACAAAAGTGAAGGAGTAAACCTCAGTCCAACATATTTCTTAAATATACCTATGAGAATAATTATTGTTACATGTGACAATGTCTTTCATTTCTTAAAATAACATCTGATTTTACAGTGTAAATTTGTACAGTGTGTTATTATTATTTGAGAGTATAACAATGTTGTTCACTGCAGGTTATCAGAAAAAGTAAAAATCTGAAACATTTAAAATTCTTAGGCTGGAATGAGACTAACTTTTAATTCTTTGGCAAAGTGCTAAATGGTAGAAGATAATAATTTCCCTTAATGAGAAATATTATATTTCTTCCTATTCTGATAATTCTCATTCAACAAATATTCATGGGCCCTTGTTGAGGGTCTCTTGAAAATATGGCAATGTAATTTATATGCTCCTATAATTTCTTTCTTCTTTTACTTTTTTTTTTCCACTTCAGAACTAGAGGATTGAACCCAAGGTTGTTTAGCCACAGAGCCACATCCTCAGGCATATATATATATATATATATAT
>NW_025999998.1:327407-468457 GCF_001458135.2 Marmota marmota marmota
ATGTAAATATATATATATATATATATATATATATATATATATATATATATATATGAGACTGGGTCTCGCTAAGGTTGCTTAGGGTCTTGCTAAATTGCTGAGGCTGGCATCAGACTTGAGATACCACTCGGCCTCCCAGGGCACTAGGATTATAGTCGTGCACCACCTCATCTGGCTGCCCCTATGACTTCTACATGGGAATGGATAAAGTGTGTTGGTAGAAACAAGGGTTTTCTTACAATTATTCATTTAACACAATTATTGAGCATTATTTATTAATATGTTGATAGACACTAAGAAATTCCAGAGTTAAGAAACTCAACATTGTCCCTGCTTCATGAAACAGAGCTAGTAGTGAAAAAATGCTGACCTGCCCTGGCCTACTTTCCTTGGCGTTAAACCATTATAATCTTCAGCTCATTTCAGAACAACAGAATATCTGTTTTTTAGAAAATATTTTGGTTTAAATGTTTTCCAAATTAAGAGGCATTTCTCTTACAACCCAAAGCTATCTGGATGATTATAGAACTAAGGGTTTTGAGAAAAGAGACATGAATTGTCCAATGTGAAAATTTTTAATTTAGTTCCTTTTTGTTACACATAATATCGGGGTTCATTTTTACATAATATATAAGCATGGTATATAATTTGCTCTAATTCAATCCCCAGTACTTCCTTTTTCCCTGACCCCTTTCCCCTACACTAGTGATCTTTATGCTGTTTATTATTTTAATTAGTGCTTTGTGAATATGCATGAAGGTGAGATTCACTGTGGTATATTCACAGTGTGGTTAGGTGTGAGTCATTCCAACCTTCTTCCCTTTTCTTCCCCTCTTTCCTTTCCCTCAATCCCTTTCCTTTAGTTCACTGATCTCTCTTGTATTTTCATGGAATACCCCCAATACAAATACCTTCTTTCTCCCCGACTCTTATTTTGTTGCAGCTTCCACATATCAGAGAAAACAGTTGATCCAGAAAGTCAAAGTGTGAAGTTTTCAAATAAGTCCTTTTGCTCAGCTCTAGTTATGTGGTGTGGTGTGTGGCAGGTGTGGTGTACATGTGTATGTGTTTATATACAGAATTATTTATAGGGAGACACTCATTAAAAGCTTTCTAAATACCTGAGAGTTGAAGACCAAAGATATTGGAAATAATTTTGAAGATGAAAGAACAGATTCTAGGCATATTTTTAAACAAAATTACTAAGTCTTAGTAACCTACACGATGCTGAGGATTTAGGTGTAGGGCTGAATTACAGATAATTTTGATATGTTGAAGATGGTGGAGTTATTTACTTTAGTAGCAAATTGGACAGGAAATGAAAGGATGTACATACTTACTGGAGACATGAGAAAAACCGATAGAAAAACAGAAGGCAGCTTTTAAAACAGATATAGACACAGGAATTTAGGATTGTAGCTGAGGTTCTTGTGAATCCACTAGTTTGAAATAACAGTAATGGTAGGCCATATTAAGTAATATAGAAATCTCAAAATGAAAATTTCTGTTGGCAAAAATAATTTTCAAACATACTAAGACCAGTGTAGTAGTTGAAGCCATAACCATGGTTGTCATTTTTCAGAAAGAATAAATTCAGTGAAGAGAGCAAAGATCTTGGGTTGGAGCCTGAGGGACACTAACTTAAGGAAGATAAATCTATAAACATTGACCACTCCAAGTCTTGAAGAAGAGAACAACACTACAAACTCACCAAAAGTTTAGTATTTCAAACAGACACTAGTCAATAGTATCATATAATAGAGAAAAAAATAGATAATATGACTATAAAAATAGTTTAAAGTGATATTTAGAAGTAAATTATGACCTTAGTTATTCAAAATTTATTCTAACTTGACAAGTAAGTGGGTATGGAATGTTCTTTATTCCCATAATATGTTTAGCAGTCAGGAAATGCAGATATAAGGGAGACAACTGGGATTAATATAAACAAGCAGACAAAACATCCTGAGAAAAACTGCAAATTCTAAATACACAGCTAAACTTATCATCTCTTAATTTATGACATGACATTCTGTGTACTACCTTTTTAGGTGAAACATTATGTCCAGTGGCTAGGCCATAAACTCTACCATGACAAAGACCTGTGGGGCTTTTTGTGACTATATCCTGAATGACTAACAAATTATTAGCAGTATATTAGTTGTTAGTAATGGTTGAATAAATAAATGAGTGCTCCTAACCTACACAGTGACTTCCCTTCAATCTTCTCTCTACTTAATAAAAGCATCCCTCACTAACTCTACTAATTACCTTGTATTAGATATGACCTCTGTTCATGTTCCAACAATAGAGACCTAAGCTAATGGTAGTGCTGCTTTTTTTTCTGGGCATTTATTGTTCTCTCATATGTAAGAAATATTAGAAAGGTAGACTAGATTTGTTGTGACCATATAAAGACATCATTAAAACTTCAGACTCCTATTTTCTACTCTGTATTCCCTGCTGTGTGGCTTCTATGTTCAAGGTTGCCTCACTACAACAGTATGGCTTGCTCCAGCTATTGCATTCTTATTCCAGGCAGGAAAGAGGAAAGAAGGGCACCATAGAAATTGTCTGCTCAGTCAGCTCCACCCAAAGAGCATGGCTTATATGAAATTTATCAACCCAATCTGCAAGAAGGGTGAGAAATAGTTTTCAAATTGCATCTTCCTAGTGGAGAACAGCGGGGAGAAAGTTTTCCATAGACCAATAAGAGTCTCCGTCATATATTGTAATATCACTAACTACCAGGGAAACTTTGAGTCCTAGACTTATAACTACTCAACTACCCACTATGCTAGTCCTTCTTTTCTGAGTAAGTATATTAAAACTCTAGTTGGATGGTACTTTCTTGCTCAGTGTTCTTTCTCCATGTGATCTCAACCAATCAGGACCTTCCTTTTAGTCAATTTTCACTTCTCAAAAGCTTCTATATGCAACTGACTTTCCAACATCACCACTTGGAGTTTTCATAGGAGTCCCAGATACCCAGTACAAAGATTGAATCAACATCATCCTTTGAAAATCTGCATATTAGTCCTTAATGCAATCTTTTAAAAATATATATTCCTCATCTACCTATTTCCTACCTCCAGAAAATTCATGGAGATATCAGGTGGAGTCAGGGCTCTAATTCCCATCTGTAAGACAAAAAGTTCCATTTTACTCATAACTATGCTATCTAGTGGCCCAAAACCAAGCCCACAAACATACCTAATAGAAGAAATAGAAAAAAATGTAAAGATAAAATTTAAGGTGTAATATTAACAAAATTAAAATCCTGACTTGTATGGAGGCCACCACAATATACATCAAGAATATGTGTGATAAGTTGTAGAGGAGTGAATTATGCATAAGCAAAGTATAAAGGGGAAAGAAACTTGTTTGATATTTGGTCTCTACAGTCTTACAGGATATGGCACCAAATCTACCCAGGAGAGTTGAGTGATTTTGTTTTTAAGTAATAAAAGGTTTTCAAAAACTACTTCTCAAGATGCTCAACCTTCAACTTGATGTTTTTCTTCTCAGGACCCTCTAAGCAATGGCTGCTCCCTGCTCTACCTTCAAGAGCAATAGGCTCTGACTACAATAAAGGCATTTTATTTGTTATTTTTTTTCTGATTTACAAGTTGTAATTGGAAAGAAGCTCCATATCTAGAAATGACAGGTTCTTTTTCTTGACAATAGAAACTTTCGTGAGATATAAACCATGAGAAAAAGACAATGAGACAAAAAGTAAGTTTTTAATTGATACAAGTATAAATATTATTCACTTGGGTTTATTTTCCATCTACTATCATTAGCATATTGCTATGCACAATTTAATATTTAATTAAATAAATTATTTTAAATTAATCATTACTGATTTTGGACTTATCATGTGAAAACTGCTGAGCTAGAAATAGAAAGAAAAGAGGGAAAGAAGGAAGGAAGGAAGACCAGGCAGTAACATTGCCCACAGTGTTTTTCAATACAATATATATTTTTTTAATAAAATGCAACCAATTAAACTAAAAGAGAAAGTTAATTATATGTTCAATAATCCCAGGCTTCTAATAATTGACTTTCCCAGTAAGGTCCCATCAGCCCATTATCTTCAGTAATTTATTCTGTGTGGGGGGGGGGGGGACAAACAACTGGTAAAGACTATGTCTTAGTGGTTATCTGAATTATGCAAAATTAATTCATAATATAGATCAAATCATATACAGATAATTGGGAAGCTATCACATTTCTGTTCAAAGATAATATAGAATGCTTAACTTCATAGAGCATGTACCATAGCTACAACCATTTTATGAAAGAATAAAGTAAAGCAAGAAGAAAAATATGTTGGTTGCCTCATTACAGAGGTAGGGACATCTGTTTTTGAAAACATTAGAGTTATTTTAAGAAGGTATAATACTGCCTGAGGGTGCTGAGCATTAAACTCAGAAGAGGATTAACCTCAAATACCTTATGCTCCTCTCACATTACCTTTTCTTTTGATGTCCTATTCTCTTCACTGATGTTACCACTATAAAAGTGAAAAGAGGTATGATTAATTGATATGACTGATTATTTCTGGAGTTAGTTGTGTAATTTATGTATTTTCAAGGCATTTACCATGATCCTAATATGTAATACAAATATTTTATATTTTCAATTTTCTCATCAAGAATTTCTAGAACAAGTCAATAACCTGGTCCGATTGACCATATTCTGGAAGATGTATTTCTGTCACTGCAGTCACAGAAACAGAATATCAAAGTAGATGATGAGACAGATTCAAATAGTCAAGATGGGAAAGGAATTGTCCAAAAAATAAAACAACAACAAAACAAACCAACAAAACACCCTATTTGTTAATTGTTCGACTTAATAAAAGACATGCACTTTATAAACACTATTATGTATAGAATTCTGTAGATTAAAAAATACTAGGAGGAAACTATTTACTTTGGTTGATATTTTTAATGTTGTCAATATTTTAGGTATTTTTTCTGACTTTTTCAAGTGAGTTTGGCATAAGATGCAGATGATCCTTTCAAGTTTAGGAAAAAGTTATCATCTATGCCATACCTGTTTAATGAGAGACTATTGCAATTTGACCTAAAATATTTAAAAATCATTTTGCCTATGCCATTAATATAATTTTATACATGCAGATACCATTCTGTGTACTACTGAGTCTTTCAAGAAGATTAAAGTTAATTAGAGCAAATGCTGTATTTTGACCAAAAAAAAGTTTCAAGAGTTAAGAACATTTTTCAGAGAAATATAATCTTGCATGAGAGTGATAAGACTCTGTTAGAGTCTGTAAACAAGTCAGGATGGCGCCTGGCATTTTGCCAGAGGGAGTGGTTTGTGAAGTAACATCAGCAAGCCATTAAGTGTGGAGATTTCTTATTGGTTGACTGATGTATCTAGTTTATGCTAATTAAGATAAGCTGTGTGGAATGTATAAATACCGCTCCTGTCCTACAATAAAGGGCTCCCACTCCTGCTGTATCAATCTACACAAGTTGTTCGTCACCCCCCGGTTATTTTGCAGCCGGACTGCGGCAAGACTCCAGTATAAGTTTTCAGATTTCTAATTGCACACTCTCTTCTGTAATTAGAACTTCAACTAAATACGTGACTAAGAAGTGTCTTGAAAAAACTGGCTATTTAGAACTGATCTCAATGAGGATATCACAGAATCAGGCAAAGAAGGAAACTCCAAGTGTTGTTCCTGTCTACAAAACAACCATTAAGCAGAGAAAAAAACAGAATGTATCACCTGAATGAACTACATTAGTAATCCCTGGAATTTTATTGGATACTTTCAGTGATTGGGAAATTGCTTAAAGAAAGAAGAGGCTTATGTATGAAATGTCAAAATACATTCTACTGGCATGGAAAACTAAAAAGAACAAATAAATTAGAAAAAAAAAGAGTAGAGGCCAATGAACTTTTGAAATTTTATAGAAAGAAACATACTTGAATTAACTGTTCTCCCTAATTTCTCACCCAGTCCCAGCAAATAGGAAATGTTAGCCTACATTTGTGTATTGTCTGTTGTTTCAATGGGTTAGTATGCTTTTATTCTTAAAGATTAGGATTGTGAAATTTGAGAAGTCTGGTGACTCTTAAAGCAACCAATGAAGACTCTTGCCTACTTATCTTATTTGACACCTTGTAGCTCCAGTGAATTCCCCAAGGGTAAATATCTGAAGATTTAGATAGGTGAAATTATTATTAATTTTTTTGGCACAAAACAGAGTGTGTTAAGGGCAGTGTGGATCCAGATATGTAAGGAAATCTGATTCATGTCTCAGAATAACTAGAGATAATAGGATGGAAATGTCAGTGTCCACATCCAAGAAATCTAAACTTTGAAAAAAATAGTTCGAAGTCACCTAACAGAAATATTAGTAAATTCCTCAACAGGTAACAGTTGCAAAATCTCAGGAGGGAGAGAGTACAAGAAAAACAGGAATGAAAAACTGCAGAAAAATAAAATGTCTGATGGAACTGTGGGAACATTGTCCATGATGCCAACATATACATCATAAGAATCCAAAGAGAAAAGAAAGGGAAAGGTGAAGAAAAATATTTTAGGAAATAATTACCAGCAATTTCCAAATCTGATGAAAGTCATGAAAATACATCTAAGAAGCTCAACTCCAAGCAGTAGTTCAGAAATCTACAATATATTAAAAATATCAAAGCCCTAAGACAGGGGCTTCAGTGTAGCTCAGTGGTAGAGCATTTGTCTTGCACATGTGATGCATTGGGTTGAATACTCACCATAACATAAAAATAAATAAGTAAATAAAGGTATAAAAATACAATGACATTATGAAAAGAAGAAAAAAAACTAAGACAGAAAGAATCTTGAATGCATCAAAAGAAAAGATACTCAACAGATACACAGGATTCTCCATATTATGAACAGCTATTTTATCAATAGAAATTGCTGAGTCCAGAAGGCAGTGAGACAAAATACTTAAGTAATAAAAAATAACATAAACCTGTCAAACAAAGAATAAAAAGTCTGGTAAAACTTTCTTTAAAAATGAAGGAGAAAGTAAGGCATTCCAGATAAGCAAGAGCTAAAGGAGTTCATTACTAATAAACCTTTGCAAGAAATTCTAAACGATGTCTTTCAGTCTAAAATGAAAAGACAGTAGGCAGTAAGTCAATAGCTTATGAAGAAATAAGGGAAAGGTAAACACACAGTAGATATTCAGCTGATATTATTCTATTTTTGGTTTGTAATTCCTCTTTTTTATGCGATTTAACACCAAATTTATTAAGCAATAACTGTAATCGTTGTTAGTGTGTACACACTGTAAAAATTACATAGTACTTGAAAGTAACAATAAAGATGAAGGGGTAGAGATGTAAAAGGAACAGAGTTTTAACATACTATTAAAATTAAATTTGTATTATCCAAACTGTACTGTTATAAGTATGGATTATAATTGTCCAAAATTTTTAATTGCCAATTTGCAATAAAAAAGGACAGAAATGAAAATGGCATACTACAAAATTCAACTAAGTACAAAAAAGAAAAAATTGAAGAATGTAAAACATACAGAAAACAAATTACAAAATGCAAAATTAATTCATTCCACATTAATGATTGTTTTAAATATAAAGGGGCTAAAGTATCCAAATAAAAGGCAGAGATATGAATTTAAAAATGCTAGGACCAACTCTTTTGCCTAACATGAGACATACTCTAGATTCAAAATTAAAGAAAAAAATCGAAAATAAAAACCCAGGAAAAGATATTCCATAAAAAAAAGTAAAATAAAACCAAAAGTGACCTGAGGTGGCTATATATTTTCAGACAAAATAGATTTTAATTGGATAAAGTTTAGACTATATTTTAAAAAGACATTTTAAACTGATAAAAATTTAAAATCTTCAAGACGTTGTAACCATTATAAACATATACATATCTAACAGCAAGACTTGAAAATATATAAAGTCAGAAATTATTTCAAAAGGATGTCAAACAGTATTTCAATAATAGTTGGTGACTCTAATACTTTACTCCCAATAATTAGAAGACCAACCAGTCAAAAAAAAAAAAGTAAAGAAGAAAGATGAAATTTGAGTGGCATTGTAAACCAGTAAATTAGACCTAACAGGTAGATACATATACATAACACTCTACCCAGCAACAGAAGAATCCACATTGTTTTCAAGTCAACAAGAACTTCTTCCAGGATAGATCATTTGATATTCCCCCCAAAATTAATTTTACTGAGAATAAAATCATACAAAGTAATTTCTGCAAACACAATGGGATAAAACTAGAAATTAATCACAGAAGGAAAACTAAAAACCTCACAAAAATCAGAAATTGATAAATAACCAACCAGTGGATTAAAGAAGAATTCACAAAATGCATTAATTAGATAGAGTGTAATATATCATAAAAGACATCTTGTAACTGTAAGTTAAATTATGAGTATAAGGCCCACTCAAATACCATGTGGGTCTCTATTATGTATCTCTTAGAAATATAATTCAACCCAGCCTGGGAATTTTCAACCCTGGCCTGGAGATTTTATAGACGAGATCTCTATGGTAATGGGACCTAAAGTCCCTCTTGCCCTAGAAATAAAACCACCATAGCAAAGATGCAACTTTCATGCAACTTAAAACAAAGTTTACCTTTAGAAAAGTAGCTTACGTATCCTTTATGAAAGAAATAGCTGGCAAATGATCTGGATAGAATGGAGGTATAAGGAAGAGAGGGCATGCTCCCAAACTCTGAGAATGGTCTCAAGTTGGAGACCCTACAGATGGATTTGTCATCTGATGCCTGACTCTATCTATCCCATGCCACTGGCCTGCTCCGTCTGTCCATTTTGTGCAAGTGCTTCCAGAATAAACTGCAAAAATTAACTAAAAATGAACCTAATGCCAATATTTAAGTTTTAGTAATATAAAACACTTGGTAGAAAGGAGTAGAGTCAAATTCTCACAACCATGAATCTTATAATAATTTCTTAAATATGACCCAGTAGCATAAGCAACAAAACAAAATAGATAAACTGATTGTCATCAAAATTAAATAATGTTAAATGATGTTCTCAAATTGGATTATGCAATATAAAGTAATATCAATTCCATGCATACAGAATCCTTCATACCAACATTTAGCCCATCAGTCTGCTTTCTTTCAACCATGTATAAGATATTAATCAGATTTTTGATATCAGACTTCCATGTGTAGGATTTTCATTTCAAACTTTAAATCCTCTTTTAGGAACATTTTACCCCCATATTACACACCCAAGTAGAACTAAAACTTTTTGTTCCCTTTAGGGTCTATTTGTTATTGAGAGGGGAAAAAAAATATACCTACTTATCTTTGTTGCAATCTGTGCCTTCCTATCATTTAAAGTATTTATGTGACTCCTTAGAAAATTCTGCCTACATATAACAAGAAAATGCTTGAATCAACTTTCATATGCAGTAGTTAAAATCGCTAGTGTTTATTCCATGATTAACAAGCTGAGAAGGGACATAGGCTATTTTTAAATGAACATTTTAATACTGCTTTACTAGCATCACCTGCTCTTTTACTTTAACATTATAAAATGGCAGATTAACAAGGATTAGGAAATGAATGCACTGCTTCTCAGAATATGGTGAATAACAAGGGATGCTCTCTGAACTTCACAAAATAATCTCTGTATTAATTTCATGCTTGACAAACAGAAGTTTGAGGGAGATCCATAGCTATTAAGCAAATTTCTTATAAATTAGAAACACAGCCTGCAGAGGGATTACAAGAAGTCATTTAGAAAGGCTTTTGGCGATTGTGAATGTATGTGGCACACAATGCTTTGGCATCTGTTAGGAAAACAGTTTCCTCACTTGGCATCCAGGCTGCTGTTGTTGAGCACGCCTGATATTATATGTCCCTAATCATGAGCAGGGCTATTCAAAGAGGTTAAAACATGGAAATGACTTGCAAATCATCATTTGGAGTCGGCACTGCAGAAAAATTGAAATGAAAGCATGGCCAAATTAGTATTTTCTTTCTAATTGTTTTGGTTTTAGAACAAAATATGCTTAATGTGGACATGTAAGCAATATATAAAAGATTAAGCTATAAATGAATCCTAATTCCTGATGTTTTTGTGCAAAGGAGACTTAAATCACACTCATGCTGTTCTGAGAGCTATAACAAATTTCCATAGAGTGCTTAATTTGCAAAGCACTGGGTCACATTAATATTGCATAGTGAGGTGATACTCAGGGTTACTGCTGTGCTAATAATGTGATGAATGACCAATCAAGAAAATAGAAACAGAAAGACAGAGAAAAAGGGGAGAGAAGACACTCAAATAAATAAATAAACCATCCCTCCTATTACTTTAGACAATAAACTCTGTATGTTTTGACCATTTATTCCCAGTAGCTCACAATTCTTATTTTAATTCATTAACATTCATGGATTTATCAACATTAGCTACTTGTATACCATAACATGCTGTTTTGTAAAATCATGTGCTTATCCTATTTTAATTATATTAATTCAATTATTGAACAAAACACCAATAAAGAACTATGAGACTTTCCATTAATTAAATTCTTTCTCTCTGAGTCTAGTAAGGTGACTTTCATTATAAACAAGAGATTGACCAACTAACAAATGCTTTAAAAATGTAGTTAATGTGTTGCCTAAAACAATCTATGATGCTACATAATTCTGTGGATGATTTTTACTTCATTCTTGGAGGCTCAGATTCTTACTAAGATTGTGGCAGTTCAAGGCCTTTTAAATACTGAGCCCTGTATCCCTAATATTTCTGCATAACTTTAAACATCAAGAATTCATATACCTTTTATACTTGGAAAGAAAGTGTTAGAGATAAAAGGTTTATTTCTTTATTTTGTTCCCCCAAAACACACACACACACACACATACACACACATACACACACACACACATACACACATACAAACACCTTATATATGCCAAACTTTTTTGCTGAAGGAAACAAACAGAGAAAAATAATCTATAGATTTTCTTTTTGACTCAGTGACCAATCTTAATCCAGTCTCCTCAGCAAAGCAAGGAGAGTGAAGGCCCATATGGAAAACTCTAAGCTGTCCCTGGAAATGATTTAATAATCCAACCAAACATCTGTATGTCACTGAAATATCGTCCAATATTCTAGTATTAATTACAGCACTAAATGGAAGAAATCTGGATTTTTTAGGGTTAGGGCCATGTCTTTTTGTTTTATCCCCCTCACCTGGCATATTATTACCATATAATATAAATTACCAACATAAACATATACATGTGTATATGTGTTTTTGTTGTATATCTTATAAAGAAACATACAATCTTATATGTATACACACATGTATACAGTCTAACTTTGCTTTTATTCTTCATGTTTTGTTAGCAATTCTTTAGTGTTTTTCAGGATTGCTTAGGGTAATTTCAGGGTGCCTTGAGATTTCATATGAATTTTAGGCTGAAGTTTCTTATTTATTAAAAAATCAATGAGATTTGATAGTTTATTGAATCTACGAATTGCTTTGTGTAGTATTGGCATCTTAACAATATTGGATCTTCCAATCCATGAACACGGATGTCTTTCCGTTTATTTAGGTCTTCTTTTTTTCCATCCAGAAATGTTTTCTAATTTTCATTATAAAGTATTTCACCTCTTTTGTAAATGTCTAAATATCTGATTCCTTTAGGGGTTATCATAAAATTATTCCTTAATTTTTGTATTATTATTTGTGTATAGAAGTGTTGATGATTTGTGCATGCTGTGTATCCTGTAACATTGCCAGTTTATTTTATTAGTTCTAGTAGTTTTTTTTTTTTTTTTTGGTGGTGGGGGGATTCTTATGGTTTTTCTTGTATAATATCATACCAACTTTGAACATATCATTTTACTTCTCCCTTTTAAACTTTGTTGGCTCCTTTCCAGCCCCCATCCCACATGGCCTAATAGCTCTTGTCTAGGATATGTTGAACAAATATGGTACACGTAGACAATTGTGTTTGATCTTAGAAGAAAAATATTCATTTTTTCACCATTGATTATGTTTGCAATGGATTTTCCACATTTGACTTATAATGCTGAGGTAATCTCTTTTATTACTACTAATTGCCCTTTTTTATATATTGAAAGGGTACGAACTTTTGTCAAGTGCTTTTTCTGCATTAGTTAAGGTGATTAATTTTTGTTTTGCTTTTTTGTTCAACATTCTTTTAAGTTGTTAAATTTAATAATTTTTATATCTTAAATAATTCTTTAATTCCAGGAATTAATTCTACTTGCTCATGATATATGAGCCCTTTGACAATAATATATTTTTCTTTGTCAGTATATATAAAATTGATGTTTACATTATACTGCAGTCTATTTAGCATGCAAAAGCATGTCTAAAAATCAATGCCCATGCCTTAAATTAAAAATACTTTATTGCCAAAAAATTGCTAACCATCATCTTAGCCTTCAGTGAGTTACAATCTTTTTACTGACTATGGATATTGGTCAACGTTGATGGCTACTGATAGATGAGGGAAGTGAATGCTGGTGTTTGGGTTGGCTGTGGCAATTGCTTAAAATAAGACAATGCAGTCAACTCACTTCCTTTCATGGAAGCTTTTCCTCTATCATATGATACAGTTTGATGGCATTTTACCTAGAGTAGAATATGTTTCAAAATTGGAGTTGATGCTTTCATACCCTGCCAATGCTTCTACCAAATAAATTTGTAGAATATTCTACATCTTTTGTTGTCATTTTAAGAATGTGTTCAGTATCCTCATCAGGAAGATTACTTGACCTCATTAGTTTGAGGCCAATATTAGTAACATAGAGAGGCCCCATCTCAAAAGAAGGAGGAGGAGGAGGAGGAGGAGGAGGAGGAGGAGAAGAATCCAAATGAAAATGAAAGTATGGGTTTCATTCAAGTCCCATAAACCTTAGAAAATAGTAGCAAAAGACCAAAATAAAATTGCACCTAGGTTATTGAGATTGCTCATGTTCTCACCTCTGCTTTTCAGAAGCCATCATGTGAAGTTACAAAATCCCTAATAATTATAACCATATTTTCAAACTTATGGAAAAGTAAATTCAATATGAATGCTTATATTTTCTATCAACTGCCAGGTGATAATATAATGACTGACTTGGATACACATTTAAAACTGGAGGATGTTGCTCTTAGATAACATTAAAGATGATAGTCCTCTATATAAAAATAATTTTTTGCCATTAATAGCTCTATTGGGCACTAATCCTGAACAAACTAAATCAAACAAGCTCTCATAAACTCTCAGGTAAATTATATAAGCCTCTCTTAAAAATACAGTAATCAATATAGGATTAGTATCAGATGAAACCTTTTGAAACATCTTCACTCTTTTTCTCAGGACCATGAAAGTGGATAGAATATGATACATGTAGAATTCAAACTCCATATAGCCTAGAGTTAAAAGTAAGCCAAAGGAATACAAAATCAGAAAGAAGTCATCTTCAATAATGTTACTCAAAGAGTAGTCTATGAAATATCTGTCACTGGCCCACTGTGATGAAAGTACAACCTAGAGGAAGCATTTAGGAATTTTGATAGAAATTTGACATTGTTAAGTTATCCAAAATCTTTAACAATGAATTCAGCTCATTTATTAGGCTATCAATGAGTTCAAATGATGTTGATCTTGGGTGTTTTGTCAAATGAGTCATGCTCCATGCACACATCATGCACAGGAGTATTAGATAAGAGAATACAATTGATTAAAAATTTTTAAAAAGTGGGGAGGGTGAGATATTGCATATTAACAAAATTTAAGAAGCACTTATTTCCCTAGATCAAATCAAAGGCAGAGCTTCCTATTATAAACAAACAGAGTAATACTTGATTCAAAGAAGAAATGAAACACCAAAGTGGAGCAGGATTTGGAGCAAAGGGAAACAAGCAGTAGAGTGTATCATTTATATTAAAATATGATGGTACTCCACTCAGTTATAGAGTGCTTGCCTATCATATGCAAGAATCTGGGGTTAATGTTTGATACTGTAACAACAACATATATAACTCCATCCATTGCCTTGGATTAATAATTTAAGAACTTTCTCTTATGATTGAAAAAAAATCTGTATATATATTTGAAAATACAGTAATTCTCCTAAATCCAGTTTTTTAAACTTGTGTTTTACATTTTAATGTAATTAGATTCAATACTTTTTTTGTATTGACCTATAATGTTACTTTCTTTTGTTTACCTTATTTAATTTGGTTTCAATGATTACCAAAATGTTCAGTGAAAAAAGAAATGTTTTTCAGATCCTTGAATATTTATGTTGTCTGAAATTAAATAAAATTATTTCTGAGCACCTTGGAAGACCACGGAAAAAGGAAAAATATAAAAGTATGAAGATAATTATTAGCATATATCTTGTTATTGGTTTTCTTTTCTTTTTTTTTTTTTTTAGATGGGAATCTGACTGTGTTGCCTGGGCTGGTCTCAAACCCTGGTATCAATCCATCCTCCTGGATAAAAATTATATTTACAAATTTTTATGAAGCTTTAATTAAGTTAATTAAGCATCAGATAGTTAAGAATAAAGTAATAAAATATTTCCTATCTTACCAGTTGATTAAGACACCTTAAACAAATTTACGTTTAGGAATTTTTGCCTTAGAATGGGCAAACGGCATTGGCCCTGAAGCTTATTGATTTAGTCTCAGAATATTTATCAGGAATTATTGTTCTTGTGTATTTTAGCAGCTACTGTTTAGGTACCATAGACTAGTTGCCAGAGAGACAAAGAGTTCTATGAAGTCAAGAATTGTTTTGATTTTGTTCAATGCCCTAACTAAAGGGCTGATAACAGCTTCTGGTTCATAGTAAATGCTCAATAAATTTGTAAATGTGGAAGTAATCAACCAGTTTCTTAGAATGTGTTAATTTTAATTTTGATTATCCTTTCAATTTCATATTCCATCTTTACAGCACTGAAATACTAATAAATTCCTAACAATTTTGAAAACTGTTAAGCATCAACTCATTGAAAACAGTCTTGATTAGGTGATTTCTTTTAGCTTTCTCTTTGAAGAAGCACATATGCTTATGCTTCACTATTTTAATTCTCAATTCCCGGGAACTTATCCAAATATAAAATGGCACGTTAAGCTGTACCTACAGAAGGATGAAGGGTTCTTTATTTAAAATTTTTATGAGAAAATTTTGACACATCTCTCTGCTCCCCTCCCTCCTTTTCTCTTTGAGTCTGCAACACATGAAATTGTGTTAAGATGTGGGAAACACTATGTTTGCAAAGCCGAAATCCATATTTAATTAGCCATGTTTCAAATAAACTATATTTTTCATTGGGAATTTGAGATTGCAAACCCTGACAAAGATGGGACTCCTCAACAGTATGGGATAGAGATATTCCTGTGGGATTTGGGCTAGGTTTAAAATGTTCTCTTAATATGGTTTTGCTTTTAGACTCATTCCACAGCATTACCATTGATCATGTTTATGAGTACTCAGGGATTTTTAAGTATGCAAATTATTTAGCTGACACATATACAGACTAATGAAATTTCACTAAATATAGAGCTATCATTATGAGGAACTAGTTTATAGTATTTTAGTATGCATACTCACAAGATATATTTTATGCATTCTATTAATTATATTTTATTAATTATAATGGGGTTAACTTGTTTTATAAGATAACTTTTTTCAAGCAAGGATTACCCACTGTGTATTATGTGATAAACAAAAATCTATTTCTTTTATAGTCATTCTTCCTGCTTTTATAATTACAGTTTCTCTGTATATGTATTAATGTTTTTCTTGTAGTTACTTTCAGTCTAGAAGTTACTTTCTGGTCCCCCCAAATCATTTACATTTGCTATACTTGTATAAATACATACAAAGTATGACAAGAGGAGCATTTAATTGTAAATCTTTGTATTAAAATAGTTTTCTGCCTCAAGTGAAAACTCAGATGCAATGATTGGCTGCAACAAAGATTGGAAAATAATCATACTACCGTGCAAAGATGAAGGATGTGCTCACCAATTAGTGGTGACTCTCTCATCTACAGAACAGAATCCAAGATGTATGCAGGGTGATAGGATTCTATAATCTTGAAGTAACCTACTATTGTAAAACTTTTATTAATTTGTTTTACATTTTTTTGAAAAATGCTATGTAAACCTAGGACTATTAACGTGAATAAAGGTTCACAGCTCACTCCAGGTGTTACATTGATTTATCTTATGATCTTTCCTAACATTTGAGGATGTAATTTCATTTCCCTTCTCTAGGTCAACTTTTTCATATTCTTTACTTTTAATGTCATTTATATTACAATTTGTGCTTGATAGTATTCATGTGAGTTACATAAAATATCCTCTGTACTGAGAAAGGTATAATTACAATTTCTTTCTTGTAGAAATTTTTATCTTTCCCACAATTAAATGTTACTTAACTTTTTTCATGTTCTTCATTTCTCATGCACCTATTGCTATGCAGTTGAAAAGTAGAAACAAATACAGATTGCTAATGGTTTCAAATGGAAAACGTTCTAAATTTACTGTTATATTTTTATTCATTTATCTTTTTTTTATTTTTCTAAAGAAATATTTCACCTCTGTCTTTTCCCTGCTCAAATCTAGATGCATTACTCTTAAGACAAAGTGTACAAATGTTAATCAGGAATGTTCCATCATTATTGTCCTCAATTGAACCTCCTGGCTCCTAAATCATATATTGCTCTCTTGTTGGCTGAAGCATGTTTTAGAGAACGTTGTAAAAGGTACAGTTGTAAAAGGTACATTGGTTTAGCCGAAGCCTGAAAATGTCTTTACTCCCTCTGTACACAATTTATGAGTAATTTAACTTATAATGCAAGAAAAGTATAATTCTAAGAAAACTCATTTGCCTTTCCTCCAATTTATTCTACTCCCCAGTGTTAGCAAGAAATATAATATTTTATATTCAAATTCATGTGTAAATTTTTCCTCAAATATCAGTTACCTCTTGAGTCATTGCTCTAGAATGACACATTTTTTTTCAAGAATCTTCAAGTCTTTCTGTGTAGTGTAACTATGACTGCTGCGAACAAGATAGCAGAAGGGTCTCACCACCCAGAGATGAAGACTTTGGAATAATCTTCCCTTTGTACCTTATCCTCACCTTATATTGCCATGTTTGTCTCTTCTATAAATGTATGAATAGTATGAAGTTCCTTGCAAATGGAAGAAGGAAGTCTCTGTCTTTTATCAAGTAGTTCATAAAGTTAAGCTATATTAATGTATAATAATTTATCAATTGTAACATTTTTTTCACACTTTTGCTTCTAAATGGAATTTAGTCTAATGCTTTACCAAAATGCAGCATAGTATTTCACCGAACATAAATTTACAAGATAATATTGAGATCTCATAAAGTTCTGGCTTCCCTTTGAAAAATTCCATTTCAACCTATGTAGAAAGAAAGACAAATACAAGGGATACATTATTTTATAATGGAAAAAAATCCGAATTTCAAAACATAGAAATGTTTAATTAAACTTGGCATCTCCACCAAATGAAAATAATGTGTTAAAGAAACCATAACCTTTTTTTTTACAAATTTGTTCCTATTTATGTGTGCATTGGATAATTATGTAACAACATTGTTAACAAAATAGAAATATGCTTGACTATTTTAATCATCTTCTTATGTTGAAATTATGAGTGTTTTATTATTTCTAACTTTTTATATTGTTTTTTCTTGAAATGCTTATACATTAGTTTTATAACTGTTTTAGTTGGCTTTTCACTGCTATAATGAAAAGACTTTACAATAACAAATTTAGAGGAGAAAAAGTTTATTTGGTACTCATGGTTTCAAATGTCTTAGTCCATAGAAGGCCAACTTCATTCCTCAGGGCCTTAGAGCAAAACACCATGGTGGAAGGGTTTGGTAGCTGAAAGCAACTTAGGACATGGCACGAGGGAGTTTAGAGAGAGAGAGATCTGTTCACCAAGAACAAAATATATACCCTAAAGGCATGACCCTCAATGATCTTCTCTTGCAGCCACACCCTACCACCGAATTAATCCCTATCATCGGATTAATGGACTGATTAGGTTAAAACTCTTATAAACCAATAATTTCACCTCTAACCTTTTCTGTATTGTCTTACACATGAGCTTCTTTGGGACACCTCATATCTAAACCATAACAGTAACTAAGAAAATAAACTGACTTTAAGATATCTGAATAGCCTCTACAATGTTGCATATTTCAAAATAATACTATGACAATTTTATTCATTGGCCTATAAAAGAATTCTTCTAATATCTTTTGGAAAAAAAATAATAGTCATGATATGAAAAAGTCCTTCTAATGCCAGTTTCTGTGGCATTGAATAAGAAAGACCATTTATTAAAAGTCATATTATTAAAAATTGCATGTATTAAAGCCTCTTTATTAAAAGTCACATTGTTAGCCAGGTTTGGTGATGCATGCCTGTCATCCCAGAGACTCAGGGGGCTGAGGCAGGAAGATTGTTAGTTCAAAACCAGTTTCAACAACTTAGCAGGGTTCTAAGCAATTTATCAACTCCATGTCAGTAAATAAAATATAAAAGGGGATGTGGTTCAGGGGTTAAGCTCCCCGGAGTTCAATCCCCCCCCCCCAAGTACCAAAAATAAAAATAAAAAATAAAAACCACATTGTTTATCCAAAATGCTTATTTTTAGAAATAAAAAGTCGAAGTGAATTACACTCACAAAAAAAGAAAATGTAGTCATATGGGCACCCCAAAAAATGAATTTTTTAGAATCTATTAAATTCTCATTCTTGAAACAGATTTCCTTTTTTTTTTTTCAGTACCAGGGATTGAATTTAGGGGCACTTAACCATTGAGCAACATTCCCGGCCCTTTTTATTTTTTATTTTAAGACAAGGTCTTGCTAAGTTGCTTAGGGCTTTGTTAAGATGCTGTAGATGGCTTGGAACTTGAGATACTTCTGCTTCAGTCTCATGAGTCTCTGGGATTACAGGTGTGTGTACAAGGATGTTTTGATGAAGGTCTCAGGTCTGTCATTTTTCAGGTGTGTGAACCTAAATACCAATTTCTTCATTTTTAAAATAAAAATGTTGATACTTATCTCTACCTACTTTACATACTTTAATGATTTTTTTAATAATGAATGAACTGGAAAATGCAAGAAACTATTTAAATTGAAGATCTCAGGATGAACAAGATTGTTCTCTTTTAGATTTCATTCCAGAATAAAAACTTACAATTCTTTTTAAAATTATGAACAATTGAATACAATAAAACCCACTGTGTATGAACAGAAAATTTTGCCATCAGTAATGGTTTTTTCTGACAATGTCATCTCTAGTGTGGCATAATTCGACACATTTCATGAATAATTCCTCAAAGCTTTAAGGAATTCAGTTTTACTTCCTCTGACAGGTTACACACCAAAGGAAGAAAAAACCAACCATCATATCAAATAATAGACATATTTATACTGAACACCTTGTAATGATATCTAGCTGTATAGTATGTCAGAAACTCTTACTCAAGAAATGTTCTAAACCAAAAGGAATAATGATCACTGGTGTTGTGCATAAAAGTGCTTTATTTTATTTTATTTTCCCAAATCAGAAGGCTTTTTTTAAATTTTTCCCTGGAGACCAAAAACATATCTCAGCAATTAATTTTATTCAAGAAAAAGGTTTGAAAGCAATCTTAAAATCATATAATTCCACTTTTTCATTTCAGAAATGAAGAAGCTACGAGAGAATAAGAGATAAGTGGTTTTCCATGATCATCCCTTGAATTGCTGGAGTCAATTGGATTAAAGGGCAGAGAAGCTGGGAAGGCAAGCCTCTTCCAGGGCACCCTGCATTACCAAGCCTGTTCCTCCTCATTTGTGCCACAAGGGCTGCACTTGAGGATATTTCAGAGTGGGGTTTTGGAATGAAATTATAAAATAGCATATGAGTCTATTTTTATATAAATCTCAGTCTGCATAAGAAATTCCAAAAAGCGTTTAGTTACTTACAATAAAATGTGTAAAACCTTTGGCCTAACATTGGAGACTCCCACTTAAACCTTTCCGAAGTTACCAGTAAATATTTACAGAAGTGTTGTTGTGGCATTGAATAATGGTATTTTTAATACTATGTTGTATGAAGCATAGAAAATCAGAAAATCCTCGTGGCAGGGTAAGTTATCTGTTCTTACAAGTTGTAACCATCTGTGGGCCTTATGTTAAAATATGAGCATCTCCCTTGTAAATCAAAGGGAGAACTACAGTTTCATGTTTCTGTATTAAATGTTTTCCTTTTATCCCAGTCTTCAAATAATCAAGTGATTGTTACACTGTGGACGGTGTGAAAGAGCAGTGACTTCACAGGGGATAATCTGTTTTTACATGCTTTTGCATTTTTTTGTAATATTACTTTCCCTTTCCGTTGAATTGCACCTGACAGCCTCTTAGGAGAATGGAATTAGTCCTTTATATTATCTTACATTTCCCATTTCATCTCTTTCCTATGTTCTTTCTTCAGATAAAGTGTGGGAAATTCTTACACTGTGATCAGGTAATATTATAATTTGCATATTCAATTTACTACTAGTGATAAAGCCTTCATTTGGAACAAGAAAATCACTGCCAGGTAGTACTTTCAGGTCTCTACAATAAGCATTTGATTATACACTATGTTTGTTTTCCAAGGATGCTTAGTGGTACAAAACGATAACAATTAACCACAAAAAAAAAATGGCCTTTGAATTTATTAAACCTTCTCTATAACATTGTGTGTAGGCAGTTATTATATGTGCCTAGCTCTGCATTTCACAGTAATTGTGAGGAATAACATGTGGAAATGAGTATTGTTTTAGTAAACTTTTCCATCACTGTGATCAAAAGCTTTGACAAGGACAACATAGAGGATGAAAAGCTTATTTGACTCCTGATTTCAAAGATTTAGTCCATGATTGGCTGACTACAGAGCTCTGGAGAGGAGAGAAAGCAGAATATGGCAGAAGGGGATGGTGGAGGAAAGTAGCTCAGGACATGGTTACAAAGAAGCAGAGGGCTCAACAGAGACAGAATAAAACCCCCAAAAGCATACTCTCAGTGGTCTACCTCCTCTGGCCACACCTTACCTGCCTACAGTTAATCCATTTCAGGATCAATCCACTAATCAGGTTAAAACTCTCATAATAAAATCATTTCATTTCTGAATTGTTCTTACATTGTCTTGCACATGAACTTTTAGGAGAGACCACATATCCAAACCATTACAGGAACTATCATTAGCTTCTTTGTTCACATAGGAAATTGAAACATGAGATCACCTGTCACATAAAGAGCAGAAATGAGACCAATTTCCATGTTTTCTGGATACTAAAACTGTACTTTTATACTAGAATTTTCCAAAAACAATAACTGTCAAGTGAGCCTTCATCAAAACTCTGTGAACTATCTAGTGTCTATTTTTAAATATCGAGGAATAAAATTCAATTTATTGACCATATAGATTGAAAATTCACACTGTCACTTTCTTACGCACATTAGCCAATTAAATTCATCAGTGAATATATTTCAGGAATATTTTTATTTTGGCATTAGTGTGACTCAAATGCTTTGCATCCTAACCTGAATCCAGAGTTTTGTAAATATGTAACACAAAAATAAGCACATTTGTTTTCATTTTTAATCCAAAACAAAATATACATTTGTGTTGGTCATTTTTAATTAGAGATTATTATGCTATTATGTAGACCACATATTATAATCTTTCATATAAACTGATTTCCTATATTTTTATCTACAATATAAATAGTTCAAATTAATTTCTTCTTTTTTACAAAGATTTAATTTGCTACATATTAGTTAAGCCCTAATGAGAGTTCTACTTTTGTCTTTATTCTATGTTCTAAATTGTTACAGAAATTAGATTAGTCAATCATAATAGATTTTTCACAAATCAGTATTAACAACTACATTCTCTTCATTTACTTATTCATCACTGATTCTATTTTTCTAAATCAAAATATTTCCTAGGTAAGTGAATAAATCTAGCAGATGCACAATGTTCGTATTTCTTTCTTTCTTTTTTTAGTTGTTGACAGACCTTTATTTATTTGTATGTGGTGTTGAGAGTCAAACCCAGTGCCTCACACATACCCAGGCAAGTGCGCTACCACTGAGCCACAGCCCCAGCCCTCAATGTTTGTATTTCTATACTCTCCTTTAATGGAAATTAAAAGACCATATACAATGCATTCTTTCCCCTATTTTATTATCACTTGTATCTTGGATTTTCTAGGACCAGCTAGACAATCTGGAAGACAGGTAGGCCTACAAGTTTATCTAGGGATTTGTGATTTAGGAATGTGGGGAAGAAGCTTTAGCTGGAAAAAATATTGTGTAAAGTGAAATTTTCAAACTTTTCCCAGGAAAAACCAAGGATCCACACAGTTGTAGGAAGAAGGAATGAAGGAAGTTATCTGAGTATTTATTAACCTGTTATTTTAATTAAACTTTACTATAGAAATTTGTGAAGAGGTAGACTGAAAATACAATAATTCCCACAAAATTTAGAGCAAAATATTTTCAAGACATTATTTACTTAATTAAGCAATATATAATCACTTTTCTCAAGAGAGATCAATAAATGCATATTCTTTTTCCCACCTACATTTAGTACCCAACATAGAGAACAAAGAATAAGAAAGGAGATGAATATAAAATATTACTTTCATAACTCATGTAGCTACATGACCCTAAAGGGGGATTGCTTATGTGTTGTTTATGTCTTACCATAAAATTAGTCCCTAAAAAATGCTCTTATTTTCCATAAGAGCATGGCTTGCCAAGTTAAGCTTACCACTTACTCACCATTAAGTACTATCTCAGATTTGGGAGTATAGTGGGAGAGATGGAGGGAGGAGGACTTAGGCCACACATTTCCAGTCCCTACTATCCCATTCACAGTAGGATAAAATGAGGAGTGTGGCTAGCCAGAGGATGAACAGATAGAGCCTTCTACCCTCACTGAATTGTAAAATGCGTAAGATCAGTTTTCTTCACTGGGGTATCCAGAGGCCTGTGAAATTGTCTGACTGACCTAGAACACATGCTAAATTTTGTTGAATATTAATACAATAAATTAAAGTTTTCAAAAGAAGTTTGGGGAATAACCACTTTCATCATATGAAGTAATCACACATTAAAATAGGAGTGAGAGTGTATATTGCAGTCTTACAATTAGAATTCAAAATTTTATTAATCTATCAAATACTGTCTCATTTTTCAAATCCTAGAAAAATTCAATAATTTTCAAACTTTCTATTAAATCCTAATAGAAATTAAAGAATAATTTTAACAAGAATAATACATATCTTCATTATAAGTTGTGTGATATATAGAAAAATATATTAGTGAAGCAAAGCCCTTTAGTAAAGGTATCCTACTCTAACATATGTATTTTGATGGTTACATTTTACATCACAACGTTTAAACAATCTTATATGCTTGTATATACATATTTACCTCAGTATTTTTAGTGAATGCATATAAATACAACGTGTAATTTTGCCACTTTTATTCACTTACATTTATTTCCTAATAATTTTTCATGAGCAACAGTGTGATGATAATTGCTTGAATGGTATTGGATGAGCACATGAAAATATTTTTCAAGAATAGATAATGAGAAGCTGAACAGCTATGTCAATTTTGAGCATTTTCCCTCAAAAGAATATACTCTGATTTTTTTCTTCATTTTTATAGTTTTAGCCAATCTAATTGACAAAAATACATTATTGATGATTTATTTGATACATTAATTATTATCATGGAATTTTTATTGTGTATAAATGTGTTTATTGCCAATTTGTATCTGTTAGTCTATAAATTGACAAACAGTCATGACTATGCTCCAGTGGAGGATGCTTTACTATTTCCCTGCTAGTAATATTGTTCCATAAGCTCTCTGCTTTTCTTGGGTCATCCCCTCCATCTCTTAAATGAGGTGCAAGAATCCAGTCTCAGCTTCTGCTTGGCTCTTAAGGCCTCCTACCTGCGTCCTTCATTAGGAGCATCAGACTAGAAACACCTGTCTTAGAGCTGACAGCACATAGTTCTAATCATTTACAGTCTTGACTTCATACATGCAGAAAAATACTAACACATTCTTTCTTTATACAGCTTTTTTAAAATTAATGTACTGTAGCTATACATAATATTGGTGTTCATTTTGATATAATCATACATGCCTGGAATACAATTTGCTCCACTTCAGACCTCTGAACTTACTATTCCCATCTCTTATGCCTTTCACTTTTCCCCCTCTTCTACTCTACTGGTCTTCCTTCTAGTAATATTTTTCTTCATGACATGAACCATAGGAAATTATAAAACTATGATTCTTTATGAAAAGTGACATCAGTTGTAAGCTTAATTCTCATTGCTCAGGATGTAGATAGAGATAAGGTAAGCATTTTTGAAATATAAAAAAAATATCTAGGAAAAGAAAACTATTCACTAAACTGGACAGGGGCATATCTAAGTTAACAACTATTTAGATCATGTAAAAGAATGACTCGTCTAGTGAAACTGAAACACATCTCCAGTAAAGTCAAATATTTGCACTTTTGCACTTACTTATGAGAACTTCAATTTTAATTTATATATTCCAGTTCTATGATTTTCTTTTAACGTTGAACATTAAATTTTCTAAAATATTTCTCATTCAAATTCTGATATTTTATGTTTGTGACCTTTAGAGTCCAGGTGGAATTGTATTTTCAGCATATTCGTCTGCTCAGCTTTAAACTATATTAGTAAAATTCATAATTAGAATTTGTCATGTATATAATTATATAATTTTAACCATGACCAGTATTGACAAGAATTTTCTAGCCAATTTAGGAAAAAAGAAAACTGAACTTTAACTGTGTGATTCATAGAAACTACGGAGTATTATTACAGTTGGTAAAATTATAGTGCTTTTGTTGATATGAACCAAGGGTTACTTAGTATTTTTGAAATTTTCTTATGCAATTAATAACAGTTGCTTTTTAGTTAATTTTATATCTGTTAAATTATCAAAGTAGAGTATTAGACATTTTGAAATACAAATTTAAAAATCAAATTTTTGCATTTCAGACAAATGCCAGAAGTAAGATTCATCTTCTATAAGTAGATACTAAAAGATAATCCATACAACTGAAAAAAAGCAGTTCAAATTGTGGATGATGTTATTTTCACAAGAAGCAAAATGGTGAAGTTCCTAATTCAAGCCATCTATACATTCGAAGGATTTCTGTAGCCAAAGTTATTGCTCACACAACTTTAATAAAATATCTTATGAAAACTTTAAGCTTGTGTGGAGAAATATTAGTAGTAGCTAATAGAATATTTAAAGAGGTTTAAATCTGGTGATATCTCATGATCATCAGACTATTTTAATACTCTCTCGAAAAAAAAAAAAAAAACCTAGCGTTTTATATCTAACATACCATCACACCAACTCCTACTTATGAGAAGGCTAATTAGACATTAGAATTTTAACATTTTTAGGTTGTATTTCCAAGGCTATCCCCCACCCCAAATCCACTTATTTTTAGCTTCCAATTCAAGTACGTTGGGTAAAAGTGAGTATGAGTTTAATTATCTTACTGGCCACCAAAAAGTCTAAATCTAAAGAGAAAAATAGACTTGGGACAAGAGGAACATCTTGGAACAAACCCACAAACTTGGTTTAAAATTATATAGAAACTTAATCATTGAGTCTGATGAATGGGACTTCACTACAAATTTGTGGGCCATATATCTAAAATGGTTTATGTGCAGAGAATTTCTTAAACATTCATGCTATTTCATGGTATTTTTCTCATATTTCATATCTTTTAAAATTGAGTTTTCTAATTCCCAGAGACTAGGAATTGATTCACGTTTTGCTGTGACATTTTCTAAGAATATATTGCTCCAGTCTTGATAATTTTATAATCTTACAATGAAATTTTGTACATGATTTAACTTTAGTTTGTAACTTATTCCCCATTATAAAATGGGTATTCAGTTATATGGAAGTATTTTACAAATATATAGAGTTAATAAAACTCAGGAAAAAAATAAAGATGATAATGACTAGTCATTTTATATGTCTTTTAAGATATGTTAGATTTCCAATACATTTTTTTAAAGGATTTAAGCACTTTTTAGTCATAGCATTGTTACTTGGGGTGCTTTTAATGTATTATATATTATCTTATTTCTAAAAATTACTTTATAATTTAAAATATCATTAAATAATTCTTTTTACTGATGGGTTATTAAAATGTGTATTTTATAATTTATTATATATTTATATTTCTTCAAATTAATAATTTTAGAACATTAAATAACTCTCAAAAGATAGATTAAATCAAGGAGAAATCTTAAATCCAGGAATTGTAATAAAATCTGTTCTTAGATACACTACTAATGCCAAAGCAGTTTTAGATACCTAATAGGTGTTTCATAAATTATGGTTGAATGGAATAATCAAAACATTTTAAAAGTTTCCTTCACTTGAATTTTTAGAAGAATGTTAAGTGCCTCATCTATAGAAAGAATATTATCAATATACTAATGTGTTATTAAGGGATAAGTTATAGAATAAAATATATTCTACCTAGTTTTATTATAAAAGAGTACCTTATTGAGTACAAAATGACTTATGTGATCAACAAAAAGAACGAAGAATTTGATTCTTTTTTTTTTGGCGGGGGGGTGTACATCAGGGATTGAACTCAGGGGCATTCAAACACTCATCCACATCCCCAGACCTTTTTTCATATTTTATTTATAGACAGTGTCTCACTAAGTTGCATAATGCCTCACCATGGGGAGGCTAGCTTTGAATTCATGATCTTCCTGCCTCAGCCTCCTGAGCTGCTGGAATTACAGGACTGTGCCATTCTACCCAGCTAAGAAACTGATTCTATGTTACGCCTTTAGGAAGGATTGCAAGTGTGATCTTGTAGCATATAGCAACCAAAAATACTTTATTTTTATGATCAATCAAAATTTTTCTAAAATCACTATAATCAGTTAGTAGTCACAATTAAGAAGCTAACTCAGGAAACAGACACATCCAAAATGATACCTGACAGCAAAGAATGGCAGATGCATGCTCCCAACCTTGATTCTGCATGCAAACCAGTGAACAGGACAGAAAAAAGTCAAATTGAAATATTCATCATTTTGCATGAGAGTTTGTGGAATGTAATTTTCTGCCTGTGCAAGATAATGATTTTTCCCCCTTTGGGAAAAGAATGTCAGAATTTCCCCACATGTTTTTAAAAATTATTTTATAGTGTCTATAAATTTCATCTCAGTCATAAGTAACAGTGTTTACATAATATAGATATGAATAAAATTTATTAGGGTGCATGCTTTAAAAATGTAGCAGCAGACATGCAAGACCTAGAGTATGCATGGAGAAGAGAGAAAATATGCAAGATAATGATAGACCACTTTGTTCTCATAGGGCATTTTACATGTTTACTTAAAATATTATCATACATATTAACTTTCTGCGGAATATAAGTTCCTATATGTACAGAACATGTATTGTTCAATTAATTCTACGTGATTTAATATGTCCTCATTTTAAATCTGTGTATGCATAATGGAATATATTTGAAGGACTGTCATATTGAAGAAAGAATAAAATTGTTTTCTTGTGATCCAAGACACAAAGCTAAAAATAATGAATAATTGGAAGTCAGAGAAGCATATCAGTTGGAATTTTCTGGTTATCAATACTGTCCAAAAGTGAAATAGATTGTCATCAAAAAATGACACTTAAGCATAAAATGAGTGGCCAATTCTTAGATGTTGCAATAAAAGATCCTGATTGGATGGCTAAACTACGTGGTCTACTTTAAACACTAAAGTCTCCTTAAATTTTCTGATCCAATTATTTTAAAAAGATTGTTGAAAAAACCCAAATGTCAAATGGATAATTTTTTAAAATATTAGATCTATTTACTCCAGATAAAGGAGAATAAAGAAATCCATCAAATGTCAATCCATCAATTTTATACAAAATTAATTTAGTCTTAGTTCTAGAACACAATAAACATAAAGAAAAAAAAAGCTTGAAGTGCTGATTCTAGATTAAAACAAAGTTGAAATATTTGCTGTTTCTAATATGCCCTTATGTATTCACTGATAGATTTTATTCTGGAGACTTCCACATTGCAATCTTTAAAAATTCAAAAGATGTATTACTAGTCTACTTAAACCTCAAAATATCGTATTCAAGTTATGTCTTTCTGCATCAAGTAAACTTTGGACTTTATCCCACTTGAGAAAATAGCAGACACATGAAGGATATGACTCATGTTTCTTTTTAAAATTATATGTGGAAATTTTATAGAAAGAAAGATTATATATGCCTCAAGCTTTGAGACATTTTAAATTAGTAATTGTAATACTTTACAACTATGCAAATGACAAGACCCTGAGGTAGAAAATTATCCATTTGTTTTCTCTCAAACAGACAAATAGTAACTCAGAATAACTTATCAAACTTTCTGACATGATAGCAGCAGAACAAGCAAACATACCTGTCTTTCTTACCTATGATTAGGTTAGTTTGATTATATAGTAGCACAATCAACACTTGGTGAATCTAGGTTGATTTTCAATAAGCACATAGTCCAGTTTGTTTACCTTTCATGTGATGTCCACTTGAATCAGAGAAATATAACCATTGCTTTTGCATATATTAACACAATTATGTAAACTGAAAAAAAATTATTATAAAATTTATTATTTCTCTAAATGAAATAATAAAATGCTGCTAGTTATATATTAATACCCAAATTTACAAGTTTAGTAGGGTAAAAAAAAGGTATAAATTATGGCTGTTCTTATTTCTCCCATACTGATAATCAGATGATAAGCTTGATTCTTTAAGAGCTTTATCCCCATCTTTACCACCTTTTATGCTAAAGGTAGAGACAAAGATCTCTCTCTCTCTCAAGATTGAATGTTTTCCTTCCACATGTTCAAATGAACCCAACTTTTGACAATTACTTCAAGTACTGGAAAGTTCTCTTTTTTTTTTTCTGTAGATAAAAATCTCTACCTTTGTGCCTACCATTTTTTTGAGAACATTCTGACATTGTTTTTATTTGTTTTACTTAGTTACACATGACAGTACAGTGATCTTGACATATCATACATTTGAATCAGATGGGATATAATATCTCATTTTTCTGAGTATACAGGTTGCAGAATCACATTGGTCATGCAGTCACATATATGCACACAATAATAATAATGTTGGTTTCATGTACCTACCATTTTTATCTGAAATTAGAAATTTTATTGAAAACTGTGTAGTAAATAAAATGTAAGAATATTTTTTCCTTCTCCCTTTTGCAAGATTACATAAAAACCAGGGAGACCCTAGGTTTTTACTAGCTTTTTCACTGCTCTGACTAAAAGACCTGACAAGAACAATTTTAAGGAGGAAAAGTTTACTTGGGGGTTCACAGTTTCAGAAGTCTCAGTCCATTGAAGGCCAGCTCCATTCCTGTGGGCTCCAGGTAAGGCAGAACATCATTGCTGAAGAGTGTGGCAGAGGGAAGCTGCTCACTTGATGATCAGGAAGCAGAAATAGACTAAACTCAGCTCACCAAATATATGGCTCAAAGAGATGCCTCAAATAACATACCTCTTCCAGCCATACCCTAGCCACTACTTCAGTTTCCACTTAGTTAATCCATATCAGGAGATTAATTCACTGATTGGGTTAAGGCTCTAATAACCTAATCATTTCCCCTCTGAATGTGCATGCATTGTTTCACACATGAGCTTTGGGGGTACACCTCACATCCAAACCATAAGACCCTACTTTATGGAGTAGACAGTGAGGAGAAGTGCGGTGTAGAAGGGATGGACAGCCACGGTGCCAGGAGGCCCCAGAAAGAGTATATGTTGTGGGTTTCCAGAGGCAAAAATATTGAGAATTATTTTACATTCTCAATTTAAATTTTTGATTATTTAAAAATAATCAGAATTATTTAAGAATGGAATTAAAAGCATACGTGTCGCGACCCCTCGCCAGCAAGGGAAAACACGACACAGGATTCTTCTTTCAGCAGTTTATTCAGGCCTTGATTCAAGTATCATCTTCTAGTGACCCCTCGCCGAGCGCCCAAGCACAGCCTAATAAAGCCTCCAGCGTACCAATCTTAAGCTGCCACGTGGACCTTTCTCATAGGGTGGTAAGGGATTGCGTGCCAATTCTCCATATTAGGAGTTGTTTGTCACAGGCCACAGTGGAAGCCGGCGCCATCTTCTAATGGCGGCCACAGTCTAATTAGAACGGCTCACCACACATACGTAATTATTAAGCAGGTGGAGGGATAGAATCAACCCCAAATCAAATGTAAGGATATGTTGAGGAAGCAATTCAGATTAAGTTTATGAACAAAATTCATGTATCAAATCTTTCCTATATGGCAGTGTGTTGTGTAGTACTTTTTGAAGTAAAGGTGGTAAGTACAAGAATGAACATGTACAGTATTTTATTGTGAACTACTTAATACTACTTACACTATTAATAAACCCATTTCAAATATTAAATCTATTGTTATTTGAGTCAAAAGATACACCTTTTATTATATTTTATGAAAATTTTATATCTAATTATGTTATATAATATAAGTAAATAACACTGCAATCATGCCCATTTTGCCTTTCCTTTAGCAAGATGTGGTGCTACACATTTTTTAAGCACCTACTATATATATATCTTTGCTTTTCATTCATTATGTATTTATTACTTATTTAGTATGATTCATTGTTCATTGTTTAGTTTAAAGCCTTGACTGATAAATATTGTAGTTAGTGATTCATTCTTGTTTTCCCATTGTCCTGACTCTTATATGAACCCCTAGTATTACATTTCCAATGAAACTAAATATGCTGAGCCCTTGTCATGTATAGAAAACTAGTTTTTCTTTATCTCATTTATTTTCTACTATAATTACATACATATATGGCTGTTATCTAAACCATAACAGCCATATATACAAACATAGCATTAAAAAAAAAAAAACCTTTAATTCAGGTAGTAAAAGTCAGACCCTTTGAAATAAGTTAAAAATGCAAGTTATCCTTTCCTGAAATCTGGGAGAAAACTTTGTAACAAATGACTCAAATTCAGTAAAAAGTATATGGTGAAATTTACTTACAATGTAGTGTCCTCTTCAAAGAAGTGCCAAAGAAGAACTTCAATATTTTCAATCAGCCTCCAAAACAACTAAAAATATCCAAAAACAAAATTCTATTCTGAAATACCCTTTATTTTTCTATATTCTATCACCTTAAAAATTATGTTTTTTTTTTTTTTTTGCTTTTAAAAATACCCTTTCCCCCCATTAGCCTTCTAACATCACCCCGTCTCCCACTCTGATCACTAGTCTCCCTATAGTCCATGTATTCATGCATTGGTGAACTTAATTCTGAAAATCTTGGGATCCAGAAGTCTCAGCAAGGTAAAAAAAACAAAAAACAATTATTTACCACTGATCCACTGGATCACTTCCAAGAAAATCCTCCCCTAAACATTTTGAGGCTAATCTTGACCTACTTTTAAACCAAAAAGGTGTTTGAGACTGCTTGGGAAGATCTACTTTAGAAATTCTCAGTATTTAAATTTAGATAATGACTCACTAGCCATTTATATATAGAATAAAAAATATGTATGTAGGTATATTGTTGGATTTTTTTTTTTCCTGCTGAAGTCCATATTACTAAAAACACATTAAATTTAGTTAATGATTAAATGAAGTTTTCTAAGGCTTTTAAGTATATTTCCAAATCTTCTAGGTTCAATTTTCTGAATATGATTTAAATTACTTCTAAATTATTCTGATATGCCTTTAGAAGTACAGTGTGGGTAGCTATAGAAGACCAATTAGGATTTATAGAAGAATCATTTATCAGCAGATTCCAAGTAGAAAATTTTTACTGACTACTTTGACCTTTGATGTATAAATGTTGTATCTGTTTTTGAGTCTTTATTTTGGTTTGGCTGCTTTCCCAAAATATTAATTACAGTCCTAGTATTATCATGTTAATTTTATTTCTATGAGGTCCCTAAAATTATTAAATGCTTAGTGTAGATTTCTTGCCTGTCTGCTTGTTATACTTCTATTTGGTAAAATGTTTATTGCAATTTTTTTTTTAATTTTGAGTCCTTTAATAATTTGGAGGCTTATTGTTTTAAGTGAAAATAAATCTATGTAGAACTGAAAGAGAGCTTACAAAGAAAACTATTTCCCATTCCAAAAATTAGAAGTAGATAAAAGTAGAAATATATAGTGTAGATGAGGACAGTAAGAAAATGGAAATTTTCCATGTCATTGTGTTAGTCAGCTTTTTGGCCTCTGTGACCAAAAAGACCTTACAGAAACAATTTGAGGAGGAAAAGTTTATTTGGGGGCTCATGGTTTCAGAGGTCTTAGTTCATGGGTGGCCAATTCCATTCTTTGGGGCCTGAGGTGAAGGACAGCATCATGCCAAAGGGTGGGTGGAGGATAGCAGTTCAGGACATGGCACCAGGAAGCAGAGAGAGCTCTCTATACCCCAACAAAAAAACAATGAATGCCTGGAATGACACACGTATTCCAGAAGAACCTACCTGCTTACAGTTACCAAAAAATTAATCCCTATTAGGGATTAGTGCACTGATTAGATTAATCCTCTCTCAACCCAATCATTTCACCTGTAAACTTTCTTGCATTGTCTCACACATGAGCTTTTGGGGGAAACCTAATATCTAAAGCATAACAGCCATATATTCAAGTTACATTCTTACATTCTCTCACCTTTTCCTGGTATCTTTTATCATTTTATCATCATCAAAATTTCTTCTCAGTTTAAAATTTAGATGACATTAAAGGTTGAATTTTTTGTGTTTGAAAGAGATACACCACTAATGAATGCTTGGTTAAACTTTTTTGTATGTAATAGCATTGTTTTTACATGGTTCTATGACATTTACCTAATACTTCATTTCTGAAAGACAAGTCATGTTCATAAGCACTTGTGTTAGTCCATTAGGACTGTCAAAACGATATACCACAGAGGAGGTCACATACAGAGAAAAAGATTTACTTCTAATAGTTCTAGATGCTGGAATTCCAAGATCCAGGTATTGGAAGAGCCTGTTTCTGGTGAGGCCTTTCTTTCTGCTTGTAGAAGATTGCCTTCTTGCTGTCCTTATATGGTTTTCCATCAGGCAGGGGCACTTGCTTTGTCTCTTCCTCTTATAAGGAAACTAATAATGTTGGATGAGGAACCCATATTATGATTTTAAAGGTCATGAATTTATTACCTCCTTAAAAGCCTATCTCAAAATACAGTTACATTAAGGGTGAGACTTTTACCTTTGAATTTTCACAAGAACTCATTTACACATATAACAGTCTACTCTCCAAATCTTCCCATTTGAATATGTCACCAGTGGTTTACATGATTATTGTCATGTTTTTTTCTTTATCTACTTGTTTTTTATGTACTTATACATCACATTGATATGAAAGGGTTTTTTAAATGCACAAAAAACACATTAAGTTGAAAGAATGCCTAGATGAGTTTTATTTTTTCACTTAAAATATTTAACTGAAAAATAAAGGTTATATATATTCAAGGGTATAATGTGATCATTTTATATAGTATATGATTTAAAAATTCTTTTAAAACCCTTGTCTCATTATAAGATTGTTATTATCATTTTTCAAAACCATTGTATAGAGAGCTTATACTTTTTTGTTCATTGACACTAAATGAGAGAAAGGGCAATATCCTCAGAAATAGCTGGTGATTGAGCAGTATTTCTCAATGCAATATCAGGACAGAGATAAAAACACAATTCAATAATAGGTATTCATTGATAGTTCATAGGAACTATCCTTGTATTAAATCATTTAGAGCCAAGACAACAAATCCAGTTGCCTGTTATGTGCCAAGTCTTTATAAATGCATAAATTTTTGCAAAGCATGAGGTCAGTGGGAAAATGTTGATTCTGTGTGCAACTGAAATATATACCTCCCATTGAAAGGCACTCAGATACATTGAATGTTTGAAAGTCCTGTGTCAGAGAAGCCAAAGCAGTTTGCAGATATGATTCATTCTGTAGGATCCCTAGTTTCCATTCTCTCTCATAAAGAATGGAAAATGTTTTTTCTTCCCCTCAGAAACCTCTTTACATTTTTTTAATGTTTTGTGATTTGGATAAAATACAAATGCTGCAATATGAAACAAAGATTAAATTTTCTATCTTGTACATGAAATTAAGTTTAATGTTTTTCCAGACTAAATCCTTATACTGAAAAACCAAGGTGTACTAGTTTTCTATGCTGCTCTAGTAAAGTGCCACAGGCTGAATGTATTAAACAGCATACTTTTATTGTGTTACAGTTCTAGAAATCTGACATCAAGGCGCTTCAGGGTTGATTTTTGTCTAAGCATCGTGAGGAAAATAGTCTCATGCCTCCTTCTCAGCTTCTGTTGGTTTGGTACCATCTTTGGCAATCTTGTCATCTGCTGTATCACCCTGATCTCTGCCTTCTTCTTAATGTAGCATTTTTCCCGTGTGTGCACTTATCTGCAAATTTCCCCTTTATATACAGATACTAGTCCTATCATCTTAATTATATTTGCAATGACCCTATTTCCTGATAAGACCACATTTTAGTGGTCTTAGTTACAAGAGTTAGGGCTTCAACATCCACTTTGGTGGCATGGGGGCATGATTTAACATGTATCACAAGGAAAATAATAACCAAGATTTTTGCCAAAAAAAAAAAATCATAAATAAAACGTGACACTCCGATTGCTACAAAGAACTCTTATCTTTTGGCAAGGTCACTTGTTTTCCTTCAAGGATAAATTGGTGGATAAATAAAAGAAAAAAAAATCTAAATCCATTTTTTCATGTAATTAAGCGTTTCCAGAATTGCTACAGCAAGACAGAATACTTAGAGAATGATTAAAATGCTATAGAACCGAGTGCATTGATGTGTACATGTACTCCAACCTTCTCAGGGGGCTGAAGTAGGAGGATGGCTTGAGCTCAGGAGTTTTAGACAGCTTGGGCAACATAGCAAACTCTCTCTTATGGATTTCAAGAAACAGATGTTTCTGTTGGAAGGGGAATGCCAGGACTGAAGGTCAATATTTCTGTTGATTATTGGGAAACAATCCCTGGAATGGGAGAAAGTAGAAAGGCTCTAGAAAGAATTCATTTTAAAAAGAATGATCTGGAGCCTGATGACCTTAAGCAGAGCCTCTTCACTTCTAGGAATATAAATCATCCCATCAGAGACTTCTGAATTTCAGGGATTTGCAGGGTTTCCAAGAAGATCTTTGACAATTCTGCAGAGATTTAGACCTAGAATTGGCCCATAAAAGGGATGATTATCAAATGAACTGGTAAATCAGGAACTATTACAGAGGTTTTTAATTTACTGATTAGATAAAGAAGAATTGGACTAAGAGGAAGCATTTTTTTTTTTTTTTGGCTAATCCTCATGGAGACAGCTTCCAACTTGGTAACCTTCCGTTAAAACAAACAAACATTTACTCTCATAATCATCACTTTCATGGAAAACTCTAAAGTCTTTCAGTAGAGAAAAGTGTCTTCCAGATCCAGTGTCAAGTATTTTGGCTTAGAATATCCAGATTTAGCCCAGATATGAAAAAATGTATTTTAACTTTATCACATGTAACAGGATTTTTTTAAATTTTTTAATTATTTTTTATTTATATATGACAGAGGAATGCATTACAATTCATACTACATATATACAGCATAATTTTTTCATATCTCTGGTTGTATACAAAGTATATTCACACCAATTTGTGTCTTCATATGTGTACTTTGGATAATGATGTCCATCACATTCCATCATCATTTCTAATCCCATTCTACCTCCCTTTCCTTCCACCCCTCTGCCCTATCTAGAGTTCCTCTATTCCTCCCATGCTCCCCATCCCTATTCCACTATGAATAGCCTCCTTGTATCAGATAAAACATTTGGCATTTGGTTTTTTGGGGATTGGCTAATTTCACTTAGCATAGTTGTCTCTAACTCCATCCATTTACCTGTAAATTACATGACTTTATTCTCTTTTATTGCTGAGTAATATTCCATTGTGTATATATGCCACATTTTTTTATCCATTCATCTATTGAAGGGCATCTAGGTTGGTTCCACAGTTTAGCTACTGAGAATTGTGCTGCTATAAACATTGATGTGGCTGTGTCCCTGTTGTATGCTGCTTTTAAGTCCTTTGATATAGACCGAGGAGAGGGATAGCTGGGTCAATTGGTGGTTCCATTCCCAATTTTCCAAGGAATCTCCATACTGCTTTCCATATTGGCTACACCAACTTGCAGTCCCACCAGCAGTGTATGAGTATACCTTTTCCCCCACATCTTCACCAACACTTCTTATTGTTTGTATGCATAATAGCTGCCATTCTGACTGGAGTGAGATGAAATCTTAGAGTAGTTTTGATTTGCATTTCTCTAATTGCTAGCGATGATGAACATTTTTTCATATATTTATTAATTGATTGTATATCATCTTCTGAGAAGTGTCTGTTCAGGTCCTTGGTCCATTTATTGATTGTTTTTTTTTTGTTTTGTTTTGGTTTTTTTGGTGTTTAGCTTTTGAGTTCCTTATATATCCCAGAGATTAGTGTTCTCTCTGATGTGTGAGGGGTAAAAATTTGCTCCAAAGATGTAGGGTCTCTATTCACCTCACAGATTGTTTCTTTTGTTGAGAAGAAACTTAGCCCTAAGATAGTTTGATTATATTATTGGGCATTATCTTTCAGTGGTCCACATATCTAGTCATCTTTCTTATTGAGCAATTAATAAGTACATGGAGAAAATACTGTGGTTTTCTTTGAATATTGTGTGTGAGTGTGTATGTGTGTGTGTGTATGTGTGTGTGTGTGTGTGTGTGTCTTTGGTACTAGGGATTATATCCAAGGCAAGTTTTACTACAGAGCTATATGCTCTGTCCTTCCCATTTTTTTTTCCTTTGAGAGAGAATCTTGTTAAATTGTACCAGTGGGCCTGGTGGGCCTGGAACTTATGATCTTCCTGACTCAGCCTCCTGAGTAGCTAGAATTATGGGCATGTTCCACCACACACAGCCAAAAAGAAAAAAAAAAAGTGCTTTTTAAGAAATCAATATCAATTAAAAATGCATCTTTGACCTTGTTCAAACTTAGTCCCCTTATCTGAGCTAACACTACTTATTGGTTTAAGTAGTTTTCTGAGATCATTTGAATACATGAATGAATACATTCACATCCTTAGGAATATTTCAAATATTATTATTTTTTCATTGAAGTAGGTTTTTCATATGCATAGTATTTCATACTATATGTACTTCTAAAAATTTTTATGCATACTTTTATTCTCAAACTCAAATTGGTTGGATTCTAATCAGTGGTAAAGAAACCACAATGTGATGATAATTCTAAAGGAAAATGTTTGCTGTACTGATACACTTTTGTTCAATTTTTAAAATCAAAATGTTGTATATGGAAATTGCTCTGAATGCAATTAAACATGTTAGTGCAAATTTTTGCTAATTTTCTGATGGACAATTAGACAAATATGCTGATGTCCAGATGCTATGTTAGGCTGATGACAAGAAAAGCTCATATGTTAGGCACTGAAGCAATGGTTAGAGGTGGAAAGACTGGATTATTAGAGCTGTAACTTCATACGTGGATTAAGCAATTTGATAGATGGATCAATTGAATGGAGTGTTGGGTGGTAACTGCAGGCAGGTGGGAAATGACTGTGGGAAGCAGATCACTGGGGGTGTGCCCTTAAACTAAAACTTGTCCCTAGCTGCTTGCTCTCCCTCTGCTTCCTGGCTGCCATGACCTGAGCAGCTTTCTGATACCACACCCTTCCACCATAATGTTCTGCTTCACCTCAGGCCTACATCAATGTAGTTGGCCAAACACGGACTCTTCTGAAAGTAACAAAGCACAATAAGCTGTTGTCCATTATTGATTATTACATGGGTATATTGTCAATTTTATTGCTTTAATATTAATAGTAGTATCACCATGTTTTCACTAACGTTGAGATAAATGATAGACTATAAGATTTTTCTTCTGCAAGAAGAGGTAAATGATGATGTTACAGTGTGAAATTAAGTCAATAATTAAACACCAAATCAGATACTATTGAGGTACTTAAAGTATTTACATTATCTGCTCACCCTTTCTCTAACTTTCCCATATTTTAATATCATTTTTATATATCAGAGAAAAATATATTGCTTCTAATATTATCATGCAGTTTTTTTTTTTAATGTGACTAATGCATCTTCCTAACCGCCTGCAAACTTGTAGAGTTTAATATTTCTCTAATAAACCCAAAGGGAAATTCTAAGCACCGTGCTCGGTCCACAATGACTTTAGAAAATGTAGTGATTTTTCTATGAAGTGCTTTTTATTTGTAAGGTACTTAACCCTCAGTCCTCAGTGGGTCTGCTTGAATGCTACTTGTCATGTTATCTAAAAATGTCTCACACTGGAGAATAATAACATCTTATTCACATACTAACCTTTTTACACTTCACACTTTCCAATATGCAAACTGTTTTCAAACATTGTATCATTTTTTTATTATGCCATATTTTCCCTGTAACTTAACCTTATTTATTTTTATGGCAACATTCTGTCCTAGCCTTATCCACCCATTAGGCTGCCACATCTATTTATCTACTATAGGCATTCTGCCTACTTTAGAGCATTTAAAGCAGGCCCTTCTACATGAAGATACAACTAGTACCCATCCTCAGAATGGGATGTACCTTTACTTTTCAGTTTGCAGACAACTATTCTATTCTTATTATCTAGTTTTTAAATGGAAACATCTAGAAAAAATGTATGTCTAGTTTAGTTGGGACAGTGAAATTAGTCTTTTCTTGATACATTTGACAATGAAGAGATCTTGTTTAAATAAAAATGAGGCAACTCATTCCAGATAAATCTAAAAGGTTTTCCCCTGCCTCCCCACCCCCAGGTTGTATTTTTTGTATCAGCAGGCATTTATCTAAGCATCAGATAATGTTCAAACCTTCTTGTAAATTCCTTCTCGGGTAAGGAACCTGAGACTTAGGGGGTTCAAAGGATTTGCCCAAGTTAGCATACAAATAATGTTTTTAGCTTTATCTTGTTTCCCATAAATGTCAAGGAGAGCTTTTCTCCATCCCAAAGCTGTGATATATAAGTCACCCTTTCGAAGATTAATAACCTTTGCCAAGATTTGAGTTGATTTATGCTCTAACTCTGTTGGCAACAGAGGCCTCCCTACCCCAGCCCTCATCAGCTACATTGATTGGGCACCAGAGCTTCACCCAGCCTGCTGCTTAAGCAGATGCTAATGGGCAAATGAGCAACAGCAGGGGGGCAGGCTGGGGTGATCTTCATTCATTAGCAACTGTTCAAGCAGCAGGCTGAGGGAATCTGCAGATGCTGAGAGAGACACTAGGATGAACATTGACCTCAAAGGTACTTTTTTTGAACAAAACTTGAGTTTTTCTACCAGAAGGTCAGGTTTCCTGTGTTTACCAAAAATGCATGCCCTGTAAGACATGGTAAATAAAGGTCTTGCATTCTTTTTCAGGTTTCTGCATTCTTGTATTGATGTCAATACACGTACCAAAATCGATCAAGGTTAGATTTTTGGTTCTAAGCCACAGTCTTATAAAAATTGCATAGTCATAATAATCTCAGCAGGTCTTACAAACCACAGATTCTAATTCAGTGGGCCAGGAGTAAGAATCAGAGAATCTAATTTTAACAAGTGTCATGGGACATTTATAATAGAGTAAGGATGCAACACATTTTTTCTAAGCAGTGTACTTTGAAATGTTACCCAGTATTCTTTTGTAACAATGGCTCAAGTGATCATTAAAAATACAATAAACTCACACCTACTCCTCCTTATTGGGTGATAATCTTTGAGGAAAATCCCACAAAACAGTTTTCAAGCAAGAAATTTGGGGCTCATGTTTTACAAATTTGGGTGAATAAAAAGTTAAAATCTGGTCAAAAGGGTTGATTCCAACTTATTTGCAAGCACTAAGACTTCCTCCTTTGAAGACATGAGCTCATTTTAGAAGCAATTTCTCAATTCTTTCTTTCTAAAGGATCAAAAGCAGATATATAAAACCATCCATTAAATTATCAGCTTGCTTTCTGAGCATTGAATGCCAATGGGATTCTGTTTATCCTTCCACGACTTGCCTGATACTTGTTTTTTTTTTTTTTTTTTTTTTTTTTTTCAGAAATATTTATAATGCTGACTGAATTCTCTCAGGAAACATTTTCTGGAGTCACTTCTGTAGTCAGATTATTTGTACTTTGGGACATGACTCTTGTTGGATTACTTATACTGTTATATATAATTGTTCTTTGATCTTTCAGATTATATGTAGCCAATCGAAACTGATCAGTTGTCCTTTCACTTAGTGTTAGTTCTTTTAAGTTCCTAGAAATGTCTCAACAACCACAGACATGGTGGCTCAACCAACTTAAATTTATTTTCTCAGAGAACAGATCTGGAGACTGAAAATCTGAACTCAAGGTACCAGTAGGCTTCCTTTTCTCTTGAGGATATGATGAGAATCTATCTGATGTCTCACTCTGAGCTTCTGAAAGCTCTGGAAGTCTTTTGAGCTCCTTGGTTGGTGGATATTTCATTTCAGACTCTACCTCTGTCTTCACAGGCTTTCTCCAGTATTCCTTTGTCCCAAATCTCCGTCTTTTTTTTGCTTATAATGGTGTCAGCCAATGGACTTAGGACATAACTAAATTTAGGATGATTTTGTACCAAGATCCAAATAAATTCCCATTGGCAGATATTGGCATATAGGGCTTGGAAATACCTTTAGAAAGGACAGTGTAGAACCCATGGAAGTGACAGAATTCTAAGGCATATACATTATGGAAAAACATGTGTATATTACATGATTTGGACATGTAACCATGTCTATAATTATATAAATTACACATATTTTCATGTCTTCCTTTTCAGGAAAAGTTAAAACATTATATTTATGCTTTTGTGTGTGTGTGTGTGTGTGTTTGTGTGTGTGTGTAAGAGTTGAACTACTCCTCTAATTTTGTTTTAATTTATGATTTCATTTAACAGTACTATGGATTGAAACCAGGGCCAGTCTACCACTGAGCTACATCACCATTTTTACATTCATTTTGATATAAGATCTCTGTAAGTCACCCAGGCTAGTCTCCAAATTTCAATTATCCTGCCTCAGTCTCCCAAGTGGCAAGGATTACAAGGATAAGCCACAGTGCTCAGCTAATTTTAACGATATTCCCTAAAACCTAAATTTAATATGTGCATGTATGCAAATTAAGTTGGAATTTTTGAACTGAAATAGATTTAACATGTGAATTTTCTGTTAGATGTACCTAATTATCAAATTCAGTCACTCATTTTAGTCAGTTATGGCGGTATTCAGATACATTTTTTTGTTGTCAGCTTTTTAAAAGTAAACATAATTCAAATTTACTTTAATATGAAATTGGAGAGAAATGTTTTGAACAATTTATTCAATGTAGGTTCAAATTTGTGATAAACTTTACTGTTTGTTATAGTCAGCTTTTTTACTGCTGTGAATAAAATATCTGACAAGAACAACATAGAGGAAGAAAATTTCATTTGGGGGCTCACAGTTTCAGAGGTCAGAGTCCATAGATACCCAACTCTATTCCTTGGGGCCTGAGGAGAGGCAGAACATCATGGAGGAAGAGTTTGGTAGAGGAAAGCATCTGGAAACATGACACGAGGAAGCAGAGTAAGAGAGAAAGCGCCCCTCCTGGACAAAATATAAGCCTCAAAGTCACGGTGCAATTAACCCACCTCCTCTAGCCACCCCCTACCAACCTATAGTCACTATTCATCACTCCCTATAAGAGGATTAACACATTGATTAGGTTAAGGCCTTCATAACCCAATAATTTCACCTTTAAACATTCTTGCTGTATGTCTGACATGAGCTTTTGGGGGACAACTCATATCTAAATCATTACACTATTCAAAATATTCTTAACAAGAAAACAACTAGATATACAACTAAGAATTGGGAGAGTTTGTTTTCAATACTTTTTTTTTTTTTTTTAGCTATTAACCACTCTCCAAAAAGTAGAAAATTTTGAGGCAATCATTACTGTTTACTTATATTCTCATACTCTTTCTGTTTCCCCCACCCACTCCCACTCAATATTAGAACCCTCTTGTATCATCTGTTTTTAAATTCTCAGTTCAATTGCAGAAGGGAGAAAATAGGCCTATAGAACACTCCTTGTCAAGCATTGGGAGTATAAACTTTCACATTTGAAATTCACCAAGTGTAGTCCTTCCGGCCCCAGGAGGCCTGGGCTGCTTTACCTTGCTGCTGTAATGAGAATATACTGACACATTTTCATTATTAGATCAAAGAAGAAGGACATTACATGAAGTCACTTGCAAATGAAATATCAAAATTGGCTCGAGTATACACTTTCATTCTAATCAAATACCATTCTCTTTTTCCAGAATCAATAGAGGAAACCAAAGAAAGGAGACGAGTGGTCTGAAATTAATACAGCTGCTGAAATCAGACTTAAAGTGGGTCCATTTATTCACAGTTGACTTGAATACCTGGAACATAGATTTTATAATTAGAGTGTCTTAAAAAAGCATCTTAATTTATAGGCAGGACCCCCAAAATAACATGTGGGTTTTATTAGTTTTACCATTGAGTTGTACTATACTCCTGATTGGGTAATTCAAGGTGAAATTGGGTGAAAGAGATTATTTTTAAAAAATCTTTTTCTCCAAAATGATAATATAACATCTTTTTTTTTAAATTATACATACATTTAATCTAAGTAATCAGCTTTTACAATACTGCTTTAACTTCAGTGAGCCTACTGTAAAGATAGCTAAATTATTGTTTATTACTGTCATTGGTACATGATTATTCTCACCAAATAAAACATATCAACATCTAGTTAGAAAAAGATTGAAATATCCTTCTTAGACTATTCAGTATTGGTAAGAACATAGCAATTGTCTTAAATTTATATGCCAAATCATCAGTGTCTTTAGGGCATGTTCCCTAAAAAACTGCTTATTTTGTAGAGAATTGAAAATTCTGTAATTTGTGGAAGGTGATTCTTTTTTTTCCCATGTGCAAAATCCCAATGATCATATATTAATGCTTGGATTTATACAGAAATAATATATTTCAAATATGTAGGAATATGCTTACTTATTTATTTTCTTGGCAGTATGTGTTTATGAACATATATATCTAAATATATTTTATATGTGCCATTTAATGTCTGAACTTAATTATTGTGCATTTTTGTATGTAAATAATCAAGTTGATATGAATATACATGCTTACATTTTCAATTGTCCTGTGGCTTAGCTGAAATGATACCATATACTTCCTCCTAGAAAGGTTTCTCTTAAACTTGACCTAGAGTCATTAGACTGTCCAATTCAAAGTCAATCAACAGAAAATTATTTTCAGGAGTTATAGGTACTGTGCCACACCTTTAGTCTTGCCAAGATATTGTTAGAGTCACCAAATTCATACAGAATGGTAAACAAAATCAAAGGCTAACAGCTACAGTTCTTTCTCTGTGTTAGCAGATTTTATTTTAGTTATTGGAGTCCTCATGTCAAAGCTCAAAATAAGTTTATATAGTTTCAGAGAGGAATATTAAGGAAAGCAGCATTAAATATTACAAAATATTTATTCCAGTGAAGAAGTTCTTCAATGGGAAGAGGAGAAAACTGTGAGAAGTGCCCACAACTTAGCCTATATGTTTTCAGGCATTTGAATAAGTTTAAATTACATCTAACGTGGTGAATCTGAGAATATTGACTGAATCAAGATCCTGTGGCTTTCATATTTTTTTCTTCTATTTTTTTTTAGCTTTGAAAGGATAACAGTATACCTCATATGCAGATTACAGGTAATAAATGGAAAACAGACATATAGCACACTAAATAAAATATTGAGCAGATATTTTAAAAGGGAAAATTTCATAGACTTTGCAAATGTTGCTGATGTAAAAAGTAAATTTAAAATACATGAATAAAAGTCAAAGAACAAGTAAAATTTCAGTTTTATTGTCTCTACTGGAATTCTCATTAAAATATAGATTCTCAAATATATAATAAAGAATTCCAGTATTGTGTATAATTATCATGCACTAATAAAAAGGAAAACATTAAAAAAGTAAAACAAAAGTTTAGATCACTGGGACCCCCCCAAATAGTATGGCAGATATTGGTGTATGGAGCATCCTATTAGAGAACATTTATGCTATGGGAAATTACAAAAAGGAGTGAATGATAATAGCTACTCAGATACACTGAAATAATTTACTCAATATAATCTTCATTAAAGGGATATTAAGAGAACTATTTTCAGTGTGAAAGGAAGCAATTTCACTATATGATTCATTTTATTCTTTTTTTCCCTATTCTTTTTTTTTCTTTTTCTTTTTTTTTATTGGTTGTTCAAAACATTACAAAGCTCATGATATATCATCTTTCATACATTTGACTCAATTGGGTTATGAACTCCCATTTTTACCCCAAATACAAATTGCAGAATCACATCGGTTACACACTCACATTTTTACATAATGGCATATTAGTGACTGTTGTATTCTTAATTGTCAATCCACACAACACAATCACAATTGTAGTCATATTGAAGCCAGAATTAGGCAGATAGGCAAGGGTCAGATCCACAAAATAGAGGGATTGAAATGTCCATTCCTTTAGAGCCCTTCCTCCAACCTGTTTCTAAAGTAACCTGTCCCAGGGATTGTCCCTCCCTACAGGGAGTTATAAAATGTGTTGATTATGTTCCCTTCTTACCCAGATCACTCTACTTTGGCCTCTCCAGCCCATCTGCTTCTCACCTTTTGGCCATTCCATTAAGCAGCTCCTGGGCCTAGTCACATATGCAGAAAAGGGAAGAGATAAAGGGAAGAAAGCAGGAGAAAAAAGGATGCCTAGGACACATAAAAAGGCAGATCACCCTCACTTCTTGTGATACCAGGATACACCTATGGCCCCCTTCTCCCTCCCAGTAGAAGTCTATGTTACCCCTTTTCAAATAAACTCTGCTTTATATGCTTGCCTCAGTGTGCTTCTCTATTGTTATACTTCAAGGTGTGAGGAAGCAGAACTTGTCACCAGTAACGTGTGATACCAATATGAAACATAACAGAGGCACACCCAAGAATCTGACTATAATCTTAAAACAAAGTATTAATAAATCTTTTTACCTCTCATTTTGAGAAGGAGATTAAATATTAATAATTATGCATGTGATCCTTCTTCAGGATACTTAAGAATGAATTTCTCTCCTGTTTCACTTGGGACATTTTAAATATACTTTAGTTACTTAAAGACAGTTTGCCAAATACATTTAGTTTCATGTGGCAGAATCTCGAACAGTCTGTTTTAAGAAACTGAAAACCAAAAAGAAGTAATGGAAACTGCGTACACATCTCTTGGCTCAAAGGTAACTGGTTTGTCATTCAGCACATCAATTTCCAAGGTTCCTTTCTTTGTTTAAATGTAAACCTTGCAATCATATGCGGGGTTGGCCTGGTGTGGCTTTAGGATATCTTAGCTAATGCTGAGTGAGTCATTTGCTGTTTTGTTTTTGTTTGAGCTGACTAGAAATTTAGATTCTCCCTGTCTACTATTAAATTTTATTGCTTTCCTGTGAATGGATAGATTTTATGTTATTTTAGTTCAACAAGGTTTGAGATTACAAAATAATTCAATTAGATTTGAACTTCAAAAATTTTTTAAACAAATGGATCAAAAAACTCTAATTTCTCCAAGGTTTCTCTGTGGAACTCATTTTCTGTACTACCTCTTCAGGCTCATGCTGATTCTCACTTCATATTTCAAAACAAATGGGAAAGAGAATAATAACTTTGAAAGATTATCACTATTTGGTTTCAAGCCTTATTATAAAACTATAGTAATCACAATATTAGGTTACTGTAAGCAGGACATTTGGTTACTGAAATTTGCTATAGTTGCATAGATCAGCATACTTTTTACATCAAAAGATTAACACATTCCTATTGTAAGATTTAGTAACTTTACCTTCAGGTATTTATACCCCACATCTGAACACATATATGCTTACCAAAATTTGTACATAAAAATTCATAATAATTCTGTTAGTAACATCTGGGCAGTGAAGATAATCTATATGCCCTTTAACAGCTGAATCTGTGATCATTTGTGGTGTAATTTGAAGTGAAACAGAGGAATGAGCTATTGATAACTACATTAATATGAGTGAATCTCAAAAGAATTAAGGTGGGTAAAAGAAGTCCCATAAAAAAGAGCGCACATTTTCTGATTTCACTTACATAAAAATATTGTAAATGCAAATTTATACATAATGGTAGAAAATAAGATATCTGAAGTTTTGGAGGAGATATGAAAGAAAGAACTACAAAGAATCATGAGGATCAGCCTCCTTATATCAGAGAAAACAGTGGGGTAGGGAGAGGGAGCATGGGAGGAATAGAAGAACTCTAGATAGGGCAGAGGGGGTTTGAGGGGAAGAGAGGGGGCAGGGGGTTAGTAAGAATGGTGGAATGTGATGGACATCCTTATCCAAAGTACATGTATTAAGAAACAAATTGGGTTTGAACACATTTTACATACAACCAGAGATATGAAAAATTGTGTTGTATATATGTAATAAGAATTCTAATACATTCCACTGTCATTTAGTTTTTTAAAAAATCAATTAAAAAAAAGAATCATGAGGAAACATTGGGGAGGAGATATATCCACTTTATAGTGTGTCAATGATACTTTAAGCCATTACAAAATCATAGGATTTTCTGTGATGAATACAGGAGCAGAACTTATTACAGGGAGTCAGATAAACCTAAGATTAAAACAAATTCCAGCATTTATTAAGCATGTAGTCATGAGATGTTACCATCCTGTGTTTCCTCATCCATGAAATGAGGAAATAATATGCGACCTAGTTTAGGATTTAAGTGTACTAATGTATGTAAGTACATTAAGTGTTTTGTAAAAAACATAACACATATTTGGTCTCGAATAAATATTAATTCCCTTCCCCACAGTTCTTACTTTCTCTGAACTTGATATTGTGCTATAAGTGAAAAACCACTGGGAAAAAGTGCTAACTTTAATAATTTTTTGTTTTCCTCAGAAATGTCATAAACCACGAGGTGGATGGCACTCTACATGTACAAGACAGGCATCACAGAACAAGCAGTTTTGAAAAAATCATCACTTTTATTTAAAATTATGCCCTAAAGGAAAAAGAAGTGTCATTAATAGCACCCAAGTGAGAAACACCTATGTGCCCAGATGAAAAGACAAGGTCTAAAACAGGTAACACACCCTGTCATGAACAGGAAGAATCAGGTTATGACTAGAGACAGTAATCAGCCTTCCTTATACTGAAAGTTGGAAAAGTTCAAGCACTCTGAAACAGAGTGTGTGACCAAAAGCACTGCAGGGAAAAACGGTTGAGTCAGTGACTCTGGCAGAGTTAATGACAGATCTGGATCAGCTGAAAAACCAGGCTGGCCCATTATATAAGGGTGGACCATCAAACTATCAGGGAAATGGACAAACTGCTTGAACCTAAAATTAAATAATTGTGTGAAAACAACCCCAGCATTTACAATGTTATGCACTACATTTTAGAACAAGTCACTCGACATAGTTAGAAAATTCAAGTTAGTAGATTGTAAAAGCATTTGTATCATACAAAGCTTTAGGGTGCAGAACAAAACGTGTATATTACTATTCAGTGTGAGATTACTCAAGTGAGATTAAAGATAAACTTCCGCAACATTTTTAAAAGGGAGCAAATTAAAGTTGGAAATATAATAATTTTCCCCAAACTATCTAGGCAATCACCATTTATAGGAATCTTACAATAAATCATGCTTTACAATACTAAGGACACTATTATAAAGAATAGAGTCAATCACCTGTTGTCTTTTGTGTTAATCAAGTTTTTCATATAATTTCTTGAATTCATATAGCCCTCTACAAATCAGAAAATCCTCTTGCCTACATTAACTTATTTATTTTGTTTTTTTAAAAATAAAATGTCTAAAATATGCAAAGAATACTTAGCAGTCATAAGAAAACGAACTAGCTGATTTAAATATGGGGCAGGCACTCTTGTGCATCCCTGAAATGCCAGCAGCTCAAGAGGCTGAGGCAGGCAGTTTGCAAGTTCAAAGCCAGCCTCAGCAACTTAAGCCCTAAGCAACTTGGCAAAACCCAGTTTCAAAATAAAAAGTAAAGGTTGGGGGTTGTGACTCAATGATTAAGCACCCCTGGGGATTCAATCCTTGGCACCAAAAAAAAAAAAAAAATGGTGCATGCACCTTAACAGACACCTTACCAAAGAAGATCTACAGGGGTCAAATAAGCATATGAAAAGATGCTCCACATCATATGCTACTAGGAAAATGTAAATTCCACATCATATGCTACTAGAAAAATGTAAATTCAATCAAGAATAAAATACCCACTAAAAACCTACTAGAACAAATACAACCCAGAACACCAAGACCAGACCAAATACTGACAATGACCCACAGAAACTTTCACTCATTGCTGGTGGAAACATAAAAAAAAATCCCAGTCAGTTTGGAAGATAGTTTGGTAGTTTCTTACAAAATGAAATGTATTCTATCATATGACCCAGGAATCTCACTCCCTGGACTTTACTCAAATGAATTTAGGACATATCCATACAAAAATCTCAACCTGGGTGATATGTACAGCACCTTTATTAAATATTGGCAAAACATGGAATCAATCAAGATAGGCTTCAGTAGCCAAATGGGTACATAGGCCAGAGCACTGTCAGACAATGCAACATTATTCAAGGCTAAAAAAAATGAATTATTAAGAGTTAAGAAGGCATGGAGGAAATTTAATGCATATTACTAAATGAAAGAATTCAATCTAAAAAGTACTTTAGGATTCCAGCTTTATGACATTCTGTGAATAGAAAACTAAGGAGACAATAGAAGATCAATAGTTGCCAGAACACAGGGTATAGGAAAAGATGAATAAGAAGAGCAGAGATGATTTTAGGGCATTGAAACCATTCAGTAGGATACATTCAACAATTGATAGATACCATTATATATCTAGCAGAATGTATAATGTTAAGAATAAATCCCCAAAATTAACTATGGATGATGGATGATAATGATATGTTAGTACATGTTCATTAAATTGTCACAAATTTGCTGCTCTGATCAGGGATGTTGATATTGATGGAGATTATATATCTGCAAAAAGGGGGTAATTTGTACTTTCTAGTCAATTCTGCTGTGAATCTGAATTTATTCTAAAAAATCAAGTGTATTTTAGTACTGTTTAACTTAAAATGTAATTGATGAGTAGTAATCAACACCAAAGAAAAATTTTAAAAGGAACCATATTAAGTGTTAAAAAATTGCAAGGGTATATTTCATAATATAGAACATACAATAAATATGTATAAAAGAGAAAATCTGTAAATTAATGTGTATTTGTGAGCACATGTGTAAATATAGAATTTGTGGGTGAGAAAAAAAGATAATAGAGGGATAGAGTGGCTCAGGTGGTAGAGTGCTTGCCTAGCACATGTGGGGCACTGAGTTTGATCCTCAGTACCACATAAAAAATAAATAAATAAAATTGTGTCCATCTACATATAAAATAAATAAATAAATAAATAAATAAAGATAATCTATACCCAAAGGAATTAAAAGCAGTGTACTATGGTCACAGCCACATCAATATTTATAGCAGCACAATTCACAATAGCTAAACTGTGAAATCAACCTAGATGTCCTTCAGTAGTGAATGGATACAAAAAGTGGTATATATACACAATGGAATATTACTCAGTAATAAAACAGTATAAAATCATGTCATTTGCAGGTAAGTGGATGGAGTTATAGAAGATAATGCCAAGTGAAATTAGCCAATCCCAAAAAAACAAATGCAGAATGTTTTCTCTGATATAAGGAGACTGATTCATAGTGGGCTAGGAAGGGGGAGCATGGGAGGAATAGACAAACTCTAGATAGAGTAGAGGGGTGGGAGGGGAAGGTAGTGGGCAGTGGGTTAGCAATGATGGTGGAATGTGATGAACATCACTATCCAAAGTACATGTATGAAGAAACGAATTGGTGTGAATATACTTTATATACAAACAGAAAAAATAATATAATATATAAGGGGATAGATTAAATTCTGATTATCTGCAATTTATTTTAGTAGCCAGTAGAAACACTAATTATTTCTGAACTTGGAAACCAAGTGTCCGTGAATTGCTACCTGTGAGAGAATATCCTTCCAGGCATCACAGTTTGCTAGGTGGTTTAGCAGAACTTATCTAGTTAAAATGGAACGGAAAATTCCTTTTTATATTACATGTATATGAGTAGTTCTTTAGTTGATACTGTTTTAAAACCTAGTTCTCCCTACACTGGATAAATGTAAGGTGTTCCAGGGCCCAGCACATGTCTGAAATCCCAGCTACTCAGGGGTTTAAAGCAAGAGGATTACAAGTTCAAAGCCAACTTGGGAAACTTAGTAAGACCCTGTCTCAAAATACATAATAATATTTATATTCATAATTATATCTGTTATTATAATATAATTATTATATTATGATAATATTAATATCATCATAATAAAGTACTGGAGAGGTAGCTCTGTACAAACAGCCAAAATTATGTGAAAAATATTCAACATCTTTAGCCATCAGAAAAATGCAAATCTAAACTACATGGAGATTCCATCTAATTCCAATCATAAAAACAATCATCAAAAAAAAAAAAATGGGAGGGAGGATTCAGAAAAAAAATAAGTCTTTTACCTTGTGGGTGAGAATGTAAATTGGTTCATTCAGTATAGGAACCAATATGGAGGCACCTCAAAAAACTAAAAATACAGAGATTAAAATACTAGAACATAGTACACTATAAAGCATTTTATCTTTCCTCAAAAGGAACAAACACCTAAAAATTGAATTACAATATGATCCACATATACAACTCCTTTATATATACCCAAAAGAATTAAAGTCAGCATACATTGGTGATGCATGCATACCCATGGTTATTGCTGCATAATTGACAATAACCAAATTATGGATTCAGCCTAGGTGTCTATGGACAAATGAATGAATAAAGAAAATGTGGCATACATACACAATGGGATTTTATATATTCATAATGTATTCATACATATTGTACCAGCAAATTTATTTATTCATAAATAAAATGAAACTATATCATTTTCAAAAAAATGAATGAAACTGGAGGGCATCATGTTAAGCAAAATAAGCCAGAAACACAAGGATCACCTGTTTTCTCTCTTATGTGGAAACTAAGAGGAAGGGGAAAAAAGATAGAGAAAGGCAGAGAGAAAGACACAATGAATGTAAAAGGGAAATTATTAGTATACAGGAAAGGGATTAGGGAGAAGAAAGGAAGGGTAGGGGGTGATGATGGGGAGTGAATTTGATTATACTCTGTAATAACTATGTATAGATATTCCAAAATGAAAGGCACCATAAGGCACCGTATTAATGCTATGATTGATATACACCAATAAAAATGTGAGATATTCTTTTCAGAAACTTTGTGAAATATATCTGGCAGAAATTGGTACTGTAGCCCAGGGCAGAAGGACATACACATACAAGTGTCCAGTATTATTCAGTATTCGACATTTGCATTATTTACTTCTCCTTTGAAGTTAGTTAATAACAGCATGCTTAGTGCATTCTCTGGGTAAGGGTCTACTCAATAGTCAGGTTCTTACTATTTTTCTAGGCAAATCTAATAAGTGAATAAAATAGTATTGATCCCCATGACATTACCCCATAAATGCTACATTTTGAACAAGTAAAATAAGTAAAATAATTCATAATGCAAACTGGAGTAGAAGAGGGAAACTTCAACCCAATGGTCAGTATGCCCAAAGCCAATCATAGCTCTATAACCAAATATATGAGTACTTTTACAAAGTGGAGATCTTGAGGTAAAGCTACATATTGTACCAGCAAATTAATTCAGTGACTTTCACAATATTCAAGGCAATATTAATATAAAAATTAGAACTCAGTCCACAGAAAACCTCTTTTCCATATAAAAGATTATACATTTTAGCCAACGGTATTCCCTGAACCTTTAAAGAAAAAAGTTAATGAAAAAAAATGAACTCTTCTGCCATAAATTGTTTCCCTTTCATAGCCAACTATGTTGTATGATAAAGGGGTATATACATATATTTTAAATTTAATTTAATTGAAAGAGGAGGATTTCACTACGGATTTTTTTTTCTGGGGTGGGGTACCAGAATTGAACTCAGGGCACTTGAACACTGAGCCACATCCCCAGCCCTATTTTGTATTTTATTTAGAAACAAGGTCTCACTGAGTTGTTTAGCACCTCACTTTTGCTGAGGCTGGTTTTGAACTCACAAACCTCCTGCCTCAGCCTCCAGAGCTGGTGGGACTACAGGAGTGCGCCCCACACCTAGCATTGCTGAAATTTTTTAATTAAAATGAATTAGGAAGAAGTGAATCAGGCTATCTGAGCCATACCAAGAATATAAATATTTGTATCATTTATCTATTAAATAAATATTTCTAGTTTTAAATTATTAATTGCTCATATCCAATTGTAGCATTTAGTGTCTTTGGAAACGTTTTAATTTTCTTTATTTATTATTTCATTATCTTCCTAACTCCTCTAGAATAAATGATCTAAGAAAGTAAAAATTTTTTCTTTAATGATTGCTATGTTCCAAGCTTGGGACGATGTTGAGCATATATTGGTTAACTGAAAGAGTAAGTATTATACATATTTACCTTGGTCCTTTGGTGTAGATATATTATTTAGGTTTCAGTGGCTTCCTTCTGTATTTTTTTCTCTCTATTTTGGAGGATTATATAGATCAAGGGAAATTAAACCACACACCATGGAGAGAAGTGATTGAGTAATTTATAAATTGGTAAACATTCCCCAAGACTGTGATTTAATGCAGTTACTGCCCTGCAGGTAGCTTTTAATGGCTTCCATTCTCCATAATTATTAAATATCATCACTTTCCTTTTTATATGTTCCTTTTTAGCCACTTTAACATGCAGTTTTCACTTCATGTTTGGAGAGAGAGTTCACGTATGTGTATATATACAATCATTTGTGTGTGAAATACAGACTCAACTTAGAAAATGTTTGCAGATTTGGCAAAAAAAATTGTGATATGTATCGAATTAATTTAAACTAAGACTCTTAGGTCATAATTAGTTCTGTAAGGATATTATGTTATACATTCATTTGTTTTAACTTAAAGTGAATTATTAAAACAAGAGGATTAGACTCTAGTCCTTGAAAATATGGAAAATTGGGCATTTATATAAAATATAGACAGCTTTTTATTAAATCTTACTGAATGTATAATGGAAATTGCTTCATTGTGTATGCCTTAAATATAAAGATTATTGGTTTTGCTACTTTGTTTATGTAAGAAAATATTCTTAATAAAGGAAGACATTTGAAATTTTTTTCATGTTTAGTTTATTTTAGTCATCTAATTGCTTTAGGACACATTATGGATTTAATAATCTGTAGTCTGCTATTTTATGAGGTGAAGCTAATTTCAGTCACTAGAGCAGAAAAGCAAAGACTACAGAAAATATTTTCCTCATATAGCAATTTGAATTGTGACAAGACTTTGCAAATCTGATTTAGAAGCCAAACTCATAAATTTCTATACTGAGATGACTGTGAAATTAACTGTGAATTATCAAAGGTGAACTATTTTGGAAAGGCACATTGATTGTAATCATCTTTTTCTAACTTATACATTCAAAATTCATGTTGGCCTTCAGAAGATAATTCTGTTATTTGTAAAAGATACAAATTCCTTAAAGCCAATTTTTAAAATTAAAAACAACAACAAAAAAGAAAAACTCCTTTAACATTCTTAATTAAAAGTAAAGATGAGTTGGGCTCAGTGTGTCATACCTGTAATCACTGTGCATGTCCATTTAATAAATATATTTATGGAAAAGCGTACAGAGAAGCTGAACATAGTGATGCATGCCTGTAATTTCAGCAAAGTGGGAAGCTAGGCAGGAGAGTCACAAGTTTGAGAATAGCCTCAGCAACATAGTGAGTCCCTAAGCAATTCAGTGAGACCCTGTCTCAAAATAAAAAAATAAAACACGCTGAGGATTTAGCTCAATAGTAAAGCAGCCCTGGGTTCAATCACTAGTAACCCCGCCTCAACAACAACAACAAAAATTCTACAGAACCTAGAGAAATATTGCCAAAGCTCTAAGCAAGTTCAGTATAAAAATATGTTTATTTATATATTTATACAAAATTAAAAATGTAAAAAATGCAATGCACAGAATAATAAAATGTGTAAAGCTTCATTTAAATTAAAATCTTCTGCTTCTTTAGAGGCACGATAAGAAAACGAGAACACAAGCCAAAGACTAGGAGAAAATATATATATTTTTTAATTTGTTCTAATTAGTTACACATGACAGTAGAATGAATTTTGACATATTGTACACAAATGGAGCACAACTTCTTATTCCTCTGGATGTACATGGTGCAGAGTCACTCCAGTAGTGTAATCATACATGTATATAAGGTAATAATGTCTGTCTCATGCTACCATTCTTCCCATCCCCACAGTCCCTCCCCTCCTCTCACTCCCTCTACACAAACCAAAATTCCTTCATTTTTCCCTACCCCACCACCCCACTATTGGTCAGCATTCGTTTATCAGAAAAAAACATTCGGCTTTTAGATTATGGGATTGGCCTATTTCACATAATATTCTCTAGTTGCATCCATTTACCTGCAAATGTAATAATTTCATTCTTCTTTAAGGCTTAGTAATATCTATTAGTAAATTTGTGTCTAAATATATTAACAATTTTTAAAACTCAATAGTAAATAAGCAAACAAATCAATTTACAAATGTGAAAACTATTTGAACAGACACTTGACAAGGAAAGATATGTCAATGACAATAAAATATGAAAAAGCATGAAACGTTCAGAAGCACGTGAAAGGTGCTCAGCATCATTCATTGGTCATTAGGGGTACAAGTTGAAATTACAAGGAGATATCATCAAAAATGTGTATACATACATACATGTGTATGTGTGTTTAGACATAAACCAAACACATAAACAGCAATCTCTAAATATTGCTGGTTGAGGCTCCTTTTTTTCTTAGTTGCAATAAATACATCATTGCTTCTCTTTACTTTTTCTTAACCAGAAGTTGACATCATTCAGATATTATATGTGCAAATAGTTCATATCCATAGCTCAGACCTTGGGTTTGCTTAAACGCCTTTTAATTTAGTCTTGCTTTAGAACTTGTGCATGTTTTCTTTGGGGGAGCAGTGAGGCAGTAGTGCATTTTTCCAGATTAAAAACTGTTAGTAAACAAAAAAGTCTTCATTACTCAGACGGCACACCTATAAAATTGAAACTAATAATGAAATGCATATTAAATAAAAATGTCATGTAAAATAGTTATTGCTATAGATGATATATAGAAGTGCTGTTAAATTTATATTATTAATGGTAAATTGACTTTTACTGTTGTTTTATATATTTTTTTATTTTTAACTTATACATAAAATTGTACATATTGATAGAATATCATACAATGTTTCCAATATACATATACTGTGAAAAACATCTATCTCCTCATTTCTTTGCAGTAAAAATATTAAAAATCCTTTCTTTCAATATTTAAAAAAATATGTGATGCATTATTACTATCTATAGTTATTCTACTTGCAATAAAACACCAGAACTTTTTCTACCAGCCAACTATAATACTTAGGACCTGTTAGCCAACTCTTTCATATCCCTAGCAGCTGGTAACCACTATGCTACTCTCAACTTCTAGAAGATCAACATTTTTTAAAAAAAAAATTTACATTCCATATATTAGTGATATAATGTAGTGCTTATTTTCCTATGCCTGGCTTATTTCATTTCACATAATGAGCTCTGGTTCCATAAATGTTGTCATAAATGAGAGGATTCCATCCTTTTATGGCTTAATAGAATTCTATTGTGCACATATGTCACATAATCTTTGTGTATTTATCAATTCTCAGGCACTTAAGTGTCCATTTCTTGGCTCTTGTAAAAAGTGCCACAATGAATATAAGAGTGTAAATGTCTCTCTAACAGATTGATTTATTTGGCTTTGGGTACATACCAAGAAGTAGAATTGTTAGATCATTTGGCATATCTAGTTTAATTATTTTTCTTTGACATAGAATATAAATATAAATTTATATTCTTATTTTATCACATTGCACCCAGTGCCTTATATATGATAAACAAGTGCTCTACCATGAAGTTATATCTACAACCCCATTTTTATTTTTTTAGTAATCTCCATACTGATTTTTACACAGACTGTACTAATTAATATTTCTACAAATAAGAGTGTTCAAGGGTCCCCTCGTCTCTACATTCTCATCAGATTTATTAACTTTGCATTCTAATAATCATCATTTTAACTGGAGTTAAGTGCTATCTCATTGTGGTTTTGATTTGCATTTCCCTGATGATTAGTGATGATATCTTTAACCTTGTGATTAAAACAAGGGGGAGGGAGGAATGATGGGAAAACATAGGAACAGTGGAATTAAATCGACCAAATTATTCTTTGTACGTATATAAACATACCACAGTGACTTTCACCTTTATGTATCTCTATAATGCACTAATTGAAATACACACACACACACACACACACACATATGAGCACTAGAATAGAGGAAAAGCAACAGGGTGAGAGAGGAGGGAAGGGAAAGGGAACTACTGTAATAAATTGTATCCCATGCTTATCTGATTATGTCAGAATGAACCTCACTATTGTGTATAACTATAATGTACTAATAAAAAGAAGATACTTAACTTTACAAAATAAAAAATACATTTTCTTTATAAAAATAATGAACAGACACTTTCTGAAAATACTTCATGATTTTTTTTTTGCCTAAATTAATTGTAAAAAGAGCAGCTACCATATGAGAAGTGGTTTATCAAAAAAACTTGAGAAGCCTGATTTTTTGCATAGTGTTCAGGAGTACCAACACACGTGAACATTATAACAGATTTTGCTCTTCCTAAATAAATCCATTTTATTTTTTAAAGCTTGTTTTTACTAATTTTTATTACAAATTTTTATACACTCCTTTTAATATTGCTACAAACAAAAGAGTTGTTAAGAAATACACCATTGCAAACGTCTTTAAATTCATGAGATATTATAAGTAAAGAAGGGTAAAAGAACAGGAAAAGTCAAAAAACTTTGACTAGATTTTTCTTACATACCTCTAACTTAAAGTATAAACGATTCTTTGTAAATTTCGCATATAACTTTACATTTTCAGACTTATGTATCTATTATAAATTGACAATGAACTGTTTACCTTGAATCTATCTATATTTTCAACTGTCTAATTATATATATATAATATATATATATATTATATATATAAATATATATATATAATATATATATATATTATATATATATATATATATATATATTTATTAACCTAGTATGACTTTTAGCTTAAAGACTTAAAAAGCTATAGTGAAGAAGGTTAATAGAAAAACTGCAATAAAATGTTTATACTGATTTAAAAATTTGTTTACAGAAAAAAGATAAAGTCACTATAGTCCCCCAGGTAATGATGTAGACAAGAAAAATCCAATAAAAATGTTTGATTGCATGTAACAAAAATAACACGATTTAGTAGCTGCATTGTAAAACCTTGAGGCAAAGTCACCTATGGTTTCTACTTCTGCACTGAAAAATCATTCCTGAGGTAAGAGTATGGTCCTTGGAATTTATATTCTTATTTTATCACTTATTGTTTGCTGACTCTGTTCAAGCATTCTGGTCTGAGATGTCTCCTGTGTGAAATGATGGCAATGACATCACCTTCGCAGGGTCATTACTGTACCTGACACAGGTAGGTCTTGATAAATACATGTTGCAATCTTGAGATGTTTAGAAGTCTGTTGTTATTATAGCTACAAATACTCAATCTTTATATCAAATATCAAATAATAGCATATTTTGCTAGTGAGCAACAGAAATGACCTAAATTCTGCCTGGCACCAAGCTCCTTGACAATGTGATAGGCTTCATATCAAACAAGGGAACTATATGTGTTCATTTTAAATTCATTTAAAACTTTAACTAAACTATTTCTTCTCCTGTATTGGATGTTAAAGGAGGTTTAATAGGGAAAAATACAATAACTTTTAAACCCCTTATGCAGTGTCTTATCAACGAACTTATCAGAAGCAGAAGCTGATGTATGTTCAGAAACCTTGAATTATGATTGAAATCTGCTCTCAAAGCAGAAAGGTTACCCTGGGCAAGTCAACACGTTTGCAAAACCCAAGAATTTGGGATGAGTTAGGAGAGGTGGGAGAGATCAGGCAGAGAGCAATAGATAACTCTAGAGCTTATAATGCCTTACTATCTGTTAAGACAGCAGGCTTAGTGAGTGTTGAAAATTACCAATACAAATCTGATAAGTGGATGTTTTTTTTTCATGACATTTAGTTCATTTTAACCCTAAAAGCTTGAGTTCTTTAATATTCTCTTACAATCATTTCTACTTAAAATTGGCTTTCTACTGTCATCAATAAGTGTCCTTCCTGACATTGAACTCAGTCTGAAAACATAAAAGCCTACGTAGTTTCTAAAATTAAAGTGAGGAATTTTACAAATAAACTTTCATCACTCCTGTCACTTTTATGGGACCTAATCTAGTAAAGGAGAATATTGCAGCTAAATGACTGACAGGGAAAGTGTCTCTTTTTAATTGGCACTAGGCAATTTATCAGTTTCTGATGTCAGGGACACTCCATTAGGCTGTGAGAAAGTGATTGGTGGGATAACACTCAATTGAAAATCTCTGTGGATGGTAGTTCATGCCACCATTACATCAAGTTAATGAATGAGGCTCAATAGCATCCTCCTCTTCCTAGAAGGAACACATCCATCATGGAACAAAAGATTCCCCAGTGCCAACGGGTTGTCATGTTTTTCTCTTAGCCTACTTGGGAAAAAAGGAATTTCAGACTAAACTGAGAAGAGTGCTAGCCATTCTCATCCCATTGAAAATAATTGCCTAGATCATCACAGCTCATTACTTTTGCTAAATATAGAAGACTATCTACACAGATATAGTCATACAATAGGCACACAAGACTTCATGTCTTCTTCTTGAGGTAAATGAGCATACTCCTCATTGGAAGGTCTGAACAAGGATATATCTATATATCTCTACATATGTTTTTTCCGGACTATAGGCTTTGGATACAATGGTTAGTGTCCTGACTGGAAACTGGCATGTCAAGTCTTGACTGGAGAGAATAGCTCAACACAAAAATATATTATATATTATATTATATTATATTTAGTTTTAACTCATTACTATGCATCTCAGCACAGCATCTGAAAGTGATAAAATCTTTAAAATATAATAACAAATTAAAATCTCACAATTTCAGTAACTGCTGTTTCTTCTTCTCGAGATTCTAAGGAGAAAGAGGGAGCACAGGGAGTAGACTATCATTTTTCTCATTCTTCTTTTTCTTTCCTTATTTTAATTTCTCACTTTTTGCCCTTCCTTCCTTGATTTCTTTATCACCTTCAAAATTCAGGAGGAATCCTTTCAGAAATTAAAGGTTTTGGGTACCATATGAATGGCCTAACTTGAAGCTGGCATATCAATCTTGAGAAGACAGCTCAACACAAGAAGAGTACATTTAAGAATGCTTTATATTTTTTAAAGAAAGGCACTTATTTCTGACATAGTGTGATACATGCATTATTATCTTGGCATCCTGATCTGGCCCAGATGAATCCTTTCAGCTCCTAAACTCCATATCACATATTTTATATTAGCAGTTTTAACTCACCACACCATCTGTCTCTATCGACATCTAACTACACAGATGTATACTTGAGGTGAAAATGTTCACAATCAACTTAATCTGTTTCATATTCAACCATTAATACCAGTGAATATTACAATGTTAATTTTTCTGTAGTTTTTAATTTCAAATATTTTCATATGGTTATCTTGAGTCAAATTTCAGTAAATTCATATTGCTGTGTCAATAACCTAAGTGTTAAAAATGTTCTTCTAATTCCAATATTCGTGTATTGTGTATTATTTTAAAAATCTTTTTTAGATAGCAATTATTCAGTACTAGGAAAAAATGTGCAAGTATATTTTTAATCTTTCTGACAGAAATGGCTCTACCTATGATGGCTCAAGGTTATTTTTTTTCTGTATTTCATTTTATTATTATTCTTTAGGTTTTTACCTCTGTTAAGCTTTTCTATCCAGAATCAGAGTTTAATGAAAAATAAACACCACCAAGGGAGAGATGCCAGAAAAGTTAACATAATAATTTCATAGAATTGATGTGAGCTTTTGTTATTCATGCTGAGGTGATTTCTTCATTTTTTTCGTTTTCATTTTCTCTTTTTTCCCCATTTTTATACATTGTATACATAGATTTTTTGTTTATATATAACATATATAATATATATATATATATATATATATATATATATATATATATATATTTGTGTATATATGTACATATTCAATGTAGACATTCAGGTTCACAAAAAGTTAACTAAAGGGGAAGCTTGTAGATTTGTGGTGGACTCTATAGAAATGTTGGCATCAATTTCTAAATATTACAGTTCCAAATGTTATATATGTCTCAATGACATCAGGTAAAATGTTTATTAACATTATGCTATTTCCTATGGAACACCTGCAGGTACTCCGAATTACAAAAGATTTTCAGCTTTTTCAGTCCTTAGGTTTAAAATATAACAAACAGAAAGAAGATTTCAAGTATATTATCATACTTCTTTTACATAATTTCAACATTTTGGTAATAATTTCTCTTGCCCAAAGCATTGGCTGGGTGTGATACTTTTAGTATGTTAGCCATTAGCATTTGTCATATTTAAGAGGAAAAATTCAATGGATGAGGCTGGGGCTGTAGCTTAATTGTAAAACGCTGCTTCTCACATGTGAGGCACTGGGTTCAATCCCCAGCACCACATAAAAATAAAGATACTGTGTCAATCTACAACTAAATATATGTATATATAAATTCAATGGACTAAAATATGGATTGGCAATCTACAGTATGCCTACCAGTGAATTCCTGGCAGGTCCCTATTTTTGAAAATAGTTTCACTGGGTCACAGATGACATTCTCATCTATGTGTTATCTGTGTTTTATTTGATGCTACTGCAGTACAGACCAGTGGTTTCTAGAGTACCCATACCCATCAAGTCTTCGAATATGTAAAGAAAACTTTGCTGAAGCCTAGAATATAACGTGCCAAAATTTAAAAATATTCCAATAACTTGTGCTAGATAAGACCGTGATATGCCTCATAAGAGAAAAAAGTAGTTTCCCACTCTCCACCCCTGGTTTTTTGTTTTTGTTGTGTTATTGTTTGAATTTGGGGATTGAATCCAGGTAGTCTTAACCACTGACGAATATCCCTAACACTTTTTATATTTTATTTTGACAGAGGGTTTTTCTAAGTTGCTTAGGGCCTCACTAAGTTTCTGAAGTTGTCTTTCAACTTGAAATCCTCTTGACTCAGCCTTCCAATTCCCTGGAATTAGAGATATGAGCTAGAGAAACTGGCAACATTAGGTATATTTATTGGCATTAAAATATATTTTATTTTTATAGTCAGAGTTATTCATTAAACCTATGAGGAAAGAGAATATTTTTCCACCCAAAAGTAAAACAAACTCGTGCATTTGGAAAATGGCATTTTATAAACATGAAAATATTTACTCAATATATTATTAGTATATGTGCGTATATTTTTAAACATGTGCCTTGAATCTGAGCTTTTGATTTTGAATCTGAGCTAGGTGTTTTGTCAGAAGTCATTAATGAATTTTAAAGTTTAGGTCAAGCAACTAGGCAATGGCATGTACAGCACACATGGCAAGTATATTTTTAAACTGAGAAAGATTTATACACTTTACTACTGCATTTATATGAATTAAGTAATAGGTGGAATTCTTATCCTGAATTTCAGTCAATAAAATAATCAAGAATAAGATTACTTTGAGAAAACTTCTAAATTCTCACAGTGACTTGATTGAAAGTTTCTATTACCCAGGAGTGTTGTGTGCTCTTATGATCCTAGATACTTTAGAGGCTAAGGTGGGGGTATTATGAGTTCAGGACCAGTCTGTGGGTAACACAAAAAGATTCAATCTGAAAAAAACTCAAGAAAACAGAAACATACTAAAACAAAAATAAAAGTATTTATTAATAAGTAATATTGAAAATACTTTCTTTTCTGTCTTGAGTTTTCTTCCTCCTTTAACATTTTAAGTCCTAACTCATTTATCACCCATATTGTGAACCTAGCCTAAGTTTGCAAGAAAGGCCAGTAATCACTCTCTTCTTAATTTACTTATTTTTCTATTTATTTGTTTATTCATTTTTAAAATTTATTTTTGTGGCACTGGACTTTGAACTCAGGGGTGTCCTACCACTGAGCTATAGTCCCATTCCCTATTTATTTATTTATTTATTTATTTATATTTTGAGACAGTCTAACTAAATTCCCTAGATTGGCCTTGAACTTGTGATTCTCCTGTCTCATCCTTCTATGTTGCTGGAATTATAGGCATGAACCATCATGTGTGGCCTAATAACTCTCTTCTGCATGCAAGAATAAGTTTACAGCATCTGTCCTGCTATGTTAACATTATTTGTTGCACATTTAACTTTTTGAGTAACATTTATGTTTAAGATTGTGAACTTTGATTTATGTTCACATTTAACAAGTTTATCACTGATATTTTTTTTGGGGAGGGGGGCATACCAGGGATTAAACTCAGGGACATTGAACCACTGATCCACATTCCCAGCTTTATTTTGTATTTTATTTAGAGACAGGGTCTCACTGAGTTTCTTAGCACCTTGCTTTTGCTGAGGCTGGCTTGGATCTTGCAATCCTCCTGCCTGAGCCTCTGAGCCATTTTGATTATAGGCTTGCACCACCACACCCAGCTATCATTGAATTTAACTACTGTTCTTCCCAAATTTTACATTCTCTCAATGAAATTATTTGAAATTTCTATTGAGGGAATATGATATTCTTATATAATACTAAAATACATGTCAGTAACATTTACTTAGTAATTATGCAAACATGAAAGTAGATGGAGAAAATTCTTTCATTTGGTTTATATTTCCTTTCAATATTTTATTTACTTGTTAATTTTTTGTTGATAGTAAACTTACAGTTAGTCTTTTCAATTTACATCTCAATTATACTTGCTGAAGAATCCATCCACCCATTGGAAATTTTTTTTTATTGGTTGTTCAAAACATTATAAAGCTCTCGACATATCATATTTCATACATTAGATTCAAGTTGGTAATGAACTCCCAATTTTACCCCAAATACAGATTGCAGAATCACATCGGTTACACATCCACCTTTTTACATAATGCCCTATTAGTAACTGTTGTATTCTGCTACCTTTCCTATCCTCTACCATCCCCCCTCCCTCCCCTCCCATCTTCTCTCTCTACCCCATCCACTGTAATTCATTTCTCTCCTTGTTTATTTTCCCATTCCCCTCACAACCTCTTATATGTAATTTTGTATAACAATGAGGGTCTCCCTCCATTACCATGCAATTTCCCTTTTCTCTCCCTTTCCCTCCCACCTCATGTATCTGTTTAATGTTAATCTATTCTTCCTGCTCTTCCTCCCTGCTCTGTTCTTAGTTGCTCTCATTATATCAAAGAAGACATTTGGTATTTGTTTTTTAGGGATTGGCTAGCTTCACTAAGCATAATCTGCTCTAGTGCCATCCATTTCCCTGCAAATTCCATGATTTTGTCATTTTTTAGTGCTGCGTAATACTCCATGGTGTATAAATGCCACATTTTTTTTTATCAATTCATCTATTGAAGGGCATCTGGGTTGGTTCCACAGTCTGGCAATTGTGAATTGTGCTGCTATGAACATCAATGTGGCAAATTGATTCATATTCTTGGTTTCCACTTTCTTTTATTGAATATAATTGTCTGAGAAAGAATTCTGCTCTGTGATAGTGATCCAGTTCCCTTATTGAAGAAAGTGTTCTTTATTTATCAATGTTATCTAAGATACCAGACAACATTTTAGAAGAACTTTAAATCTCCAATTTTTCACAATATTGGGAAATTGCAGTACACCTAAATACCTCCCCACTCTGCCAATGATAGAGTAGGAATTACTTAATGATAGAAAATTCTATAGTTTAAGAAAACAGTAATCCAATTTCTTGGCACTTAAACAACATATCTAAGTATTTGAGGCAAAAAGTGGTAATACTGGAAGGAGAAAGAAACAAATCCACCATTGGAGTGTGAAACTTCAACACATTTCTATCAAAAATTGAGAATTCCAGCACACATCTCATGTATTGCTTAATGACATAGAATATTCTGAGGAAGGAATCAGCCATTAGGCAATTTTGTCACTGTGTGAACAGAGAGAATACATAATACAACCTTGACAGTATAGATCAACTAATTGATGTAACCTCTTGATGTAATCAACAGATGTCGTAAATACAAATTGCATGAGGCTCCTGTCTGCATAATACATCATAGTGTTTTGCAGTAAAAAATTTGTTAAGTAGAGTGCATATGCTCTAAAATAATAGTAAAAGTACATATAGTAAATCTATAAACCAGTCATTTATTATTATCAAGTATAATATGCTATATGTAAATGTATATGCTACACTGTCCTATGACTAGCAGTACCATAGGTTTGTTTACACAAGAATCCCAAAAATATGTACATAATGCATTATGACATTATAATGGGTACAACACCACAAGGCAATAGGAAATGTTCAGCTTCAATATAATATTACATGATCATCTGCTATGGATTGGATCTGAAATATTTCCTATGTTTTAAAGACTTGGTCATGACCTTGTGGTACTATTGGGAGCTGGTGGAACATTTGGGAGATAGGGACTAGTGAAAGTAAGTAAGGTCATTGGGGACATGCTCTTGAAAGGGAAGTGGGGACCCTGGTCTATCCCTCATTTTTTCACTTATTCTCTCAGTTGCCATGAGGTTAACAGATTTCTCTGTTCTACACTCCTGCCATAATATCCTTTGCCATCCTAGTCCCAAAGCCATGAGGACAATCAACCATGAATGAAAACTATAATATGAGCCAATATAATCCTTTTCTTCTTTAAGTTAATTTTTCTCAAGTATTTTGTTACACTAGGAGAAAACTAATATACTAACATTGTATATGTAGTCTGGTTTTGATAGAAATATTATGAGTGCATGAATTTCATTAAATTGAATAACATCATTAACTATTTGGATCTAATTGACATTTCAAAATATTTTACCTTACAACAACAGAATATACATTGTTCTCAACCTCACATGAAACATTAAGATCAATTTCTGAGCCATATAACATGCCTTAACACATTCAAATGAATAGACATTATAAAAGATAGGATTTCAGGTTATAATGGAATTAAAATTCAGTAACAAAAGAAAACTTGACAATTTCAAAATATTTGTAGATTAATCATAACAATTCTAATTATAATATAGGTCGAAGAATTTTCAAGACAAATTTAATAATATTTTAAACTAAATGAAAACTTTGTATATGAAAACTATATACAAAGCTGTACTTACAGGAAATTTTTAAATGGGGAATTCACACAAAGAAAAATAAGAGATGTAAAATTAATAACTATGTTTCAACATTGGAAACTAGAAGAAGAGCAAATTAATTCCAACATGGGTGAAAGAAAATAGATATCAGAACAGAAATGAAAACTGAGAAATGAAATTGAAAAAGATAAACAATAGAAATTATCAATAAAATTGAAAGCTCCTTCCTTGTATTGACCAATAAAATTGATATTCCACTAGCTAGATTAACTCAGGAAAACAGAAAAGATACAAATTAGTAATATCAGAAATTAAAACATGGAATCACTCTTAATCCTATGTATATTCAAAGGTAACCTCAATGTAAAGAAACAGTACTTTGAAAAACACTAAATGTCAAAAATTAAAACATAATCTAAGTAAACTTACATGTATTAAGTAAACTACTTGAACAGTCATTATCCTTCCAAAACAGAAAGTGCAAGAACCAAAGGGGTTAATTGTTGAATTGCACCAAATATTTTAAGGAAGAAATTATATATATATATATATATATGTATTATATATATATGTGTGTGTGTGTATGTATATATATAACTATTCTACAATATTTGATAAAATAATTAAAGCAGAAAATAATTAAATCCTTTCTATGAGGACAGCATCACTGTAATAATAAAACTAGACAAAGACACTATAAGGAAGGAAAACCTTCTAGAAGACAATCTCTACTTAACATTGATAGAAATCTTTTATAAATGTCTACATTTATATATCAGTAGATCAAACCCAACAAATTCATATACTGGGAAGGAATAAACAAAATAAAATATTTTGTTCTTAGATGGCATTATTGTCTATATAGAAAACCTCAATAAATCTCCTGAAATTAATAGACAATTATAACACGGTTGCAGAGTAAAGGGTTAACATACAAAATTCAATTGTCTTATTATGTGCCAGCAATGAGCTATTATAATTTGAAATTTAAAATACAATATTATGGGCTGGGGATGTGGCTCAAAAGGTAATGCGCTTGCGTGGCCTGCGTGGGGCGCTGGGTTCGATCCTCAGCACCACATACAAATAAAACAAAGATGTTGTGTCTACCGAAAACTAAAAAATAAATATTAAAAAATTCTCTCTCTCTCTCTCTCTCTCTCTCTCTTAAATAAAATAAAATATTATTTTCATTATATTCTACTATCATGTGTAACTAAAAATAATAAAAGAAATTTAAAAAATAAAAACATTAAAAACATAAAAAATGAAGAAAACTACAAAATTCTAGTGAAAGAAACTAATGTAGATCTCAAAAATTGTAGACTATTTCATGTTTATGAATAACAAAATTCTGTTTTTAAGTTGTAATTTGCCTACTGTGAACTACCGAATTGATGTAGTCTCAATAAATCAAAATCCCAGGAGGCAATTTTATGGATTGTAAAGTTGATATTAAAAGGCTATAATCTTGAATGGAACCACTATTTGACCCAGCTATCTTACTTCTACATTTATAATCAAAGGATTTAAAATCAGCACATTATAGTCATGCAGCCACATCAATGTTTATAGCAGCTCAACTCACAATAGCTAAACTATAGAACCAACCTATGTGTTCTTCAACAGATGAATGTATAAAACATAAAGATATATATATATATATATATATATATATATATATATATATATATATATACACACACACACATGCAATGGAATATTACTCAACCTTAAAGAAGAATGAAATGATGGCATTTTCCAGTAAATGGATGGAGCTGGAGAATATTATGCTAAGTGAAATAAATCAATCTCAGAAAAATAAAGGCTGAATGTTTTCTTTGATATGCAGATACTAATTCACAATGGGAGGAGGCTAGGAAAGAATACAGTTGTTTTAGATTAGGTAAATGGGAGTGAAGGAAGGGGAGAGGTTTTGTGGGTAGGAAGGATGAATCGAACACTATTATTCTATATACATATATGACTTCATGACCGTGGGATTCTACATCATGTACCACCAGAAAATGAGAAATTATACTCCATTTATGTATGAGGTATCAAAGTGTAGTCTACTGTCATGTATAACCATTTAGAACAAATCTTTTTTTTTTTTTTTCAAAAAGGCAACAATCTTTCCTTGTATTGGTGTGTAGAACTCCATTACATGCACATACCACATTGTGTTGCTATGTACATTCATGTTCCTCTATGTTTGGCCATATGTTTTCGCTTCCCATCTATATGCTCAGCGGCATGAAGACTGGGTCATATAACTGAAGCATGTTTACATATTTATGAAACTGCTAACCTCTCTCTGTCTCCTCCTTTGCTCTTATTTTCTCCTAACAAGGTCTCCATTACCTTCAAATTACATTCCCCTTTTGTCTTTGTCTCTCCTTTGGGAAGGTTCCCTCAGTTGATTATTGGCTGGATGTTCATATTTATAAATGAGCCTGAAAAGCTACTTGGAAGCTTCATGCCTATGAGTGAGGTTAGTATATAGTGAGCTTTTGTTAGCAGAATTCTAATGTTAGTATTTATTCTCTTTCTTTAGGTTTTTTTTGTTTTTTTTTTTTTTTTTGCTTAAAGTAATCAGAATCTTCAGAGAAGAACCCTAACCCTTTCACTGGCTTTCCAAACAATTGGTGGTTTGATAGAAAACGTTCCTGAGCATCACAATGTTTAATATGTCAACTTGTAATTAATCCCCCACTTTCAACTGGCCCTGATTTCCTGGATTGAGATCATCTCCATTTTACTGTTTCTCCTTATGCCAGGAACAAAGAAAGAGAGTCAGCTATCTGTGCAAAGTGGGACAGGTCACTGGGGAGTCTACTTTCTCTTAGAACAGGCTACCAAAATTCTACTGTCTTCATTGTCATCTTATCCCTGCATCACACAGGACACACCTGTGTTACAATTATTGAGTTATTTGGGACTTCGGAAAGGAAAATTGTATAGCTTCATGTTATCAAATAGTTGTCTCAGCACTCAGCATTTTCAGGTTTGGTCTCTAACTCTTGCTTATTTTTGTTTTTTCTGTAGTCAACCATGTTATTCACTTTGTCCTTGCTTTTATGTCTTATAATGCTTAAATATTATTTTAAAATAACTGTTTTTCATGCAGGTGATTTTTTTTTAAAAAAAAATATGAATTGGTGACATTATCTTACTGAATGTAAAAATTTTTTTTAGCTTTTCCTCTCTATTACCAAGAGCTCTGTTACCATTTCTCCCTGTGGATAAAACAATAGCAGACTTCAGGATTAATCCTGGGAACATTAAGAAATCATTTAAATGTATGTGTACATTCCATCTGTACCACTTACACATCTTTGGGCAAAGTACATAAAATGGAGAAAACTGAACTTCAGTTATTGACTTAAGGTATTAACACTTATTGTTCCATGTGCTTCTGTAAATAAAAGTCGTTAATATGTGCAAGACTGATGGGTGTACAACACCATTTCCAACTAATTCCAAGGACTTTGCCCCAGTAGCCCAAAAAAGAACTGTTTCTCCCTCCACACCACCCTCTCTAGGTCCATCTACCCTTCTTGTTTCCCTACCTTTGTCTAATGTGGTTTAAAGGAACAACAGCAACAACATTTTCTCTAAATGTATCCATTCAATTACTTCTTCTGTTTGATATTTGGTTATTTGAGTTTTTGTGTGTGGTTTTATTTACAGAAAAGATATTTTAAAATTAATATTAGATAAGATAGAAAAGAATATGTACAAAAGTAAAAAAGCTGATATTTGTAGTATTTATATTAAAGTAATATTTATGAGTTTATAAATAGTCCACCAGAATGTCAGGAATAAAGTTTGCATTCTATAAATTTCTTCATTTTATCTCCTATTTCTAGTTTATAATGATTCTAATTATGATAATTATATTCTTACCTGGAGTGTATTGAAGGACTTCAACTGCATGGTCCCACATAATTTTCAGGTTCTTTCTGTGCATACGTATCATGATATTTCCCCCTTTTTTTGAATATTAAGAAGGTTAAGTAAAGCCACAAACCTATATGTACTTTTCTCATTGGAAGTTTGCAATCCAACTGATTTTAAAGTTCTTGTATTTAGTCTTGATAATAAAGTTTCCCATTCTGTTGCCCTAATTTCTTCCACAGCTCACATTGATATGCTGTGTCCTCATATTTCTCTGTAACCAAGGAGATCACTTACCTAGCTTCCTATAACCTAGGAGGAGTAGAAAATTTCCCATATAATGAGGTTGATGGCTACTACATGATTATAAAACTCTTGTCCAAAGAACCTTTCAATGTCTACTATTGTTATCACATTTATTTTCAAAAGTACTCTATTAAAATGAATGTTAGATATTGTGAAGAGGTAGACACTAATTTTTAGACATAGATTTTTTTTTTAACCTTGCAAAAGCAGACAGATGAGTTGATATTGAGAAAGTGACTTCCAAAGATGAACTGGAGAAATACCAAGAAGTAGGAACTGAGGATCCCAAAAACCAAGCTGAGAGTCTTTGCCTGGAGATGGCTTGTGGGGATCTGATGACACAGCTAAGCAAAAGAAACACTAGAATGTGGAGGGCATCTCTGAGGACGGACTTCATCATATTGCCGAAGGTCAGTTTCTGTCTGAGAAATAAGTCCACAGCTGATCAGACAATTCTTTTGGCTCATGTCTTTAACCATCTTAATATATATGAAATAACAAGGTTCTTGCCCATGTCTTATTATTATTTCTAGTGAAAATTTATTTTTATAGTGAGACTTAACACTATTTTGAAATTCTGGGAATTTTTAGTTTGGCTAGAATCCTAAAAACATGATTTCCCATCAAACAGCAAAAAAGCAATTAAATCTAACCTTCTGTGAAAGTCTTTGTTTTATTATTTTGTTTCACAGTTCTTCAAAACAAACACACCTGAATTGGTATTATTGCTACCACATCTAATAAGATTGAATAATGGGTTTATCTACTATTTTTGATACAAGCCAGATGGCAAAGCTTTGAAGATAAAATGGTTATGGTGTGTGTGTGTGTGTGTGTGTGTGTGTGTGTGAGAGAGAGAGAGAGAGAGAGGATTAAGTACAGGAATAAAAGTAGGCTCTGAATATTTTAGGTTAAGTTTAATTGCTTTCCAGTAATAACTAAGTGACATTATGTTCTTTATTATCTGCTAGTAATTGCAGGTAAGTCCAAGGCATAGAAGTAAACAGACATCAGAAAGGTTAAAAACATAAAAGGCGTAGAGAGAATGAGCTCTGGAAGGCAGCTATGAAGTGCAGGTTGAGGCCCAGATGAGCCACTGGACAAGAGGTTTTGTGAGGGGAATCAGAAATGGTGATGTATGCAGGGAGCAGTGTTGCTGTTGAGAGAGAATGTTGTTGAACTTTGTTTCCTGTGGAATGGCCTGTGTATGGGAAGAGATAGTTAATAAGCCTTACAGCACAGAGAATGATATGTATCAACCAAGAAAGAATAGGGTCCTGCAAGTACAATGTGTACTGGTAATTGTTTGCCTGGTCACAAAAACCTGAGTACTCGAATTATAATACAAAATTTCTCTCAACATCAAAATACCAATTTCCTTTTTTGACTCAGAGTTTATAGTGCAAGTTCTTTCCTTAACTACCTTGAAAAAAAATCTGAAGTAGAAATTTTATAAATAACAAAAATTTGCTGAGGACCAATGAACTCACTATATATAAAATTTTATACATATATGTATATACCCACACATACATACACAAGTGCATACATATATACATATTTGACTAAAGAGATACTTGCTGTTAACATCATATAAAAAACAATACACAAACATAATTAAAATGTAGTTATTTTCTTGGAATCCATTCTTATGTATTACATAAGTTTGGATAGCTTTAGTGTGATTGTTGCCATGTTTCTCTATTTATCCATTTTTGTTACCTGATTCTCTATCTAAGCAAGTTATTTAAACTCAACTATGCAGGCACATCACTAATGTGATCTGTAAAAGGTATGTGGAAGCTTTCTTTTTGTATAGAAAATTAGTACAATTCATTATCTGCTGACTTTAACAATAAAAATAACACACTGAAATTCATTTTTGTGGTTTTTTTGGTGGGGGATTAGAATTTAACCCAGAGACACCTTATGACTGAGCCACATCCCTAGCCTTTTTATTTTCTTGAGACAATCTTGCTAAGTTGCTGAGGCTGGCTCAGAACTTGAGATCTTCCTTTCACAGCCTCCCAAATTTCTGGATTATAGACATGTGTCCCATCATGCCTGGCTTAAAATTCATTTCATAATTAGATATACTACATCTTCTTTCACATATGGTTTCTTGAGTATGGAAGAAAATAATATGATTTTATCCAGTACATTGGAAATTTTATATGGCACTTAACTGACCATACCTTTACCAGGTAAAAACTTTTGATGATTTAATATTCATAGTCATATAATTGCAAATTATTGAGATGCTATGACACAAACATCCTATATTAGTATTATTGGGCTGCAATAACAAAATACCTAAAACTGGGTAGTGTAAACAATAGATTCATTTTCTCATGGTTCTGAGAGTCAGAGACCCAAGATATAGATGTTGCAGTTGGTGTCAGGTGAAGCATCTCTCCCTGGCCTACCAAAGGTCACCTTCTCCCTCTGTCTTCACCTGGACATTACTCTGTGCTTAGGCATAGACAGAGCTCTCTGGTGTCCTTCATATAAAGACACGAGCCCTTTGAAATCAGGGCTCCACCTCATGATCTCATTTTATCTTAATCACCTCCTGTTATAATTTGAATATGAGACTTCCCACAAAGCTTCTGTGCTAATGCTGGAATGTTCAGAAGTGAAATGATTGAATTGTGAAAGCTGGAATTTAATGAGCTTATCCTGGTTTGAATAGAATGACTGGATGGAAACTGTAGGCAGGTGGGACACTGGGGACATTTCCTAGAAGGCTTCATCTTTGTCCCCTTTCTCCCTCATTTTCTCTGCTTTCCGGCTGCCATGAGCAGAGCAGCATTCCCCCACCACACCATTCCATCATGATGCTTTGCCTCACCTCAGGCCCAGAGCAGTGGATTTGACTGACCATGGACTAAACCACTGGAACCTGACACAAAATAAGGATTTCCTCCTTTAAGATGTTCTAGTTGGGCATTTTGTTCTCAATGATAAAAAGTTGACTAAAACGCCTCCTTAAAAGTCAACTTACAAGTGTAACCACATTAAGGATTACAACTTCAACATACAAATTTTAGGGGATCACAATACAGTCCATAATACATCCTCCTGCAATTGGTTATAAACCACTTGGCTTTGCCCAGGGTCATTGCCTGATACATGCCGACATATATTCACTGTAGGAAAAAAGATGATACCACTGCCATTGTTTTTTTTTTTTTTTTTTCTGTACTAGGGATTGAACCTAAAGGTAGTTTACCATGAGCTACATCCCAAGTCCTTTTCATTCTTTTATTTTAAGGAAGATACTCACTAAGTTAGTTTTCCCTTAAACTTTCTATTCTCTTGCTTGACCCTCCAGAAACACTGGGATTACAGGCATGTGCCACAGGGCTCTATTGTTTAACACTCTTAAGAGAAGGAATTATGTCTTTTATTTGCCTCAACCTACCTCATGCTAAATGAATACTATTAGACCCATTAATTATCACATTAAACATGTCCATTTAATAAATCCATCTGATGAGCCACTTCTATGTATCATATTGACCAATGCTGGGTCCAACTCAGACTGAATCAGTTTACTAACTGCAGCAAAATTCAAGTCCTTTTTACTTCTGTTTATAGGATGACTTTTTGCTTTGACTTCTATTCATCGTTTTTGTTCTGATCTTTTCAAAGACACAAAAGACAAGATGTGAAATGGTGAAAAGAGGTTATTTTGGTTTTGGTAACATAAGGCCAACCCTCTGGCCAATTACCAATAGAAGTGTTTTTGACAAGTATTAATTGTTTGGATAATTGCTCCAAATGTCCCTTTCACCACTAGGACTTTAAACTCACAAACCACCACACCACCACCACAACCACTGGAGTCAAGCTATTTTGTTCTGCCCATCTCTATTCATTGTAAATTTCAAAGTAATACTTGACATGTATATTTTATATGTTTATCTGGTCTTGATTTCATGTTATGGAGAACACTGAAATAGACATTTGGGAATATTGATATTTGTATTGCTATAATATTCAAAAAGAGAGCACTGAGTAAAGGGAAAGAACAAATACACCAAAAATAATTAGCAATCTCCTTAAGGTTAACATATTTGTTTTTACTTCTGATTATTATAATGTAATTTAGCTTCAGAAAGAATAATACAGAAAAAAATTTCTGTTCTTTCTAGTACATTTTATTGTGTTTTACTAAAGCCATGTATGATTCTTGAGAAAAGATAAGTATAAATATTCATAATTGGTATTTTGGACAAAATAGATTCAAGGGTATGACTTAATATCTGTTCTAAAGAAAAAATGCTTATATACACTAAATGATACATTTTACAAACCCGTTTTTAGAATACAAAAGTATTAAGTAGGAAGTTTCATGTTTATTTGGCAAACTTACCTGTTTAACCAAGATCATATTCTTCAATTTTTGTATCTACCTTAAGCCTCCTATGTTTGTTATTTTTTTTCAGTTCTTAAACTCAGTAATTTAGTTTCTAATGCCTGAATTCCTGTTCAGTTAAACCCTATCATCTCAATAAATTCTTCCTTTGACATTCCAGGTAACAGTATGTCAGAAAAATTTCTGCAAAATAAGACTTTTTGTTATTAGTATTGTTAAAAATACGTGTTCTAAACATGCTGCCTCTTTCAGGGATGGAATTATTTTATGAAAATAAAAAGAGCAGATTTGAGATGATATAAATCTAGCCTACATCTAATTTTGAGTAAAATTGAGCACTATTTGTGATAATACTAACCCTTGGCAAGTTGAACTGATTTCTGTCTTCCTACATTACCCATAATTGCAAGGTATAAAAAAAGAGAGCTGGGCATGGTATAACCACAGAGGTTTGGGAGGCTGAAACAGGGGAATCACGAGTTCAAAGTCAGCCCCAGCAAACGAGAGGCACTAAGCAACTCAGTGGGATCCTGTCTCTAAATAAAAAATACAAAAGGGTTGGGGATGTGGCTCAGTGACTGAGTGTCTCTGAGTTCAATCCCTGGTACCTCCCACCCACCAAAGAAATAAAACAGAAAAAAGTTTAGCATATTCATCATTATTAATTAAAGTGGGCTACACACTGTGTAGAAACTGAACATCCAAAATATTCACATAAAGGCTGGGGTTGTGGCTAAGCGATAGAGCGCTCTGACTAGCAGGTGCGAGACGCTGGGTTCAATTTTCAGCACCACATAAAAGTAAATAAATAAAATAAAGGTATTGTGTCCAATTTCAACTAAATATATATATATATATATATATATATATATATATATATATTCATATATTAAATTTTCTACTAAAAATCAAAAATTCTAGTAAATTTTACAACAAATAACAAAGTAAAAAAACATGAAGAAAATACCCATACCAACATCTCGAAACAAAAAACTTTGTACTATTAGGAAAAATAAGCCTTCTTGCATTCTGAGCAAATACATACTCTTAACATATATTAGCATGATTTTTTTTAATCTGTTGAGTTGGCAAATACAAATGATTAATTCTACCCCCAAATTATTAAATTATAAGGAGAAACAAAATTGAGGAAAAACAGATATTGTGAATATTAATCTAAGAGAACTAATTCTGAATAGAGGATTTATTTTTGGAAACTCTTCTTAAACTTTGTAAATAACCCACATCCCTGAAATTCTCATTAAAGATTCTACAAAACAATTTATAATTATGTTAAACAATCCTATGGCTACAAATTCACATAAAAAGCCCCTTATGTATATAAGTCTTTTAAGCTCTTGAAATGTAAATAATTTTAATTGAGGAGCAAAATTTTTAATTTAATTTTAGTTAAGTCAAATTTAAATTGAAGTAAAGGAATTGTTTTTCCATTATTCAAAACTCCACTGTTTTAGTAGGACAATTCATTCTAACTATAAAGACATATTTTAGCATGTGGTCAGACATGTGGATCCTTTCTAAAGTTACACACAAACATGTCATTGATCTTATTAATGTCAATAGTTGGATTCTTTTTAAATGGTGTTTTTTTCCTCAGAGTCTTAAGTTTGCAAATCAGTGTATCTAATCATCATATATATAGTCAACCTGACAAAATACTGAGAGAATTAACTTTTAAAATAAAAATTATATTTTGCTTATAATTTTAAAGACTCTAGGCCAGTAATAATATCAACATAAATAATAATTTTCTAGTAAATTAAAATATAGATTATTATTATTATTGTAACATGATAATATTATTCTTCTGGTTTAAAAACAAGAAAATAAATTTTAAAAATTAAAAAGAAGGCATGATGGTGATTAAAAATTGGGGGAAATTTCAGAAATAGGTACACAAACCTGCAACAGTACAAAAAAGACACAGGAGGAAGTCATGTATCTCATGATGAGTTCAAAAGCAATTTCCTGCAGAAAAACAAAACAAATTCCCATGTTTGTGTAAAATTAAAGGTAATAAAGTGGGAAATACCAAGTCATCTTCAACAATTTCATTGTGAATTAAAAGAATTTTACCTCAATACCAAAATGAAAAAAACAATAAAATTGATGAAGTAAGAATTCAGTGTCCTAAAAAATACATTTTAGATGATTTTCCAAATGTATTTGAGCCCAGCTCAGTGGCACATACCTATAATCCAGCCACTTGGGAGGCTGAGACAGGAGGATTAGTGAATTCAAAGCTAACCTCAGCAAAAGTGAGGCACTAAGCATCTCAGTGGGATCCTGTCTCTAAATAAATTACAAAATAGGGCTGGGGATGGGGCTCAGGGGCCAAATGCCCCCAAATTCAATCCCCGGTACCCCTCCCCTACGAAAAAAGCATCTGAGCTGGTACTTGTGGCAAGGTATAAGATGGTTTAAATTCTCACACAACTATTGTTGCATAGCAAGATGGTAAAATAAATTATTATTTCAAACTTGTATATTTTTAGACGATTATGAGAAAAAAAATTAAAGATGCTATTGTTAATCAGTAATAATCATCAGTTCACCCTTAAAGAAAATGTTCAAAGAATTCCAGAGCTTTCTAACATTGTCAAAGATCAACTGATTCAAAATTTGCAAAGTTACAAATTTAATTTAGATTTGCAGTATGGTATAAAGAACTTTGGCAATAATATTTGGATACAGTTTATTTCAAAGAATTTCCAAATTTACAAATAAATAGTGTCCGTTTTAAGCCCAAAATGTGGCATTTGTTACAAACTTTTGTTTTCCAGTATTTTATGTCCAATCAATAAAGAATTTCAGCTGAATATTTTTTCTCATGATGGATGGTGCTTCAGCCACATTAGTTGAAAAATGTAGCTATGACTTGAACAGTGATTAGTAGCAAAGTACAATAAAAACAAGGGGCTAAGATTTTATAATCGCCTTACCCACTGTAGGATGCATATTAAAATACTTTGCACAGTTTTCCTAAGCAAAATCTAGGAAAAGCATCACGGATACACTTTTTGAATAATTATTATATGCATGCATACATTATGAAGCATTATCAGGTTATGAAATCATTGAAACATATTGAAGACCACTTATTTAATAGTTTCTAACTTTTCTTTGCTAACAATCCCTGTTCAGGTCATAGAACACTTTTTCAAAGGTTACTGTAGTATTAAACCTATACTTTGAATCTAGATTTTCATGAAACAAAAGGAATGCAGTATCAAAGACTAAAATGTCTTTGTAATTTTTGTTCCTTTATCCGTATAGCATTGCATATAAATGAAATGAATTTGACTCTCCAAGAATAGCTTACTTTTGATTTAATGTGTTAGTCTGCTTTCTCTCATGATAAAAAAATACTGAGAGAATTAACTTTTAAAATAAAAGGAATATTTTGCTTATAATTTTAAAGACTCCAAGCCAGTAGCTGCATCACTCTGGGCCAGTGGCCAAGCAGAACATCATGGCAGGAGTGCATGATGGAGCAGATGTGCTAACCTCATGAGCAAGGAAGAAATCAAGAGAGGGAGAGGAAGCACCTGGGCTCTACATTCTTAATTTAGATATTTTGGATCTAAATTTAGATCAAGAATATCCAGTGAAATTTTGGTTTCTTAATTAAGATCACTATCAGAAATAAAGCAAATATCAAAATTTTCAGAATTAATATGGAAAAACATGTAAAACTGGATATAGTTTAGATCTCAAATATCCCCCTAAGGCCATGTGTTGAAGGGTTAGTCCTCAGCCTATGGCACTATTGGGAGAAGGTGAACCTTTAGGAGGTGGGAAAGGAAGCTAGGTACTTGGAGGCATGACTTTGAGAGGAATATCAGGACCCTGGCCCTTTTATCTTTCTCTACTGCCTTCAACAACCATGAGTTGAGCAGCTTCCTCTGCAATATACCTCTCCACAGATCAGCCAACCCTGGGTGAAACTTCTAAAACTGTGAGCCAAAATAGACCTTTCCTCTTCATGAGCTGATTATCTCAGTTGTATGTTTTGTCATAGTAATGAAAGCTGAGTAACACACTTATCATATATAATTTTTAAATCAGACCCCTTCTCTTTTACTTCCAAATTTCGATGCCAACACTGTGTATGTGTACATACATGTATGTGTATATATATATATATATATACATATATATATTTCATATATAGAATATATATATATATTTCATATATAGTATATATATATTTCATATATAGAATATATATATATATATATATATATATATATATATATATATATATTTCAACAAAATATATCATTAAAATTCAATTTAAAATTTTTTCTTAATATGGGTGATAAAATATTTCCTAATAATATGTATCTCACTTTATATTTCTACACCCACTTCTATAGCTCTTACTTTCCCAAAAGGAGTCATATCTGAAAACGGCTTGAGAACCACTGCTCTGGGCAGAACACTGAAATCATAATCCTTTAGTGAGATTAGCTTGTGAGTATTTGTCCATTATTAATTGTACTCTGCCTACTATGCTTTTTCCAGTGATGCTTCCAACAGCATGTAGAAAATGTTTACACATATAAAGGTGATGTGATACAGCCTAGACTGCAAGTACAGTGATACTCGAAGATCAAAGTCAACACTTAAATTTACACTTAGAACCAATTTTCATCCTGAGTAAATGTCAGAGCCCAGATGTTATCTGATCCACAGAGTTAATACCCTTTGGAAAACAAGCAACCGATTTCAACACTCAAGGCTGCCAAGAGGTACAACACTTCATCTATACAAAGACAGCAGCTTCAGTCTCTCCAGCCTTTCACTCTGTCAGTGTACTTTATAATTGTCAAAAGAAAACACTCAACTAAAATAAAAATTTATTTTTGACAAATAAAATAAATAGAATATGGAAATCATTAAATTGTATATGTACACATCACCTTTAAAATAATGTGAGCACAGCCTCCAGTTATAATCTGGCCAAAGGGTTGGAGCAATGTAATTTTATTTACTTTTGTTTGATAAACATAATCCTTCAAGAAACTGTATGCAAGAAAAAAAAAAGATTGTTTCTAAGCACCCCTTCTATTATTCTTTTGCAACCTAACGAATATAAACCTTTTAGGAAAAATGGTTTTAGGGAAAAAAGCCAGCTGGATCTAAATGTAAGTATGGTATTAAAAACAATATTACTAAAATGAAAATAATATCTTTAAATATTAAAATCAGTGAGAGCAATAGTATCCATGATTACCGTATGTTGCTGTTTTAAGTATTATAGTCCTGGTCGTCTATTTGCATTACCTTTGTTGTATGTATTCTCCTTTCAAATTTAGACCACAGGATGTTAAATAGTAAATTTATTCAACAAATCTGTGATAATCTGCATTTTTAACACCTGAAATCTGAGATGTAGACTTAATATATCATGATTAAACTTAAATCTGGAAATTAAAAGGAGAAAACTGGAAAAAGAGAATGAAACAACCATCCAACAGCAACTCAGGAAATTAACATGCATTGGCCATTGCTGAAAGAACATGGCCAACTTGAATCTAATGCATGAAATATGATATGTCAAGAGCTTTGTAATGTTTTGAACAACCAATAAAAGAAAAAAAAAAGAAAGAACATGGAGATGCTTAAAAGCTAATCCTAGAAACATACCATATGCTTCATAATTGGACTACAAATTTTCAAGTCTTAAAATACAATAATTTGTGTAATACAAATTAGGTTGCCAATCTTAATCTCTTTTGCATGATTTGACATATAATCAGGAAATTAGTGTTTCCAATTCATCATTATCAGTGTCAGACAAAAATGTTGAATAAGTCACATATTACTTGACAAAAGCAAACACGTGATAATAGAATATTGGGGATACCACAATATAAGAATTTCATTGGTTGTAAGAGATTTTATGTTGAAGATGTTGTTACTTATTTTTGTTATTCTTCCTAGAATATGAAAGAACTCTAAACCACTCTTCTCTTCACTGGTTGGCTGACTCTTCACAAATCTGTTACCAAATGCTTCCTTTAGCTGGATATGTTCCGTCAAGGAAAAAAAAAAAAAGAACAAAAGTGTCTCTTCCAGTGGCAGTTTTGAAATGATGATTCATCAATTAGTGCTAGTACAGGATGACTAATTATTTAATCAGTAAATTAAGATTTTATTTGTTAATAAAAATCCTATAACATGCTCTTAATTTTCAAAATGCTTAAATTTCTGTCCTCCCAAATTATACTACATAATTTGTAACTAGAAACTCTTTCACAGCAAACTCTTTTCTAATTTATACTTAAGTCCCATGGACCATGCATGCAGAAGATGAAAGCACAAACTCAGGGGTAAAAAAAGTGTTAATTATAACTCTAATTTTTCATGAATACACAGAGAAAACAATCTAACAAGTGCTTAGTATGCCGATATAATTTTTTTTCTTCAACTGGCTTAGAAGTGTCCTGGCAATTAGTTCTGTAAAATGATGTCAGCAAGAGGCACATCTAAATGTGGTAGCATGTGTTATAATCCTTTTTAACAGCAAATAATGCAGTGTGGAGTCTCCAGGCATATGTGAATTTCTCAGATAAATTAGTTTCCAGTTTCTGCAGCTCCACTTTACCTGGCTGGAGCAATAGAATTGATAATTTATTACTCATTCTGTTGCAAATTTATTTGCATCTGAATTTTATAAGCAGAACTGCTACAGTCAAATCTCTCATAATTGGAAAGAGCTACACATTTGTTCATGTGAAAGTCGTTGACAGTTTAGAGCATCTTTAAAACTGTACGTCTTTGAACACTGGCTTTAAGAAATTATAAAATGTTTAGAATGATTACAAGTAGACCTCAGCCTTGAATTCCAAATCTGATAAGTACCAACTTGGATACCTCTGACAAATTTATGCTTCTATATAAGAAACTGGTCAGTTCTTTGCATAAGGGGTTGTCATGGAGATTAAATGAGATAGTATAAACAAGGGCTCAATGTTTAATCTTATATACAATAATAATTTAATAAAAGATAGCTGTTATTTTTTGACAAAATAGGAAGAGTGCATAGAACTATGGAAACAATCAGTAAATATCATTATCATTTAATAGATATAATGGTACTGAAAACAATTTGCCAAATAAAATGTTAACAAAATGTAAAATAAATGCTGACTATATTGAAAAATTTTCCCAGTGCTATGATTTCAAATCAAAGTAATTAAAAATGTTGATGTCTTATATTCCTATTAAAACATAGAATAATCTTGAATAACTATTTAAAAATTAACAAATACTTCTAGATAAGAATATAATATTTATTACATAGCATACCTTGAAATAAATACTAAACTAATTATGAAAATATTTTATTTTGGTACTTCAAAAATAAATTTTGTTCTCAACACATCAGAGATATCACCTTTTACAAATACAGAAAGAACTCTGGTACTTTATATGCTCCTACATATGTTTATAAAATTTACATATACCATGCCAGAGTACATTAAAAGGACTACATTAATTCAATTTTCCACAGAATTACTACCTCCCTTCATTTTCATAAAATTTGGTTTCTTTTGTTCATTAAAAATATATCTTTTGCGTACATCATTTTTTCCATGTGTTCTATTACTCTCCACAGAATCCACCAAATTATCCACACTTAACAGATCTAGATGAAATTAATATCTATTAAATGTAATCCTCGACTAATTTACCTTCACTGTTCTGTTCATTCCTAATAACACTTTGATTAGCCTCATAAGGGAACAGTGTTCCACACTTCATGTAGCTCTAATATGAAATCATTAATTTCATTCACTATCTCCCTACTTATGGTACACACATTAGACCAGTGAGAAAATAAAATAAGAGTCTGCAAACCTATTAACTTAAAAAATTTATATTTCCCAGGTACTCTATTTGGTTACACATCAACAAAAATGTACTCACCTTCTATTCGATTTATTTGTTCATTTGTGTTTAATAGTTATATGGTAGTTATTTTCTTTAGGACAAATGAATTAAAAACTCAGACTAACTCTAATAATGGGGTTATCATAAAACAGCAAATGTCAATAATAGAAACTTGAAAATCACCGGAACTAAAGATGTCCCAATTCCAAGAAAGACCTCTGAAAAATGAAAGCCTCATTTATGGCACTGAAGGGAGTTCAGACTTCAAGGAAGTTTGAGTACGGGCAATTATAAGGATAAACCTAGTAAAATTGGATTTACTGTAGTGTGCCAAAATATTGTGCTCTCTGTTTTTCTCTGAGTTTCCTTCTGCTTGCTCCCTACTACTAAGTGAATGATCCTCTAGGCATATTGCTAGTTAAATTCCAGGGAAGAATCGAATGAGCCTAACTACTCTCTTTTACCTATCAGGCAGAGCTTTCATTTGAAGCAGATTGTCACTGATAAGTTTATGTTTTCTCCTCATTGAGTTAGGTGCCAACCAGACCCGATGGGCTGCCAGTTTCACTTGGTAATCAGTAGTAATTTCTATTTAGAAGTTTTTTTCTTAGCAGGTGCTTGGGAATTTTGTGGTTTCCTTCAGAAAAGGGCAAAGGAGGTGGTAGGCCTCAACTTTGGCCTCTCTAAATCTGATTAATTGGGTTTAAACCAAAATAGATTAGAGATGATCACATATTTAAATGTCTTTTCAGTGTTCACCTGGCTCCTGGTATTTTTAGCATATAAAATGTTATATATACATCAATAACAGTCATGGATCAAGTTTCTACTAATGACCTAGAAATAAAAGATAATAGATGACAGAAATGAAGAAATCAACAAACCAACCAACCTTTTAATACTGAAGGTTAGAGACAATAGTCAAATGACAGTTCAGAAAAACATCAAGGAGTTACAGAATGAATAGGTCATCCATGTTGGAGATAGTCAATATGTCAGGAATTTCTTAGGCAAGCACACAGGTTTACTTGCAGGAAACATCACCAACAGATAGCAATATCTGAAACAGAAGAAATGAATTTTGATACTAGATTAAATATTTCCTTTGTTACTTTTCTATGAAAGGATTGGGGCATTATCACACATTAAAACAGGAAAAAAAAAAGTATAAAGAATCCAAAGCATTTCAAATAACATTTCTGTTTATTGTATCTCTGCTGATTGAGAACAGCCTGGCATAAAGAAACAAGTGATCTACTATAGTGGTATATGGCCTATACAAAGCTGGATGCTTAGAAAGCACTGAGCAATTCACACTAATCCCCAAAGATAAGCAGCAACAAAAAAAAACTTGATGAGTCACTTGAAATATCTGAGTCTATGGTGAAAAATGAGCACTAGGAATATTAATATAGATGGTCTACTTTCACCTTAATTTGACTACCTATGGCCTATGGGTTGAACTCAGAGTTCCTTAGTTTTTGTAAAGATTACTGGAACACAACCATTATCCGTTCATCTGTATTGTCTATGATTACTTTTGCATGATCATGGTAGGATTGAGTAGTTACTACAGTGACAACATGGCCTGCCAAGCCTAAAATATTTGCTCTTTAATCTTTTACAGAAATATGCAAACAAACAAAACAAAAAAGTTTGCTGGACCTGGCCTACCCCTCAACCTGCAAAATGCTTTTATGCAAATTTATTTATTAGACTGGGATAAATGGAGATCAAAGTGCTAGTTGGTATGGTAATTGATGGTGCTCATTCTAACTAGATATAATTATGTCCCCATATAATAGCAAAGCAAATGTCTGAATAAAATAGGGAAACAGCAGGAGGGGAGAAGAGAGAAGGTGTTGTAAGTGGAATGGAAGGTGCGGAATGTTATGGTTTGGAAATGAAGTAGCTCTCAAAGACTCATGCATTGCAAGCTTTTTCTCCAATGAAGCAATGTTCAGGGATAGGGCTTCAGGGAAATGATTGAATCATGAGGGTTCTGACCTCAAAACAGTGAATAAATCCATTGATAGCTGAATGAACAACTGAGAGGTGAAGAGGCTATAGGAGGTGGGCCTGTTTAAAAGTAGTGAGTCCTTGGGGCTGTGCCCTGAGGGATGATATCTTGTCCTGGAGCTTCCTCTTACTGGCCGCTATGTGCTAAGAAGCTTCCCTCCACAATATCCTTTCCCCAGGATGCTCTGCCTCACTTTAGTACCAAAGCAAAGAACCCAATCCAACATGGACTAAAACCTCTGAAACTGTAAGTCAAAATAAAATTTTCCTCTGCTAAGTCTTTTTCCCCAGGTATTTGTCACAGTAATGAAAATATGAGTAACACAGGGGAGAAAGAAATAGAAAGAACCGGGTGTACTCAGGGTAGAGATGAGAACATCCTTAGAATATAAAGATCTATAGAGTTTAATCCCACTTGTTACAAATGAATAGCTTTGATTTCATCTTTGGGTTCTTCAGGATAAGCCATAACCCTCATTGAAAATTGACCTTTTAAAAAACTAATTGAAGTCAAATTTTGCTTATATGCAAATGAAAATTTCCTAATCAATTCAAGGAAACAGTATTATCTAATGGAAGTGGAAATGGAAGAAAAATCACAGAATGATAGACTTTAATCCACTGTGTATAAAGGCACTGTTCCCATTCTGGTTGCTAAAAAAAAAAAAAAAAAAAAAAAGCAGCATGAAGTTCCCCAAGAAGAACCACAAGAGCACTCAATTCTGCTGTGGAAAGAAATTCTTTTAAAAACAGAACTATGGAATAAAAGGCTGCCTGTTCTCTTCACTGAAAAATTAAAGCATGTTTAAGACTTTCAGATTTGTGAATGACTAGGCAAGTTGATATTATTTTTCTATGTTGGACATTTTATTGAAATAGTGGAAGGAAGTTATCAGTAAAATCTTCAATAATAAGTATATACTGCCATATTTGTTTTCAAATTTCTATTTCTAATAGAAATGACAATTTCTGAATTTAGTATATTAAAAGTGAAAGTACTTAACACAACCTTAAATATGTAGGACAATTTTATTACATATACATTTGTGCATGTTCTGATACTTCTTAGTTAAAGTACTTGGCAATCCAAAGCTTGCAATGAAATGAGCTCCTTTTTATCCTAAAGCATTACCACTACACACTAAAAAGTAATAAAGCTAGTTAAATGAAAGTGAGGCTGTTAGCTTGAGGTTATTCCATTTTCTTTAAAACACATTAATAGGTGCTTAGCTAGGTTAATATAATATTTTTGTAGAAACTAATTAAAACCTAAGCAAAGAAAAATGTTGCTTTTTCTATGTCTTTAAATTCAACTCAAATCAGCAAAATATGAGTCTTTTACTATGTATCAAGCAATGTGCAGGGTCACAAAAAAAATGAGACATAGACTTGTGCAACATTGAATAGCATTTCAGAATAACAAGACCAATAGTAATAAATAATCTAATTGAGGTCCATATATATTCCTTGTAATTACAGCAACTCAGGAGGCTTAGGCAGGAGGATTGCAAGTTTGAGGCCAGGCTCAGCAATTTACCAATGTCCTTAGCAATTTAGGGAAACCCTGTCTCAAATTTTAAAAAAAAGATAAACAAAGGGCTGAGTATGTAACTCAGGGAAAGCTATCCTCACCCAGGGGTTCAATCCTCAGTGAAAGAAAGAAAGAAAGAAAGAAAGAAAGAAAGAAAGAAAGAAAGAAAGAAAGAAAGAAAGAAAGAAAGAAAGAAAGAAAGANGGTGAGGATATAGAGAGAGAGTGAGAGAGGAGAGGAGGGAGGGAGGGAGGAAGAAAGAAAGAAAGAAAGGAGAAAGAAAGAGAGGAAGAAAGAAAGAAAGAAAACTAAAATATAATTAATGATAAGAATAAAGTGTTATAGGATTAAAAAGCAAACAGTGCTAACTTAATTCAACTGACACTTAAGTATCAAAAAAGTCATATCATTTTCCATATTCATAGTTTTTCTAATAATATTTATTACCATAGTAATAGCTATTCATATGAAAAATTACAAACACTTAAGATATTTCAATCAAGTAAAAAGGAATTTCCAGAGGTTATAAAAATATTATTTTATGTTCCAAAGGTTTAAGAGAGTAAATGCATTATATAGATGTATTTAAAAACTAAAAATTGGGAATAACATTGAGCAAATCATGTTCTTTGAACTTCAAAAAACCTGTTTAATCCCTACAATTAAACTAAATTACTTAATCCAGAAAAATCTTTGTTATCAGAATATATGGGTAATTTTGTCTGAACTTCACTTAATATTATCTTTCTTGACTTTTAAAATTTTTATTATTAATATTAGCACATATTAATTGTACAAGTCCATAGGATTCCCTGATATTTCCATACATGCATATATGACACACTGATCATGTGCATCCACCCTTCTGTATTCAGCTCAAATCCACCTATGAACACACCTCATTCAGTTTCTAGTAAAGTAATCTCTCTTCTATTTTTATCTACTTTGAGGTTATTTTTTTTTAACTTCCATGAAAATGTGTCTGGTTTATATCAGTTAACATAATGCCCTTCAGATCTATTCATTTTCCTGCAAATGGCTGGATTTCATTCTTCTTTTGCCTGCAGCTGTGTTTTATTTTTGTGGTACTGGGGATTGAACCTAGGGCTTTGCCTGAGTAATACTTTGTAGTATATGGATACTACATTTTCGTCATTGTTTTCCCAATTTCTTTCTCAGAAAATTCATTATGGTGTACAAAAAACTACTGGTGTTTGTACAATTATTTTGTATCTTGCTGCTTTACTGAATTTATCAGTTATAAAAATGTTCTGGTAAAGTTTTTAGGTTTTCCTGTGTGTAGAATTTGTCTGGAAAAAATATATTATCTGGAAACAGGGATACATTGATTTCCTCATTTCAAATTTGTATGCCTTTAATTTCTTTCTCTTGCCTGATTGCTCTGCATATATTTTTCTAGTATTATATTAAATAAGACTGGTTAGAATGGATACACTATCTTATTCCTCATCTCTGAAGAAGTGTTTTCTGGTTTTCCCCATTTAGTATGATGTTAGCTCTGGGTTTGTCATAGGTAGCATTTATTAATTCGGAGTATGTTCCTTGTGTGTGTAATTTTTTCAGAACTTTTTCCATGAAAAAATATGAATCTTATCTTGTTTTGCATCTACTGATATTAATCATATGATTTTAATAATTTGTTTTGTTCATGTAATATGATGCATTTATTGGTTTGTGGATGTTGAAGCATTTTTACATCCCTGGGATAGGATGAAAAAATTTGATTATAGTTTATGATCTTTCCAATGTGACATTGGATTTGATTCCCTAGTATTTTGTTGAGGAATTTTTTATTTATTTTCATCAGGAATATTGTTCTATAGTTTTCTTTTTTTGTCATTTTCTTGTCAGGTTTTATATCAGAGTAATGCTGGCCTCACAAAATGAGTCTGGAAAGAAAGTTTCCCTCTCTTTCAATTATATGAAAAGGTTTTAATATTATTTCTTCTTTAAAAGTTTAGTAAAATTCAGTAATGAAAAGCTCCATCCTGGGCTTTTCTTATTGGAATACTTTTTATTAAGGATTCAGTCTCATCACCTTGGTCTGCTCAGGACTTTTATATCCTCAATTTTAGTGAATGAGTCCAGAAGTTTGCCCATTTCTTATAGTTTTTCCAATTTATTTTCATATAGTTTTTCAAAATGATCATAATGTCCTTTTTATTTTTGCACCATCAGTTATGCCGCCTTCTTTTTCAATCTTAATTTTATTTTTTGAGTCATTCCCTCTCCCTCTCCTCTCCCTTCCTCTCTCTCTCCCTGCTTCTCTCCCTCCCTCCCTCTTCTTGGTGTCAATTTTATTTATCTTTTCAAAGAACCAGATCTGTTTCAGTGATTCTTTGTATTATCCCTTTTTACTCAACTTTACTTATTTCTGCTCTGATCTTTTTATTTTTTTCCTTCTTAATTTTGTGTTTGACTTGTTCTTGTTAGTTCCTAAGACCTTGAGATGTACAATTTGGTTGTTACCTTGCAATCTTCCTTTCTCCCCACAATCCCCACTTTTCCCATTTTGTTCATGAAAGATGCATGACATGACGCTATTTTTTTAAATTTATTAACACTTGGTTTTTGTCCTAATATATGATATATTGTTGAGAAAGTTTTGTGAAATAAAGGAAACAATGTATCTTTTACATCTGTTGGATAGAATGTTCTATCAATGTGGGTTAAGCCCTTTTGATGAACAGTGTAGTTTAACTTTGATGTTTACTTACTTATTTTGTTTCTGGGTAATATATACATTTATAAAGTGGGATATTAAAATTCCTCACTATTATTGCATGAAGTCTATCTCTTTCTTTAGTTCTAATAGTGATTGTTTTATTAAATTGTGTATTCTGACTGTAGGTGCCTTTAGCTTTATGATAACTGTATCTTTTTGCCAATTTGTCCTTTGATCATTATATAGTGTCCTTTTTTTTGAAAGTGCTCAGAACTATCTATACTTGTTTTTATTTTAAAGCCTTTTTTTTGGGGGGGGTACATATAGTATAGCTACTCCCGATCACTTTCAGAATCCCTTTTGCTTAGAATATCATTTTCCACCCTTTCACTTTCAGTATTTTTGTCTTTATTAATGAATTGAGTTTATTGTAGGTAATATAATGTTGGATATTACATTTTAATCTATTTATTCACTGTGTATCTTTTATTAGGAAAATTAAGACCATATACATTCAGAGTTATTATTGAAATTTTCTAATAGTTTTGAATATTCTTTGTTCATTCTTCCTCTCTTATTCATCTTTCTCGTTTGATGGCTTACTATACTGATAATATTGATTCTTTCCTATTTCTTATTTATATATCTATTCTCCTAGTGGAATATTTGCTTTCATGCTTTTGTGATGCTAGTAATCTTCCTTGTACTTCTGGGTGTAGGATTCCCTAACATCTTATGTAAGTTTGATGTGTCACTCATGAATTTCTTCATTTTTTGCTTATATTGGAAGGTCTTTATCTTTGATTCTAAATCATAGACTTGTTGAGTATTGTAATATTGGATGACAGCTATTGTCTTCCGTGACTTGACATGCATCATCCCATGCTGTCCAGCCCTGTAGGATTGCTTGGTTCTTTGTTGAAGAGCTTTGGTTTGTTTTGTAGAGGAGGAAGTGAATGCTGGATCTTTCTATTCAGTTGAATTGTCTCCGTACTTTATTTTTATTTCTCTGCCTTCTTCAGTATCTAACATGTTAGCCAGAATAATGCATCTCGTCCCCCCCCCCAAAAAAAAAAGAAAGCAGAGCCTCCACTGCCTATTAATATATTACCTTATATGGAGAAAAAAAAACAACACCCTTTGCTTATTAACATTAAGGACTATTGAGATGGGGAAATTAACAAGAATTATCCAAGTGAGCTCAATTTAAGCAAGCGGATCTTTAAAAGTAGAAGAAGGGTACAGGAGATGGGTGAGAGACATGAGTCCTAGGAAAGTTCAACCCCTCCTTTATTGGCTTTGAAAATTGGATGAAGAGGACCATGAATCAACAAAAGCAGATGACTTATAGAAACAGGGCCTATCCATCAGCTGATATGCACCCATCAAGAAAACAGGAGCTACAGAACTACCACCACAACAAAAAGAATAATCCCCTAGAGCCTTTGTTGAGGCACATGGTTTTAATGACCCTTGATTTTGTCCTGGGGAGACCTGTGCCCATCTTCTAAACTAAAGAGGTATAACGTAATGCATTTATTTTGTTTTAACATTAAGTGGCAATTTGTTAGAGAAACAATAGAAGGCTAATATACCCAGTCATTGATTGCAGGGATATATTTTTTTCCTCTCTCAAGTTATGTTTATCCTCATCAAGCTCTTCATCAAAAAATGACAAACTAAATCCTAAATCAAATGTTTCAATATAGTTCTTTTAACATTGAAGCAGAATGAAGAGGACTTCCCATAATAAGCTATTTTTATAATACACCTGTCTAATTTTCTAGTCCTTGCTGCAGGGACCACAATATATTAGGTGATAAATAAATATTCTTGACTTCTAAGACAAAGATTGATAGATAAACTGAAATAAATCTTCGATATCAATTCTAAGGCATTCCAAGAACATGGCTGTCAGACCAAATGATCTACAGCCTTTAATTATCTTGAACTAAAGTCTCCGAACAGATCTGGAATGAGAGGCCATTCTTGCCTCAATAGAAGCCTGTCTGAGAATCCTAATATGTCCCTTGATATTCCCGGTACTCAACTTCCCTACAATTTGACTAACTATGTTACTATTAGCTTTCACTCTATAAACCCACAAACATCATTAATACACACCACTCATTCTGAATTTATAATGAAAAATTTAAATCCTGACATTCATTTTGATGGTTCCACTTCCCACTATGTCCCAAGCATAGAACTTTCACTCTTGGACTGAATTCAAGATTTTTACAGTTTTTATAACTGTTGAAGATTACCTAAGTTTCTCCTTTCAGATAAGGAACAAGATAAGTTAACCTCTCTCAATGTTCCGACTCATCATTATCCTAAAACTCCAAGCTAACACAATAAAACAAGACAAGGAAATAATGGTATATAGGTTGGGAAGTTAAGACATAAAACTTTGTTTGTTCACATAGGATGTTACTGTCTATGTAGAAAAGCCCAAAGAATCAACAACTCCTGGAAATACAAGTGATGAATTCTAGCTAGATTGCACCAAAATTAATATAAGAAAAATATTTGTTTTCCTATTCAATAATGATATAGGTCAGTTGGTAGAGTGCTTGCCTTGCATGCACAAGGCCTTGGGTTCAATCCCCAGCACCATAAAAAATTAAAATAAAATAAAATGGAATAAAATAAAATTTGAAAATAAATACATGGTTTTACTTACATAAGAATCAATAATGAGTAAAGCAAAAATTTAAGAAATGTATAAATCTAGATGAGGAAAATGACAAAATTGTGCTGATAAAAAATTGAAAAAAAATCTAAACAAATGCACACAAATTGCATGTTCATTGATAGATTCAATATTATTAGTGTGATCAGTTCTTTCCAACTTGATCCACAGATTTAATACAATTTGAACAAAAATTCACACTTGTTATTTTGTTAAGTGTTAGTGAATTGATTCAAAAAATTAAAATGGAAAGGCAAAAGGTAATAACCAACACTAAGTTGAAGAACAAAATTTATACCTCCTGACTTTAAGATTTGCTATAAATTGATAGAAATTAAAAGTGTGGGGTTTTTTTGTGAGAAAAAGACTAGATCAGTTAATTATACTGGAACAACAAAATATTCACTTGGGAAAAACAGTTACCTAGGCTTAAACTTTTGTCTTTTATAAAAATTTATTCAACATGGATCACAGGTATAAATGTAGAATGTGAAAATAAAAAAATACTTCTGAATTGTAAGAAGAAAAATGTAAGAAGAAAAATCTAGGCAAATTTGGGTTTGGCAGTGAACTTTAAGATCCAACACTAAAATAATAATATCTGAAATGTTCAAGATATATTAAATTTCACTAAATTTAAAAACTTTAACTTGAGAAAAGACACTTTTAAGAGAATTAGGAGACAAGCCATAGGCCATATATTTGTAAAATACATGTCAATAAAGAATTTGTATGAAAAATACACAGAATATACAAAAAAAAACCCTCTTAAGACTCAATAATAAAAAAAAACACAATTCAATTTTAAATGTGGATAAAAATCTGAACACACACCTTTTTAAATATACAGATGACAAATAAGCAAATGAAAAAATATTCAACATGATATTAGAAAATTACAAATTACAGTAAAATTATAAATATATACCCACCTATTAGGCTAAAATCCAAAATACACCATCAAATTCTGGAGACGATGTGGAGCAAACTGAATTTCCATTAATTGACGGTAGTATGCAAAAATGGTATTCTACTTTTTAAGTTTGCCTGCAATTTTCTTACAAAGCTAAGGAAATACCATTCATGATCCTTGGTAGATATTCAGATGAGTTTGAAACTTATGTCCACATAAAAACATGCATGTAATATTTATAGCCATGTATTCATGATTGTTATAACTTGAAAGCAACCAAGATACCTTTCGATATGTTAATGGAAAAATAAACTATTGTGTAGCCATTCAGTAGAACTTTTTCAGCAATAAATAGGAAGGAGCTATCACCCCCATGAGGGGTGGAAATGAATGTCCATATATTACTAAGTGAAAGAAGTCACTCTGAAAAATCTGTGAACACTATTCACTGAAATATGGTGCCTTGGTGTGCTGAGTACTTTGCATTGGAATAGTTTACAAGGGCCTCAGAAACCAGAAGTTCCCTCTGATTTCCCCTGCCCTCCTTTTTCTTTTCTCCATCTCTCTCTCAAGGTGAATCTTAGAAACTAGAACTCCTCTCAACTGAAGCAAATTACAAAACCTGGAAAGGTGGCCTCTGACCTCTTTTCCCCTGAAGGTGCTCATTGACATGTGTCTTACCTGGGTGGGCATTGATAATGTCATATGAAGACACAAGAAATACTCTGACCAAACAGACCTTGTTCTGTTCACCTAGTTTATTACCAGGAGATCACACTATTTATCAAATAACGATTTTCCATAACTGTGCACTTTTTTCAACAGACTTATCATAAGAATACAAAGATTCCTCTATGTCTTTGGGTCTTTATTACTGAAGGGTCCTGTGTCACACTAAAACTTTAAATGAATTTCTGATTATTTTCTCTTGTTAATTTGTCTTTTCGTTATATGGGTGTTCATTCACGATCCTTGCGATGGTTGAGGAAAAGACATTACTGTTTCTGCCCTCCAGCTACATGCCATATGATTGCAACTTTTGAAATTCTGGAAAACACAACTTTTAGAGAGAGTAAAAAGATGTGGCTCATGAGTTTGGGGAGAGAAAGCAGAAATGAATAGATAGAACACAAGGATGTTTAGGGAGTATAACTATTCCATATTTGTTACATTGACAGATACATGACATTAACAACTGGTTTACAATCATTGGACTATATACAATACCAAGAGTGAATTACAATGTGAAGTATGGAATCCAATTAATAATAATATATTGATTATTTTTCCTCAATTGTAACAAATGTACTATGATAATGCAATATGATATTTTAATGACTTGGGAAACTGTGTAGATACCGGCAGTTAAGAAGATATAAGGAAACTGTTTTTTGCTTTTTAGTTTTTAGGTGAATGAAAGATGCCTCTGCAAAACAAAATCCATTGGAAAGTATCTGACAGATATTTTCTCACAGTAAGATCTTTGATTGGAAACAGTTGAGAACCAAATGCTGCCTTATTGCTGAAATTGTACATTTTTGCTGATATTTCCTAAAAGCAACGTTGAATAGTCTGTCTTTTCTTCTTTGCCAGAGATAAGAATTGTTTTAGTGACCAGTGTACATTGTACATTTTTTGTTACACTAAATTTTATTGTTGAATTGACCATTATAATGTGTTGTTAGAATTTTACTCTTAAAATTTTTGGCAACTTCTTTCTTAAATTTGGTGGGATTTCTTAATAGATATTCACATGGCTCACATATAGATAGCAACGTTTGTAGTGTAAATGTTTTACTTTCTTTTGTCGAAATAAAAGACTCAGTAATAAACAAAATATTCTGACACACTTAAAATATTTTTTATTGTAGATGTTCAAGCCACTGTGAAAGTCATTATCACTGTTGGTTAAATTGAAGCAAGCAAAACTTGGTTTTTCTTAAATCATACTGTGAATAGTCAGAGGCTGACCATACATCCACTCCTCCCTCCCTCCCCCATTTTTCCCAGGTTTTCTTCCAATTTCTGTCAAGTAATTTAAGATTTGTATATCTTAAACTCTTTTGACTTTGAAATACTGAGTTCTAAAATGTATTAGTTCTAAAAGTTAATTCTTATATGTTAGGGTCTGATGGGGATAACTAGATTAGTAATTCCTAGCAATAACTGTCAAAGAGCTAATGAATTTGCAGATGATATGAAACATATGCACAAATAATTCTACCACTTAGCAGAATGTAACTAGTGTCATAATTAGCAAAAATAAATGCTATGGGAGTTGAAAAGAAGCAGAGCTCACTTTCAAAAGAGAAATGTAGAATTGTGAGTGGAATTTGAAATATTCCTTGAAAATGGGTATGGGTTTCTGATGTTTTGGAAACAAGCATAATTTTCTTAAGATTCATTAAAATTTTTGTTTGAATCAATAGTTTCTTTAATTGTTTAATAGTATCCTATGATATGGATGTAGCAGAATTGAACTATTTACCTGTATTAAAGGACATTGGCTTTATTTCTACTTTTTAGTTTTTGCTTATAAAACTGCTAGGTGCATTCATGCATAAGATTTTGTGTAACCTAACTATTTATGATCTTTGGAATAAATTCCCAGGAGAACAATTGCTGGATTGTATGGTAGTTGAGTATTTTGTTTTTATAGAGGATACAAATATCTCATAAAAAGCCAGAAAATGAATATTTTATATATTGAGGGTGTTATGGTTTGGATTTGGAATGTCTTCCATAGGTTTCAGTGTTGAAGGCTTAGTCCCCAGTGTAGCAATGTTCAGATATGAGGATGTGGGAAATGATTGATTGGATCATGAGGACTCTGACCTCTTCAGTGGATTAATCCATTGTGGAATTCATAACTGAATGGGTTATTGAAAAGTTCCAGAAACTATAGGGGGTAAAGCCTTATTGGTAAAAGTGGATCACTGGGACCATTCCTTGGAAAGGTATACTTGTACCCTGCCCTTCCTTGCTCGCTTTCTCTCATCCTGGCTGTCATGACATGAGTAGCTTTCGTCCACCATACTTTGTCACCTGCCATAGTGAAATTTGCTTCACTTCAGGCTCAAAGCACTGAAGTCCACCAATGAGACTGAAACCTATGTAACTATGAACCAAAGTTAATCTTTCCTCTTTCAAATTTTTCCAGGTATTTTGTCCCAGCAAGAAAAATATGGCTTATATAGGAATCTATACAGTCTTTATCAGAACTGGTTAACTGTAATTATAGCACAAAAACAATCATAGATAAGCATAAATACTTAAACATGGATGTATTCCAGTGACTTTATTTAAGAAACATGTAATGACTCAATTTAATCCACATGTCAATCTCCCAATTCCTGACCTGAATCATACAATAGACTTGATAGATAGATCTTTCTCTCACCCATCACATGGTTCCTGCAGAGGTACTTCCAATAAAATACAGATTAAAAGGTGGAAATCATACTAACTTATTTAATATAAGTTTTATGTGACACAGAATCCTTCGCAAGGAAATAAAAGCCCAAGGATACAGTAAAATCTTTGTGTTTTTATGCTTAGGTTTGATGAAGTAAAAGACAGTCATGAGGAACCATGATTACACAGCGTATGTGGTATTTTGGTAATTAGCTAGATAAATTTTAAGGCCTGTTTGCTACAATTCTTCAGAGTCCTTGTGTCTTCAAAGATCATTTCTTTTTCTCAGGATGTAAGGAGGGCACTTCTCAGGTGAATTTCTTAAGATCAACTTTAATGACAGGACAGAGAACTCTTTTGTGAACTGCTTCTCACAGAGAAGGATAGAAGAAAGTCAGAGAGACCTTCTTGCTTTTGCTGTTTGCTTAAATTGAAAAGTGCTATATTTGGGGGTAGCATATTCTAAATCCCATTGTCATTCTAAAAATATTGACACATAATCAGGGACAAATGCATAAAATATAGGTAGGGATTGTGGATTGCACTTCAAGAGTGAAATATGGTTGAAAATGCTCTCACTTTCTTTCATAGAGTTACATAAGTAAGAAAAAACTATAAATTGTTGAGGTTCTTTGTCTATAAAGTTACAAAATAGTTTACTCACAAAGATAATCAAAACCATTGTTTGAATTTTAATGCTAGGTCATAAACTTACTAATTTTTTATTTCTAGATCTAGCCTCTAAAATTGTATGGTGTGAATTTTGAAAATGAAATGGAACATCAAAATAATCTGTACATATTTCTAAATTAAAAGGAATTTATGATCTTTTGGTAGTGATTATATTCACTCTTTGTGGGTTAAGTCATTGTTATTCAAGAAAACAAATTCATTGTATTATTCCAAATTAATATTTTCCTCTAAAATAATATTGTTATAGCCATGCAAATAATCTCTCAAGATGTGTTTTAAATAAATGTTTTTAATTTTGCTTTCATGTATAAATATCTGAAATTGGTCTCCAGTTTTTAAAAAGAGGTCTCAGATATATGTATTTATGTTAGATATTCTTACTAACAATATCTCAAATATCTATAGTCCTTCTTGTAGGTTTTAGATGTGTTTGGGAGTGAGAATGGTTTTAACAAAAGTCCATAAATATATGGTTGAAATATGTGAGACTATCTCTGTCCTAATATTTTTGTAGACATGACATGCCAATCAGTATCTGTTTGCCAATCCTTGAAAGAAGTCTATCTAGGGAATTCTTTTTAAATTTTTTATAGAGAAGTTAATGAAGTAAGAGGAATTAAGTTGCAAAATTCTAGGACAGGAAATGAAAGTTTTATTTTCATAATATATTGGGTGCCACTGGACTATAACATTAATTTTGTTGATACTTTTAAGAAAGTAAGCATCTTCAAGGAAGCATGTATATATTTTCCATGATTAAATTTGAGTTAAAATATTCTTCCTGCATATCTATTCATTAAATATTTTAACAAGAATTGTATTGCTTTAAACATGAAAACTAAAATGCAATGCACTTATAGTATTTAAGAAATATAGCAGATAAGAAGGTTCTGTGTTATCTTGATACCAAATCAAGTGCTTTATTTGTAGGAATTAATTTATCTCTGTAATTCAGAGAGTCTTCAGCAGACATATCCAATATATCTGACATCTTTCCTGTTTTCAATGTTGCCAATATAACATTTAAAAAAATGTTGGACACAGGGCAATTACTAACCCTCAAACAAGCATTAGATAGTAATAATATCAAGGCTCTCTGTTTTCCTCAACAGTAATCTGATTCTCTAGCTGTGATAAACTGCTCTGCCTTTAGCCTTCTAGTTTAGCCATTTAAGAATTGGATTATTGTCTCATAAAACAGAAAGGCAATGATATCATTGCTTAATTATAATCATTATTAAAAGTTCCAAATCATGTCATTATCAGGAAAAGGGCAATTGACGGTACTTGAATGAATGACCCACAAAGAATGTTTCAATTTATTTCTTGTCAGGAAAAATAAAAACACATTTGGAGTACAATACACAAAGTGGAAGATGATCATGCATGCTGGTTTAGAGCTTAGGGTTCTGAAGCGGTTAGAAATATTTGAATCCAGGGTCTGGGGCTATGGCTCAGCAGTAGCACACTTGCCTGGCATGCATGAGGAACTGGGTTCCATTCTCAACACCACATATAAGTACAATAAATGAATAAAGGTCTATCAGCTTTTTGTTGTTGATAGACCTTTATTCATTTATTGTACTTATATGTGGTGTTTAACTTTATATATATATATATATATACTTATATATGTTTAACTTTAATATATATATATATATATACTTATATATGTTTAACTTTAATATATATATATATATATATATATATATATATTAAAAAAGAAGTGTTTAAATACCTATTCCAACTTTTAAACTTTTATTCATTGTACATATTTGCTTCTTCATCTATAAAATACTAACAAGACATTGTACTTATGAAAAGGCTATGCCTTCTGTAAAAATGAAATGTGATCATGTGTGTTTCATGTTTAACTCAGTGCTTAACATTTAGAAAGCACTCAGTAAATGGGAGAAATTTAAAATAATACAAGAATGATGATGTTAATCTTGGTTATTTCAAAATTTCTTTACATTTACTACATTCTAATGAAATTATTTTTAAACACTTAGTGTTTTTACAAAAAAAAAAAATTGCCCATGTTCCTTTCCATAGTTTAATGTCCTTGATGTTTGAGACATGTCTTGTTTATCTTATCCTTATCTATGATGATAGCACTAGCTTCAATTTGTGGCTTACTAAAGTTAGGAACTGTGTTTATTTCTCCTAATTTTGCACCTGGCAAAAATAAGATTCCCTGAATACTCATTGAATGAATTTTTCATAATCCCTGGACTAGCTCAGAACTTTGAATATAGAACCTGTGTGTTACCTGAAAGACACAGCATTATGCAACAAGATACCAGATGCAAAATGTTGCATATTTTTGCCTAGAAGAAGCATGATGAGACTGGAATGTAAGAATCAGAGAAGATAGATATTTAAAATTAAAAAGATTTTTAATAGGTATAGAATAAATGAAGAACATCTCAGATGGATAAAAATGAGTATATATATATATATATATATATATATATATATATAATATTTTGTAAGTTTATTCTTAAAATAGTGTTATGTAAATTTAGAGTAGACAGATATTATGAACATTGAATTTAATTTGTAGATATAAATTAAAAATAGACAAAAGCTGGAGTAAAATTTGGAATTAATTACATAGTAAAATAAGCAAAAATAGAAATCTGTTTTCAAAAGGTAAAAATATACTTGATGAGGTATATTTGACTATAGCAGAAAAGAAAATTGACTTGATTATATCAAGCTCATGTAAACAGGAGGGATGTCACGATATATCTATTCGAATTCTCTATCACAGTGAGGAGGAGAGTGAGGCTTCATTAAATGAAATATGGTAAGGGGAAGGTGGGATATACAATGCAAGAGAAGATGAAATGCTTTATTTCAGAAAGACTGAATTTTAGGTACCAATACCATGTCTAAAGAATACATAAGCAATAGGTATTCAAAAAGACATGGTTTTTATGTCATTCATTTTATCAGGCAACTATATCCTATGTTGTAAATGTTGAGATAAACAGAAAGAGGTCACAAACTGGATAACATTCAGAGGGATTTGGAGGTCAAGGAACCAGTCAAAAAGCTAGCATATCGTAAAATCTTGCTGATAGAAGATAAAAAGTCCAAACACAGAGAATGCTTAACAATATTAAATGTCACATTAATTTCAAGCAAAGTGAAGAATTTTAAAATATTTGGTAATTAGAAAGTAATTAGTGACCTTTAGAGTAGAAACTCCAGCTAAATGCTAAGGTAAAAGATGTTTCAAAACCTAAAAATTTAGTGATGTGTAAGGAAGAAGAGTTAGTAATGGTACTTATTGTTAGAAATGTTAATTCAATTCAATGTAATTAGAGAGTGTAATTTTTTGTTTTAAAAGAGAGAAAATCTCTAGCTAAGGAGAAACTACAATAATATAATAGTAATATAATAACAATAGCACTTAGTAGGATTAATGCTTAGAGATAGAAAGAAAGAAGTATTTTACAAGAATTCAGTGATTGCCCAATATGCTTGGGGGACTGTGCCAGATGCTGAATAAACAAATCTATTTGGCACACAATCTATAAAGTGAGATAGAAACAAAAGAAATAAGTACGTATAATATGATGTGTTATCATAAATATATTGCATGCATGGACTGTGTAAATAGACAGCATTTTCCAGATAAAAGTGGACTTCAAGCAAAGTTAGTCAGAAGGGATAAAGGAGGACATTTCATACTGCATAAGAAAATCATACATTAACAAGACATACATTTTTCAAACATTGTTCTATTACTATATACCCTAAGAATATATAGTTCATTTGTGTAGGCTATATCATAAAAATATGTGTTAATTTTACATTAACATTTTAAGTTTAGTGTTTTCATAATTATAGTATTAGGCACAAAAATATGTGCTCCCTTTGGTTATCCCATCATCATCTTTTACCCAGAGTTGATGTTTATGCATTCAATAAATACTGGCCTTGGTCTAAACACTGGTGATGAAGGGTCATCAAGAATCATTCAAGCTGGGCATGCTGGTACACTCCTAATCCCAGGTTTTTGGGAAGCTGAGACAGGAGAATTTCAAGTTGGAAACCAGCCTGGGCAACATAGTAAGAACCTGTCTCTAAGCAAAATAAAAAGGACTGGGGATGTGACTCATTTAAAGTGTTCAATATCTAGTATCAAAAAAACAATCTGACTTCATGGAGCACACACATTAATTTGGATAGGATAGCAGAGATAATGCTGTATTTTCACAAAAGCCATGATTTTCCTCTTTCTATACAGGGAAACAACATCTATTAGCACCCTTTAACGTTTTGTTTGGGTCCTGTGTAATGGAGTTCTGGCTAATTTTTTGTTCCAAATAATACATATCACATCTGAACTCATGCTGGAAAACCTTGATATTTCACACTCTATTATCTTTCCATATAAAGCTGGATAGCTACATGTTGATGGTGGCAGCATTATAAAAATGGAAGCAACCCAGATCCCTGAGTCTCCAATTGAAAGACAGCTTCCTGACAGACATTGTGTTATCAGTAGAAAATAAACATTAATTATGTTAAGCCATTGAGATTGGGAACTACTTGTTATAGAGGTTAATAATACTGAATGATATAAATAGTATGGCTATATGAGGAAGATCCCAAGCTTCCTATTAAAATGTAAATTCTAGAGTCAGAGCTAGTGTGGGCACAAGCAAGACATAACCATACAGGAAAAATGAATATATGAGTGTCTGTGACCTTTTTAGATAGCTCATGTTGAACATGTATTTCATCTTTATATGTACTCAGTTTTTATTGCAGTGAGAAATACGACACTGCACTGGACCACAAATGGACGCCTCCTGGGGATTGCACTTCCCCTATGGGTGTCCACTCTGAGAATAGAAAAAAAAGTATAATAGAAAATGACTGTGAATGATGTCAGTGTATTCTTCATCTGTTCAAGCATAATATTCTGAGAGTTGAGAAATAAGTAATATAAAAAATATGAATGAAGTTACATGGGCAATTTTTTCCAACCATAGAAGAAAGTTTATCTTGCAAAACGTAGTCATAAATTTTCTTGCTCTGAGAAGTTATCAAAAAACCCATGTTTATTCTAAAATGCCATTTTCATAAATTGTTCATATAAGGCACACAAGAACCTTAAAATCTCACGTTCCCTCTGATGGGTAGCAATAGATCAGAGAAGTTAGACAATTTGCCCAAGATGACATAAATTGTTAAGAAAACTTAAAATTAGTTTTAATTTCAACTTCACTAGTTTTTTGCTATGCTTTCTTGTCTATGTCAATAAACCTGAATTCACTAACTAGTGAGAATGTTTCACTATATGTGTAGAAGTGATGCCATAGCTTGTTTTTGTTTTTGGACTTCTGTTTTCATTTTAGATAGTAAAACTGCAGATGCAAGAGCTCAGAATCCCTTCAAACAGTTTTTTTTTTAAATAATGACCAAAAAATATTAGCTGATGCTGATTTTCACTTTGATAATATTTTATATTGTACTAACCAGAACATGAGCATTCAAGTGAACAGATAATATTTGATTATGAAAATTCTGAAAGAATTTCAAGTTTGAAATTCAATATTTTTAGTAACTTACTGACTACATGAGTATTTTGAAAGGGGAATTTATATAACAATTACAGATGTACCATGATATTTTAAATTGTTTTTGTTGTTGCTGTTGGTTTTGTTCTTATAAAATTTTCCCTGGTCTTTACTAGTTCTAGTGCTTTAAATGCATGCCTAACTCTTTTACTTCAAAAAATACTTGAATCCAAAGAATATATGAAGCCAATGCTCTTTTTCCCCTGGTAATGGAAAATGGCAAAAACATGAAAAAAAATCAACCCTCAGATTTTCATTTTTACTGAGTCACAAATTTTTTACATGATATGTTAGCAGGGAACAAATAGAACAGATGAACTTATTAGAGTGTTGTTTCTTTTCACTGTAAACACACTGTAGACACATATATTAAGCAAATAGCTAAATGTAAGAGGTGTGGGAGTGGAAACAAAGTATCTACAGTGTTGGCCAAGTGAATAAGTCCTTGAAAGACTGTTAGCTGCTCACAGATCCTGTTTTATTTCAATAGGAGATCCCAGCAGAACACACCCAATATCCCCTATTTTCATTCTGGACGTAGTATTTCTCTTACTAATATTAAATGTAAAACTTCAGAATTGTATCTTACAGTAGCAAATTAAATATTATGGTGTCGTATCATCTTTGTCTACACAAATAGAAAAGAACCTCTCTTCTTTACATCACCACCTCCATGTCAAAAAGAAAGTTTGTAGAGAAAGACATGGCTGAATGTGACAGCTTCTTTATTTGAGAAAATTTGACAGTATTTCATATGAAAATGACAAGGAATGAAACTTCACCATTGATACTTAATAAAAAGGAAAAGAAAGATCTCCTGGTGTAAGAATTATCTTAAAAATCTCACTCAATATGAGTCACATCATTCTGCTCAAAACATTGAGCGACTCCTAGAATAAAGTCCTGGCTTCTTAGCATGTCATTCATATTCTTCCAAGATATTTTTTCCTCCCTCTTTTTAACCTTTACTCTTTCCATCCATTATTTGTGTCTGCATCTGTAGTGGAAATATCTGCCAATCCATAAAACTAAAGCATAGATGAATAATATTATGCCAAGGTCTAGTCTAAAACACCCCCTGTCTGTCTTAGCTCAAATCCAGATTAGAATAAGAGAGGCTGATGTGAAAGAAAATTTTCTTAGGTAACAAGTCTGTGACTCTGACCAGATGCACTTTCTTATTTTAACAAAAGGTAACTTCAAATTGAGAACACAGAATATTTCAGTCTTTTATAAAATCCAGGCTATATAATATATATAAAACTTAGATTTCTCTTAGAATATTGTGGTTATTCTTTCAAAAGTACAATTCCAAAATATGTATTCTTGGAAATTAAAATTCAATGTATTCTTAATTTAATAAGTTAATTCACTTTGGAATTACAATTCCAAAATTCCATTTTTCTATCTCTGAATTGCTTACAGTTATCTGATACAAAACTTTCATATTATTCCTGTTTAGGCATTTTGGTACTAGTATTTTGCTACTAGTTATGCTCAAGGCAATATCAGCAGCCCTCATGAACCATAAAAAAAAGTATTTTCCCAGTCATTGAAAACTTTTTTCTGCCTAATTAAAAAGAAAGAAAAACTTTTGAAAGAAAAATATGTTTTTATATTTTAAAGAAACAGTTTTTGAGCCTCATATTTGAGCAGTTCTTTGTGCAATTTAATGATTACAGGTAGCTTCATGAAATTAGGCACTATTACATCTTTTATGTGAATAAGATTTGCAGTGCTTTAGTACAGTTGTAGTTAATCATGATTTATGTAGATTTGTGGATTATCCTTGGCTTTTTTTTTCTTAAAAGAGATAATATTAATTTCTAGTTTTAAAAGGACTTTTATTTCTGAACAAAGTTTCTAGGCTATGCAATTATATATTTTATAAGGCTTAGAAACTTTTTTGACATTGTACTAGAAGCAAAGTCCATGAGAGAAAACTCAATTTTCCTTATGAAAATGAGAGTTCTGCATTAAAACATTGACCTTGTGTGCTCCTCAGCAACTAGAATTGCGGGCTCCCTCCTGAACTATGGTTAACTTCACTTCATAAACTATAAGAAACATTTAATTAGGTTTTCTTTTCTGTAATAACTTCTAGAAAATATTAACCAAAATGTGAACTTCATATTGAGTGAAGACTTAGAAACTTATTATAAAGACTTTCTACATTATATAACAAATGGTGACATGATCACTAAGCTTTTAGGACCTAAAGAAAATGTATGGAAGACCCAACAGTTGAATTGGACCTTGAAAGAACAGTATGTTAAATTCCCAAGTTTATGGAGGAAATACAAGGTATTTAAGAAAGACAAAATGGTGATTAGCAATGTTTTTAGTTTCTAAAATGCTTCTTGTCGATTCTCATAAAGTCCTAAAAACTACGTTGAGGGCAGATTTTATATTTATTGTTTGACATAGACAATTTTGTGGCGTATCTAATTACAAATGAATGTTTTCAAAAGAATAATTAGGTACTAAAATTTAATATAATTTCAGGAAAGAAGAGCAAACCAAGTGTCAGAAAGACTACTTTTTAAGTAATTAAATAATCTAAGCCTAGAACAATGATAATTTAAGCTGTGACAGCAAGAATAGAGATCCACATATGGATTCAAGATGCATTTAGAAGAAGTATTGACACACTTAGGGTACAAGTTTTAATTTAAATATCTAGGTAAATTGTTACTTTTGCCAGAAATCAAAAGAGAAGTGAAAAATATATGTTCAAGAAGAAATAGAAAACTTCATTTGAAAATCAGACTAATAAAGTTTAAAATATAGGAGGGACTTTCGTGTAAAACATGAATCATAAGGGTTCATAACTATACAGAGATAGAACCAGGGTCAATCATTGGCAGCTATGGTTGAACCCTTAGATTAAAAATTAAATTTTTAACAAAAGATGAAATGAATTGTTAGATTAAAACTATAAATGTTTCTGAAATTGATAATAAATATAGTTGGCAAGATTGGTCTACAGATGAAAAGCTTTGCAAGACTCATTATTTTTTTTGTTGTTTGTTTATTCAATGCCGAATACATGCTTCAATTACAAGTCCTGTCAATATTTTTATAGAGTACTGAAATAAAACCAAAAGACCTTTCCAAATACTGTATTTTTGCTTAAATATCTCAATTGTTTTCTTATATATATGTTTTCCTTAAAACATTTTGGTATTGTCTTTTCTACTTTCTTTATTTCAAAATATTATATTCAGGGACAAATTTCTAGTACTCTTCCAATTGATCGTTTTGCAATTCATATTTTGAAACATATTTGTCAACCTACTGGGTTATTAAACAATTCTCCCAGCATGATTCTTAGAAAAACATGTATTCTTTCCTCTTACTTAGTTGTAATGCCATGAGTTCTTTATGTAAATTATTAGGGCTCTTTGTATAAAATTTGGCAATTATAAAAATAAAAATAAAAGATAAAATTAATTTTAATTATAGCAGTAAAGATTCTTGGGAATACTTCTATATCTTTATATGTTTTATTTGTGCAGCACACTTGAACCTGTATACATGTAACTGTGTTCATATAACACAATTGGAGTTTTATAGTGAGGATGATTTTGTGTAATTATATTTTCAATTAATATTGTGAACTTGTAATTTGTAAATTCATTCTATCTGAGGGCATGACTTATCACTGTGGCTTAAGTAGGCAAGCTACTCTTTTTCCCTTTGTGATTTACAAATCTTCCCTGAGGCTGCTTCCATTTCTTAGCATCAATTAAGAAAATGCTGGTCCCTGTGACCTAGAAACTTGATTATTGACCAAAGGTAGATCATGACCAAAACTGGGAACACATGTTTTTAAATTACATTCAGGAAATAGAAAAATATATAATAAAATTACTGTATACTAAAATATGAAGAATGAAGTAGAGAAAAGATGAGAGACCACTTTGTTCTGGATAAATAAGGAGACAAAGAATGAGGTATAGTCAGTCTTTAAGAAAGACACTGAAAATCATGTTGTGGTCTTGAAAATTCTTTGCCTAGTCTTTCCTGATAACTTAAGTTCTTAGACACCTTCATAGGGTTGATAGTTTAACAAATAAAAGTACAGAACACTGAGCTGCATTCAATCAATTTTTAGGATAATTAAAGCGTAATAGTACAATATTTGGGGCATTGGTTATGCTAGGTTATCTGTTGTTTGTAAGTTAAGACTACTGTGTGTCCCACATTTTGTCTGGCAACACTTCACTTAGTGTCTTTCCTAAAAGCAGTTCTTGTTTTAGCTATCAGTGCTTTGATAAATTCTCTTTACTTGTAAAAAAGAAAAAAAAAAAAAAACATGGCTCGAGTAGCAACACCCATTTCACTGTAGGGCTATACTTTGTTTTTTCAAGTATTTCACAAGCATTATAAATTTGTCTACACCTTACTGGCTAATATCTATATCAATATCTATATTCTTCTTGGTTTCAAAATAAGAAGCAGCTGAGAATAAATTTCCTTTCCTTTGGTTATAGCTTTAAAAATATGAATCCTCCAGCCACCTCTTTTTGACAATTTCTACAGGTCATCATTCTGTGACTACTATGCATTCTTCCAAAAAATATTTCTCATCAATATAAGTGAATCTTGTTGTTACTTTATATCAAGAGAAATAAACAGGATTTTAAAAACTTGAAAATAAGTCTTTTATTTTAAGAAATTACAATTTTTTTCTTTGCTATTTTCTCCTCAACACCTGCTTGACTCCTCACAATTCTCAGTATGTTAAGAATGTGGGCATTTTTGCCTGCACAGGTGGTATTTGCTTTAGCATTGAAATGAAAAATATGGAATTTAATTTTTAATACTTTCCATTTTTTTTTCTTGCTATGTGTTCAAATGCCCTGACTTCTTTCTCTTTTGTTTGGTATTGGGGACTTAACCCAGGGGCACTTTACTAGCTGTAGCCCAAGCCATTTATTTATTTATATGCACAGCCTTGCTAAATTACTGAGGCTGAACTTGAACTTGGGATCTTCCTACTTCAACCTAGACACTGATATTACAGATGTGTACCACCTTCACATACCCTACTCCTTTCTTTGGTTATTCAGTTCCATGAATTAGAGACATAAAGATTTTACATTCTATGTCTGGAATTCTGCATGAATTGAGAGAAAGTAATTTCAGTAAGTGATTTCCTAGGTAGATGACTAGTAGAATGAGCCTTGCTTTATGATGAAACACCACCATTACATTCTGGGATTCTCTTATCTATAACAGAGCTGAGGGCTCTCAACAAACATTGCACACACAGCAGCTGTATAGACAGAGTAGCACTCACTTGAGCGTTTTAGAAGGTTCTTTGAGAATATATGAAATATATGGAACATATTCATGTAAAAATATGCAATAGCAACTATGAGATGATAATAACTATCTGTCAATATCCTTCTTTGAGGATTATCCATTTCAAGTCAATCACTTCTTTCAAGAAACATGTACAGTCTTTAAGAAATAACTCTTCAATTATCAGTGTCTAGATGCCAAGTGTAGATTATGTTTTTCTTACTGCACTGCCTATTCAATCTAAATACATCCAGAAGTGAAGATGAAAGATATTTTGTAGATTTTTAATTTCACTTTTAATTTACAAATATGCATGTGTGTATGTGTTTGTATATTTGCATATTTATCTATGAAGAGCATTTTACTACTTACTATTCTATCATAGAGAAAAAAATTCAAGTTGGTTCCATTAAGTTTCCCATGTTCATGTGTTTGGCAATTTCTGATTTATATTGACATGGCACTAAAAATCCAGGGCTCTACCTTTTATCTCAGGATTCCCCAAAACAATGTCCATATGGCAACAGTGGGATAGGGACTATGTTAACTTTCAGGAGATTACACAAAAGGTTAACACAAACTCAGTGTTGAACTTCTCAGGTACTTGTGATGTCATTTACATCCTCCCAGGATAAAAAAAAAAAAAATTCACAACTTTTGAGGAAAGGATTAAAAAAGAAAAAAAAAGCCAATGTGGTCAACAGGCTCAATCTCTGTAACAACTCTTCTTGCTTTCCTTGCTGTATCTCTGAAGGCTGCTGATATTTCTGGGCTGGTGGCTGTATCACTCCAGACTCTGTCTCCATCTTCACAATGCTTGTCCTCTCCTTCTAGGTCAATTTTGATGTCATTTACATCCTCTCAGGATAATCCAGGATGATCCATTTAATGAATATAATTAAGATAGTGCATAATTTTTTTTCTAAACTAAGAGAATACTAACAGTTCTATACATACAAATGTGAACATATCTTTGGGAGCATTCTTAAGCTTACCATAGGATCACAGTTAAAACAAAAACTACAAATGGATCTTATTTTAACAAGGTAATAATACATGACTTTTGATTTTTTTTATCAAATGGTTTCTCCTTAGGGCACCTAGAAAAAATGTAATCGTTCTTTGACGTTTAACATTTCATGTGACACTGAAGTGTTTTACAATAATTAGGTACTGGTCATAGACCCACAAGAATAGAAATTGTGAATTCATGTATCCTTACCTGAGTGCACTTAAGAAACTAATTTGTATATTCCATCAATTTCTTTATCATCATGTCACTTTATTTTCTTTCTGTTTGCTTGAGAATCACTAACTTTCCTTGAAGGTTGGGGTTACATAAATTTTTGCCTAATCACATGTTCCTCAAATTTTTATTCACCTAGCTGCTGTGAGAATTAAATCCCAGAAAATCTGGATTAATATGCAATATTTTATAGAAATGATTAATTATATTAATCCTATATATGAGTAAACCCAAATAACAGCAAACAGATAAATAAAAGTTGAGTGTAACACAATGATTACTCCTAAACAAAGAAAAATTAATTTTACATTTTGTGTTATGATGAATGATTACTTCACATTAATAACCCTTCCAAAGAGAACTATAATATTTGTTAGATTACATTTTAACAGGATTTATAAACATGTGATATACTGGTGCACGTTGCTAAAAATATCTGTGAACATTGAAAATTATGCAATATTCTCAACATTTAGAATTTAAATCATCAATGGGGACAGAAAAGTAAATAAGAATATAGTTTATGTATTGATTCAGGAAAACTGTGAAACAGTCTTTCATGATTAAAAGCATAATAATTCCATTTATAGCTTCATCTACATCTCTAGTTAATTTGATTGTGGTTAGGCATGATTTTAGTATAACGGGTATAATGTAATACTTTGTCTCAACTTTCTAAATTTTTCATAGGCTTATTTCTTTACAGTTTTCAATTTTTACTAAAAATGTTCTCTATTTATAATTTTTGCACATGACAGTAGATTTTGTTTCTATTTGTTATTTACATAGCTATTAGTACATTAAAATGAATTTATTTAAAAGAACCATACTTCAATGTATTCAGGTATGCTCCATGTGCACTGTGCTTTCTCAAAATAATTTTCCAGTCTGTACCAAACAAGGAGGTAGCTAAGACAAATGAATATAGAGAAAACAACCATAGTTTTATTAAAGGACCTACTGAAGTATTATTCTGCCTGAGAATGTTTATGTGCAGGTTTCTAATTGTGAACATTTTACTCTTACTGTTGGTAAATAGAAAAATTCAACTTTGTTTTGCTTAATTAGGGGAATTTCTCAGAAGTATATTGATGTATCTTAAACCATGGGATAACTCAATTGTGTATGGATTCTGCTTGTGCCACTACTGCTGGACTGCAGATGCAAACCAAGCCACACAGGCTGCCTTTGCCTCCTCCTTTTCCTTTCCTCTCTCCCTCCCTCCCTTCCTTCCTTCCTTTTTTAACCTGGGATTGAACTCAGGGGCACTGGACCACTGAGCCACATCCCCAGCCCTATTTTGTATTTTATTTATAAAGAGGGTCTCACTGAACTGCTTAGCACCTCGCTTTTGCTGAGGCTGGCTTTGAACTCTCAATCCTCATGCCCAAAGTCTCCTTTTAGGATTACAGGTATGCACCACCACGCCCAGCCTGCTTCATCTTTATTCACCTCTCTGTTGCATGAACACATTTGAAATAGCATGGGATATTTATTAACAGCATCAGGCATTTTTCTATTCTTATGAAACTACTTCTTTCATTTCTCGTAAGCATGTACCCAACAATGGGTTTCTCTTTTTTTTTTTCTTGGCACCAGGGATTGAACTAAGGGGCACTGACCACTGAGACAAATCCCCTGCCATTTTGATTGTATTTTATTTAGAGAGAAGGTCTCACTGAGTTGCTTATGGCCTCATTAAATTGTTGAGGTTGGCTTGGAACATGCAATCTTCCTGCCTCAGCCTCGCAAGCCTCTGGGATTAGAGGCATGTGCCTCTGCACCTGGCTAGGTTTCATCTTTTAACATAGATATCCAGGGAGGGAAAATAGCTCTAGGTCAAGATTTTAACCATCAAAGAGGACCTTAGCCACCATTGGTTAAGAGTCCTATCATTGGACAGATAGAATATGATTGTATGGACAAGGTGGCATTGCTCAGAGATGGCAGCTCCGTGATGATTATTAGGGTCAAGTAAGACAATGTTTGAAAAGAAGATTTTCTAGACACACTTTCCTGTGTGTTCCTGTTCTTCTTCCTTAAGCACTATATCTGCTAGACCTGCCTACCATCAAGTTAAATATGTATATCTTTGCTGGGCCATGTCTTCACTACTCATTCCTTCTAAGGAATTTGCCTTTAGAAGAGAAGAACTGTGTAACAAAGGGATATAATAGTTCTGGTTCATGGGAATCATGGAAATCAATCAGTCTTCATATAGTTTGCCCTCTCCCTGCTTAAACTTTATTTCGTTTATTTATTTTCTTCTACTACACAATTACTATAGCCTCTGATCTTGGATTCCTCCTTCTGATTGAAATATTCTTCAGTACAGATTCCAACATCATCTCCCAAAAGATCTGATGTGGGTAATTCAAGTCCTTATTCTGAAACCTTCTATAGCTTTATATGTCCTAGCAACAATTGTTGGTTAACATTCATGGATGGAATTCTAATAATACACAAAGGCTAAAGAAATCAAACAGTTAAGTAAATAGGTGACTTAGAATTTATGATTAGAATGGTTGAAGAAGCTTAGTTTGTATGTGGAAATCTGTCAGTAATTTTCTCATGATATTTATTACCTTTATTTTTTATTATATTTAATTTACATGTGCAAGAAAATTATTGAATAATATTTAGTGTGGTAGCATTTTTATATAATTTTGTAATAATTTTGAGGTAAACAGCATGTTATGATGTAAGTTTAACACTACTTACCACTATGAAGAAAGATTAGTATACAAAAATTTTCCCCTGAGCTTTCAAATAGTGTTGATGGTGTTATATGTGGAGCCATTTATTTAGATTTCAACATGACACTGTCTACAAAGTTAGGGGCACTTTTTAACTTTTTTTTCCAGGTAAACACATGGCAGTAAATTTTTAAAGCAGAGAGAAGAAGGAAGTCCACTGTACTCTCATACTTAACTCCTTTTATAGGTGAAAAAGATGACCACTATTAAATTGAATAATCAGAAGTTAACCACATGTTAGGATTTTGGTTTTCATATGTGTTGATAGCAAGGGGATAATCCTGTCTGTACTTTGTGATTGAGTGTAAGTTTCTTGAGTTTCCATGGTCAAGATATGTATGCAAGCTATTAGCATTATGCTAATATAACTGAAATATGAAATGTGTGTACACATAGATTTATGAAGCAATTAATAAATCACAAATGACCACGTTTTTCCTTCCTTATTTCCACTTGCCATCATTTTATGAGGAGTGGAGATGGTATGGAACAATATAGAAGACAATCAGAACATAGACCTTTTCACTAAAACTTAGTGTCTTGGAATGAAACAATAGATTATGAGACTACAGAGGAATAAAGATGACATATTATATGTAGTAGGGAAATTGAAAAGATAGTCTGAGATACTGGAAAACAAGAAAAAGTTGCCTGAATAAAGGGAGATTCATTGAAAAGTAGGATATGAACCAGGTCTTGGAACAATATTCAGGGTTTTGATAGAATGTTTGCATTTTGCAAGTCTTTATGATTTAACAGAAACTGAAACAACAACAAGATAATTATTTTATGTTTGTACTTGTATGTGAGTGTGTGTGTGTGTGCCTATGTGTGCATGCGGCACCTGCAGTGGGTTGTGCCAGTACAGTCATTGTGTCCGAGAGTTTGAATACACAGGTTTTCTTTCTAATGTGGACGTTTTATTCTCATGGTATCAAATGGGAGAAAGTGAACTGGATTTTCTCCCTTTTTTGTAACCTGTAATCATGCTTATGTTTGTTGCTTAATTATCAGATTGATAGCTTTTGTGTTTCTTTTTCTTTCTTTCTTTCTTTTTTTTTTTTTTGCTTTATTTTAAAACCATTCTCTGTAGTGCATTCAGAGGCTACCATAGTCTCTTTTACATTGTTTTCTTTCTTAACTGAATTTTGATTCGCAATTGCAGCAGCAAAATTTATCAGACCCTGGTGGGACAAATGAAATTGGCCTATTCAGATTTATTCCTTCATTTAAAGATAGTACAAAATGAATTCTTGGGAAGCAGAATATTAATAACCTTGCTTAAAGCATTTCCTTCTACTATTCAGGACTTGCACTTACTTTAGTTTTTGGCTAATGTGGATGCCTGCGTTTCTCTTCTTATGGTTTCAATTCATTTTACCTTCTTGGTTTAACAGTATAATTGGTTCTAGCAATTATTTTTTATGTTATAAAATGCAATGGATCATAATTATATGATTTATCCCAAAGTTGATTTTTTGTTTAACAATTTGATCTGTTTATTGATTTAAAAATCTCATAATTTTAACCCATTCAACTTTTTATTGGATTATCTAATATGTTTTTAAAGATACATATTAGCAAAATCATAAGAACTAATTTTTAGTACAATGTATCAATAATGTCACTAATAGATATTAACTAGAATCAGAGTTGCCCCCTCCTACCTCCCTAGAATTCTGTTTAGACCTTCTTTAAGACCTGGCATGCTTATTTCCTAATCTGTATTAAGTGGGAGTTATTATTTATCAAGTTTCTCTAGGAAAACGATGAAACAAATGAAAATATTCTTTATATTCCATCATCACCACATCTTTTCATAATGTAACAGCAATTTGCATAGTGAAAACCAAAGTAATATTCAGTAGCACTTATGTTTGGTCAACGAAGGTGCCTGAAACCTGTTGGCCAAAGGCTTCTTATGGGCACAGAGGTGAGGAACAGATTGTTAGTACTCAAATGCATGAGCTCAGGGATTTGCAGTTTTATGGAACTTTTGAAAGGTGACTATTCTATGAAGATGAGCAAAATAACCCTAAAGGCTGAATAGAAACACAACACAAAGTTGTACTTATTATTTTACAATGAAGTACAAGGTTAACTTCAGAAAAAGATGCATCCTACTAGATCTTACACAAACTGTTAACAGATAACTCTGAGCTTATTATTATATAAACAGAGCAAAAGATGTTTTAAAGAACCAGGAAGGGCAAAAATGCTAAAAGTAATAAGACTAACTAAATAAATAGTGGAAAATAAATGTTCTAATTATAGGCAAGGTCCAGAGGTATTATTGGTATTAGTGGTGATGCATCCATCTCTCTTTTTATGCATCCAATAAGGATAAAGGACCAACTACATCATATTTTTCAAAACTATATTATAAACTTGAATATGGATGCATAGATTTTCCCATATTAAGATATGATATAGATTTATATTTAAGAATGCCTACAAAACAATAATGTTTCTGGTTTTCTGGAAAATCATAAAGCTACCTGTATGTAACTTCAAACTATTTCATTTTAATTTGATTTAACTTTAGCCACAGTGCTTAAAAACACCATAGGTGACAAGTTCCAAGGAAATATTGATACTGGAAATCACAAGCATACAGACACTTACATTACTTAAAAAAATTAAAAAAAAAAAGAACATTCAACAGTGAACTGCATATATTACAACAAAAAATATTTGGGCAGGGTAATAACAATCACATATTTTGTGGAAAAAAAATGGCTGTGTTCCAGGAGATCTGACAGATGTGGGGACAAGGAAGGCCACAAAATGAAGCAGCCACCAGGGTTAACTATTTTATAAATGCCAGAATGAACAGTTGGAGGTATAGTCACCTTTCCAAGTTAACCATAGTTGTATCCATTTCCTAGTAAGTACCCTGAGAGAAACAGAAGTTAAGCTACCCAGAAATTCTAGACCTTACCTCTGAGAACAGGAAGTAGGATGGTATTACTGGCATATGTACTACCAATTTTCATGTCAAACATTTGGTTCAATACAATTAAGAGGAAGAAACCATGTTGACCTATATCCTTACAGATAGCATTGTACATCAATGCACGTTATTACAGTTTGATAACACAGCTCAGCACGTGTGAAACTAATTATGCATATTAATAATATTTGTACCCATTGTGTTGACAAATATTTAAATATTTTCTCTTGCTTTTAGTGTCTAGCACATGAGGCTTTGATTGGACAGTTGTGTATTATTGTTCACTGGATAAACAACAGAAGAATCCACTCTACCCATCCTTTAAAAATTTTATTTCATTGAATTTTTATGACATTTTTCTCATCCCTTGATTTTTTTCTTCCATCCAGAAATAATGCAAAATTTCTGCTTGAATATTAGAGTGGTTTTAAGTTTCTATACATGGTCAAATTATTTTCAGCAAATGCAAGAGGTTTACAGATGCTAAGAGGTTTGCTGATTTTGTTGTTTGTTTTTAATCATGAGATATTAATGCATAGAATTATTTGATATTCCTGAAAAGTTGAAGATGGATTACATTTTTTAAAAATTAATTGTTAATTTTAGTTATACATGACTGTAGAATGTATTTTGACATATCACAAATTTTATATAGCTTCACATTTTTGTGGTTGTACATGATGTGGATTTATACTGGTTGTGTATTCATATATGAACATTGGAAAGTATGTTCAATTCATTCTACTGTCTTTCCCATTTCTCTCTCTTCCCCCATTCCCCTTGTCCAATCTGATGAACCTCCCCTCCTCCCTTCCCCATCACCACTTTTGAGTCAGCATATGCATATTAGAGAACATTTCGCCTTTGTTTTTTGGGATTGCCTTATTTCAATTGGCATGAGAGTCTCTAGTTCCATCCATTTACTGGCAAATGACACAACTTAATTCTTATTTATGACTGAGTAATATTCCATTATCTATATGTACCACATTTTCTTCATCCATTCATCTGTTGAAAGGTACCTAGGTTGTTCCATAGCTTAGCTATTGTGAATTGAGCTGCCATAAACTTTGATGTGTCCATGTCACTACAGTATGCTGATTTTAAGTCTTTGGGTATAGTCTGAGGGGTGGGATAACTGAATCAAATGGTGGTTCCATTCCAAGTTTTGTGAGGAATCTCCAAACTATTTTCCATAGTAGTTGCAACCAATTACATTCCCACCAATAATGTGTAAGTAAATCTTTTTCCCCACATCCTCATCAACATTTATTATTACTTGTATTCTTGATAATTGCCAGTGTAGTTTTCATTTGCCTATCTCTGTTTGCTAGAGATGTTGAACATTTTTTTTTCATATATTTGTTGAGGGATTGTATTTCTTCTGTGAAGTGTCTGTTCAGTTCCTTTGCACATTTGTTGATTGAGTTATTTTGTTTTTTGTTTTGTTTTGGGTTTTTTTTTTTTTTGCTATTAAGTTTTTGAGTTCCTTGTATATGTATCTGATCTGTGTGGTATAGATTTTCTCCCATTCTATAGTCTCTCTTTTCATGGTCTTGTTTCCTTTGCTGTGAAGAAGCTTTTTAATTTGGTATAATCCTATTTATTAATAATTTATTTTATTTCTTGCACTTTAGGTGTCTTGTTGAGGAATTAGGCCCCTAAGCTGACATAATGGAGATTTGGGTTTACTTTTTCTTCTAGTAGACACAGGGTCTCTGGTCCATTTCCTAGATCCTTGATTCACTTTAAGTTGAGTTTTGTGCAGGAAGAGAGATAGGGGTCCAATTTCATTTTACTACATATGGATTTCCCATTTTTCCCAGCAACATTTGTTGAAGAGGCTGTCTTTTCTCCAACGTATGTTGTTGGCACCATTGTCTAGTATGAGATCATTGTAATTATGTGGGTTTGTCTCTGTGTCTTCTATTCTGTACCATTAGACTTCAGATCTGTTTTGGTGCCAATACCATGATGTTTTTGTTAGTATACCTCTGTAGAATAATTTAAAATCTGTTATTGTGATGCTTCCTGCTTCACCTTTTTAGATCAGGATTATATTGATTATTCTGGGCCTCCTATTTTTCCAAATGCATTTTGTGACTGCTTTTTCGATTTCTATGAAGAAAGTCTGTTGAGAGCCACAGTCAAAGGGGCCCCAGCAAACTTCCAGATGCCAGCAAACTTCCAGCTGCTAGCTGATGATTGGCTCACACTGGCCCCAGCAAACTTCCAGCTGCCAGCTGATTGGCTCCTCTGCGGTGATGCTCATTGGGCTGTTTCCCCGCCCTTTCAGACCACGGAGCTGCTCATTGGGGGACTTTTTTTGGCTCCGCCCACATGATCCAGCCAATCGGCCTCAAGAGCAGGAGGAGTGGGGGGGTTGAGAGGCTTGTGTGAAGCCGGTGGTGGCAGTTGGGCTCTGAGGGAATTCCTGAAGAGCTAGTGTGGTGTTGCCTGTGTGTTCTAAAAATAAATAAATAAATAAAGTTTATTTCTGCTTTATAAGTGGCTTGTGAATTGTGCCCAGCCAGACTGCAGCATTTGGTGGCCCGCACGGGATGACTGAGGGTAAGTGATAAGGTAAACTGCTCATCCCTGAGGGCAGGGCGAGAGGATGGGTAGCCATTTTAAGATTCTTCTTTTGTTTTGTTTCGCTTTTGTTTTAAGTTGCCTGTTCCTGGAGATGAGTGAGATGGGAGAAAAACTGCTCACATCTGAGGAAAAACTATTTGCGTCTGAGGAACAGATATGGAAAGGATGGATGGACATTTCAGGAGGATAGAAAGGCTATTATAATGATTTTTTTTTTGTTCCACTTTAGTTTCATTCTGTTTCAGTTTTGTTTGGCGTCATCTTGTTGGGTTGTATTATAGTAGAAATATGGGATCAGAAATTAGTAAAAAACAAACCAAAAGAGTGTTAAGTAAATTGTTAGAAGAAGGAGGCATCCCAGTAAAATCAAGAGCAGTCAGGGCATATGTTGATACAATTCAAAAATGTAGCCTATGGCTTTTTAAGGAGGAGTTGTTAAATATATCACAATGGAACCATCATGGTGAAGATTTAAAAAGAATAGAAAAGAAAAGCCCAGGGACTCTGCCAGTTGACACATTGCCATTGTGGACATTCGTATCTTGTTTGCTTAGTCCAAAGCCTTCAGTTCAGACAATGATAGAGGAAGGAGAAGACATATTGATTCAAGTAAAAGAGAAGATCTCTCAAGTTAGTCAGACAGAGGAAAAGATTCAAGTAAAAGAGAAGGTCTCTCGAGCTATTCAGACTGAGGAAAAAAATCAAGTAAAAGAGAAGGTCTCTCAAGCTAGTCAGACAAAGGAAGAAAGTTTAGAGCAGAAAAAGCCATCAGGGAAAAAGTTACAACAGGAGAATGCTATTAACACCTTTCTATCACCAGAGGGCATAAGTGTCCAACCAACAGCGCCACCTCCATATGCTGGGAGGCTCCCAACCCCCGTAGTTGATAGATGGGATTCTGAGACAGGACCTCAAATATTAACATGCCCTGTACTTGAGCAGGCAGGAGGGCAGCGAATTCACCATGCTTTAGATTTCAAAACAGTAAAGCAGCTAAAAGAGGCTGTACCAACCTATGGTCCTCAAGCAGCCTTCACTTAAGCATGGTCGAATCCATTACCAACTTGAACATGGCACCAGCAGATTGGGCTAGTATGTGTAAAGCTGTGCCAAATGGAGGACAATACCTGTTATGGAAGGTTGCCAATGACGAATTTTGCAAGGAGACGGCTAGGCGAAATGCAGCAGCTAGTTATCCTCAGAGAAATTTAGATATGTTGTTAGGAAAGGGACCTTATAAGGATCAGCAGCAACAAATTGCATATGATCCTGCCATATACTCACAAATTGCTGCAGATGCGGTTAGGGCATGGAAGACTTTACAAGGACATAGAAGTTTACAAGGTCAATAATCTAAGGTAATACAAGGAGCGAATGAACCTTATGCTGAATTTGTAGATACGCTTATTCAAACAGCTACCAGAGTTTTTGGGATACAGAACAAGCAATGCCATTAATAAAACAACTGGTTTATGAGCAAGCGAACTGTTGGTGCAGAGAAGTCATTAGACCATGGAAACATGAAGATTTAAACACATATATTAAATTATGTAGAGACATTAATGAACAAGGGCAAGTCTTGGCAGCTGCAGTACAACAGGTTTTAGATGCCAGGCCAAAAACATGCTACAATTGTGAACAAACAGGACATTTTAAAAGGAATTGCCCCAAAGGAGGAGAGTTTAACAAAACTAAGTATCAAAGAAGTAGAATACTGGGTATTTGCCCACAATGCTCTAGAGGGAGACATTGGGCTAATGAATGCCATTCTCAATCCACTATAGAGGGTACTCCGTTATCAAAAAACGAACAAGGACCAGGTGTCTATCCACGATATAATGGAGAAAGGCACCGGGCTCCATTGCCAAAAAATGGATAGGGGGCCCAATGCTCCGGGGCCCAAGACCACAAATATATGGGGCACTGAAGGAAACCAGCAACCCCATGAGGGTAGTGCCCAGGACACATTGTCCATTAGATCCCTCACTAGACAAACCAGAGGGAGCACAGGATTGGACTTCTGCGCCTCCGCCAGAACAGTACTAACTCCAGAGATGGGAGTTCAAGTCATTCCCACAGGAGTAAAAGGACCTCTTCCCAAAGGAACAGTAGGCTTATTATTGGGACGNTGAACCTGGCAGTGCCCCTGATTGGCTCTGTGGCCTTGGGTACATGTGTGTGTGTGAAGAACGTGTTTATATATGGGGTGTGGCTGAGTGTGTGTTTATAACCTGAATGCTTTTTTCCCCGCTCTGAACACTTTCATTAATATTATTTCCTGTGTAGGTACCCATAGACATATCCCGGTTTTTAGGAAAATGCTTTTTAAATACCAAATAAGATGGCTCCTCAAATTAATAATGCTTTTAATACAAGGAGGTAGGTGATAGGACCATCCATAATACACCATGTGTTCAATATTAAAGGAAACTTTGACCTCATACATGCCAATTTATCTCCTTTTTTTTAAACTAGGGAAAACTAAAACCCCACAAGGGGAATGACATGCCCAGGTCATAGAAACTTTTTGACTGAATTGCTATGACAGTCTATGTTTACTCCTCTCCATTCAAGTACTATATCCATCCCTCCAAGGGATGAGGTGCTCAAATTTCCAAAAGGACTATATTATAGGAAATACTTGACAACAATTTTGGGACAGCCAACATTTATAGATATTTTTTCCTCTTTAAAAGCAACATTAGGGATGTGGTTGTGGCTCAGTCAGTGGTAGAGAACTTGCCTAGCATATGTGAGACACTGGGTTTGATCCTCAGCTCCACATAAAGATAAGTAAATTAATTAAAGGTCCATTGATAACAATAAAAAAAGCAACATTAAAGCCAGTAGCTAAAATAGACAAGATTTGGCATTTGGCTTAGGTCTCAAAGACCTATTTAACCAGATACTAAATACTGGTTTCAATCTCCTGTGGTCCCAAGCATGGTCCCAAGCACCCATAAGCAAGGTTCTTGAGATGGAGAAAATGATAATGCTAAGGGTAACTTTAAATTAGTCTTCTCTTCTTAGAAAAGCAAATGAAGAAACGTTCCTTTCATCCAGTTCTCTTGGTAATACTTAGAACCTCCTGTGCCCATGGGAAATCTGTGCAAGAGTTCATCAGAAGACAGCTGGGAATGCTTTTCCTATAGTCTATGAACCCTCATTAGCTTGTTTTAGCTCAGCATTCAAGGCCAAGGCAATAATCTCAAAACCAGAACTTTTACCAACCTCATGACTTTTGCTTTTGTGGGCCATTCCTCCAGGAAAACATTCTAGAATCTTTTATTATTATTTAAAATATTTTTCAGTAGTGTTGGTACAAAGATGACTATATTAAAGCTATACATTAGAACACTTTCTTTGGCCTAAAACTTCATTTTTAATTTGCTTCAGGTTTTAAGAAAAATTAAAATATTTTTATTGTCCCTAAAGTACTGTGGGCCCCGGACACTGTGCCCAACGGGTCATTCAGCCCTGCAGCATAGGTTTCATATCTATTTCTTGATGAAATGGAGAGAAGGATTTTATTCTTTTTTACCTTCCTTCATTTTTTTTTCTGTAATTGCCCCTGACCCAACCACTTTTGACATGCTTGAATTTTCTTTTCACATTTTAAGCAATCATATTTTATATAGAAGCCCATTGAAATTAGAAGTCAGACTGAACAGCTGTGGTACCACTGTTTAATCATAGAGCCCTTCCTGGTATATTGCTTGAGAGAGAATAAAGGAGCTACTTTCCTGCCTTGCATTTGCTTCCCAAATTCGCAGAGTGAATCCTGAAGAACGTTTTAACTGGGGGCTCTGGCGCTTGCCGTAAATGAGGTCACTGCTAATATTCCACCTCATTTTCATTGTTATCGAAGTAGGATAATAATCCTAACTCTTAGGTCATGTGTAACAGTCAATATGATGTACCTACTGCACATATTATGTGTCCTAGAAGAATCTAGATCTGTATTCATCTCTCCAGGGAAATCTAACCCCTTTCGGTATTTTAAGACCTTGCTTTTGTGTTGGAGACTCTTGCTTTGGATTACAAAAGTACTTGGAGCATCAGGCAGACTTGGAATTCCTGTCTTAGCTCTACTTGTAACTTTGAGAAAGACATTTCCTCCCTACCAACCTAGATGTGTGCATCTACTAAATGAACATAATAGCCATGATTGCAGTAGGGTTGGGGAGAGGAACTAATGATAATGTAAGTAGCGATGATTTGAAGCCATTTACACACCCCCTAGTTTTAAGAGGTCATCCCCATTTTTCTCTGTCACCTGCCTTCTCTTGTTGTTTGCTTTTCTGCTTTGGGTCCTTTGGGGAAGCATTTTCCTTCAGCAGTGCTGTGAAGGGACAGGTATGCCATCTAACCACTTTGGCTATAGCCTAAAGCCAAGCTGCTCCCCAGTCCCCCCCGCATATTCTCCAGCTGCAGGCCAGCCTCTGCCTCCAATTTTCCAATTCCAGCTGCTCCGAGGTAGCCAGAGGGTGTTTGATTGCTGACAGACTCTGGCATCACAGCAGAATCCAATCAACTCTCTTTCAGCCCAAGAATCCCCTTTAGATTGTAATCAGTGTCCATTCTCTCTCTCTCTCTCTCCATCCGGCTCTGGTCCACGGGAATCGTGAGCACTTCTTTTGATTCTCTGTCCTGGCAGCCTCTGCTCCCACTCTGTGTCTTTGCCCGGAGGCCAGGCAGCTGGGTCTGGTTGGTCACTAGCTCACTGTGTTCTGTGGGATGTGCCACGTTCTCTCTCAGAGGCCTACTGACCATTTCCAGAAGTGGCTTTGTATTATCCACCACACCACACTACAGACAGAAGGTGAGAGAGCATTCTTGAAACATACTTGGTAAATGAAAACAACTGTTATTATCATACTTTATTATTTTTTATCTTCAATTACAACAACTTCTTCAGTCTCAGACTCTCCATGTGAAGCTGAATAGTTTCCACCATGAAGGTGCTGAATGGTTCATTTGTGCAAAGATTCCTGGCCTTTCATTTATTTTTCCCATTCAATAGATACTGAATGTGCAAACCACTCATTTTGTGTCAGGAACCATCCTAGGCCCTGGAGATAAAAGCCATGCAGTCATTTTAACACTAACTTAAGTACTCACCTGGTCCCTGGTTGAAAGAAAAATTATTTCATATGTTCTACAAATATATACCGGGACCTTCTGATTTGGCAGGAAGCAAGGATAAAACTATAAGGAGGAAAAAATAGGATAAGAAGCTTCAAGCCCAAAGTAAGAAATAAAAATAAGACAAATTGTTTCATAAATAATTATTTAGACACATTTTTAGTAAATGCCTTAAAGGAAAAAGGCATCAAGTATTTTGAGAACACACAACGAGGGCATTTATTTTTGGCTGGAAATTCAGGGAAGACTTCCCTAAGAGGTAAGGTTTTTAGCTGAGATGAGTTTGAATTCACTGGGGACAGGTGGAGGAAGACATGTTTTAGAAACTGCAGCCGTGAGGAGCCGGGATGTGGGTTCTGTGACCATGAGTGGGCAGATGTTGCAGATGGGTAGGAAAAGAGGGAAGAGTCATAGGCACCTAAGAGATTGTCTGGGACCAGATCATGCAAGGTCTGATGGAAAGGAATAAAACCTATTCTGAAACAACCCAGAGCTTATTTGAAGAGATAGATCAGTAACAAAATAATAAAAGCTCTGATAATTATTCAGTGCATGGGTACACAAAGGAAGCCACAGTTCACTCTGTTCTCATGGTTCAAGAAAATATTCAAAAAGTGGGATTTGCATTTTGAAAGATATGAAGGAATCTGCTGCACAGCTGTATGAGAAGGATGAGGAGTGGACAGTATGGAGGGCCTGGCATAGGCCAAGCCTCTGTGCTACAAAATAGCTTGGGGATTTTAGGGAGATAGCTCATGTCAGGAATGGGACAAAGAAGCAATGAGAAAGGAGACAGGAGCACAGTGAGGGACCAGATGGTGAGGGGGCCTTCTGAACCACAGGATGGTGAGTTTAAAAAAAAAAAAATATATATATATATATATTTTAGTTTTCGGCGGACACAACATCTTTGTTTGTATGTGGTGCTGAGGATTGACCCCGGGCCGCACGCATGCCAGGAGAGCGTGCTACCACTTGAGCCACATCCCCAGCCCTCAACTAAATTTTAAGATGATGAATTCTGAAAGTATGTTGATACATGGAAATGATATTCAATGTTATTAACAAAGAGTCATCTTAAATGGCTTCTTCTTTTATGAAAAATAATGTTGATAGGTACTCTACAAAGAGAAGACATGAAAAAAGAGTTGTCACTTTAACAGTATGTCTGTAGATTCTAAACCTAAGCACATCATTTTCAATAATCTACATTTTTACCTTTCATTATTGTAATTAAACTATAATCAGATTTATCAAGACAATCATTACTGGCAAACTGATTTCAATATATTAAAAAAAGGTAAAATGCTCAAATATAAAACTTTGAAGTTCAAAAAAGTGATATTTTTATTTCTCTTAAGACATTTTTAAAATTACACAGAAATTATAAATTATAAATAATTCACTTATTAGTTTCCATCTCTGCCTTTAAGGATTTAAATTTTCTAATTAAATAGTAGAAAAACTGAAAATATGATTGTGTTATGTATGTTGAAGAAAAAAATAAAATGCTGGAAAAATTGTTTTAGAAATCATATTTATGAGATGATAGGTGATGTGTAATGGGTAAAAAAAATAGAGAAAATATTAAGAAAGTCATTATTATAAATATGTACTTGGCAGAAACAGAATTTTGGTGGTTTTTCTGAAATACCTATTATCTTAATATAAAAATAAATAAGCATAAAATAAATTATCTCAATTTTTCATTTATGATTATCAATGATATGGGTAAAAATACTAGTAAAAATAACAGCTATAACATTTTATAAATATTGACTCTATACCTTGAGTCCTATAAGTAATCCTGGCAATTGATTAGATGAAGAAAAGAAACTCATGAGGGTTCTATGACTTTTCCAATAACGTATAATCACTAGATATTAACTTCAGCTGAATCTTCTGATATAATTTCTTAAATTATGGCCTTTTCAAAATTAAAAATAAGGAAACAGTCAACATTGTATAACAGAATAAATACAATGTCTTCTTTTACTAATTTGTATATGACACACATTTTATGTATATATACCTATATATATATACATTCATACATTTACCTATGCATGTTGTTTATAAAGCAATAATAAATGGTTAAGAATTAAATGTCTTTTTAAAAGACTAAATCCCCAAGGCCAGACATGCTGTAAAGCATTTTGTATAAACTTACCTTCAAATTCTTCAGGAGTACAATTTATGCGATCACTTTTAAGATACATTTTTCAGTATGCAATCTTTTGTGTAGGGGAAGTACCAGGGATTGAATTCAGGGTCATTTGACCACTGTGCCACATCCCAGCCTTATTTTGTATTTTATTTAGAGATGGTCTCACTGAGTTGCTTAGAACCTCACTTTTGCTAAGGCTGGCTTTGAACTCCTGATCCTCCTGCCTCAGCCTCCCTAGCCACTGGAATTACAAATGTGTGCCACTACGTCTGACTCTGTATGCAATTTTTACTTATCTTGTATTTAATCTCATAATTATCAGATTTATTGTTATAGTTATGTGCATATGTATTTTTAAGTGCCAATCCAATGAAATTCAATTTTTGTTTTGGCTTCCCCAGCCACACATCATTTTAAAAATTACCACTTAATTCTGAGTGTGCAGATAATGCTCAATCGACATTTCTTTACACATGACTCATGAAGCTAGTGTCAAAGGGAAAGGATATTTTTATGATTTAACTCTCTATAAATTGCAATGTGTTGTGCCAATAGCCTTGCAGTGGATGTAACAGTGGAGGAAATGTCCTTTGTCTGCATAGAATGTTTTCTCCAGTGGAAACATTTAGGATTAACTGGGAAGAAAAAGGAAGCAGTGGCCAGTTTCATCTGAAGGATAGATTAATAATAGTATCTGAGTGTCAAAAGTTCATTAGACATTTTCTAAGCTGAACAAAATGAGAAGGAAATTTTAAGCAGAGGGCTCAACATAAGTGACAGTACAGATACTTACACATCCAATTAATCATGTTTATTAAGCACCCGCTCTGGGTTCAGGACAATAGTCTGCCCTTAGGAGAATAAAACAGGTATATAATGTACTGTCAAAGTATTAATGTTCCACACATTTTTATGCAAATAAAAGTTTTTTGTTTTCCTATTGAAATTTCCATAGAGTGATGACAAAAATATAAACTCAAAGAGAACCAGGAGTTTTTGTGCCTCCAAATTTTCCAATTGTGTCCTGAGCAGTACTAAAAAGGTATAAATAATAACTAAACACTTAATTGAATTTTAATCATCACCATCATCAAGCTCTGTCCTTCTGTTTCCATTTTTACCCAAGCAAATGAGAAGACATTAAGAAAAATAAAGTGTTGGCTAGAATATTCTAGATTGCCTGAGTCTACCACCCACATTTCACCAATAATTGCCAGTCACTCTGCAATATGTAGACATGGAAACTAGGTTATTTTGGTAACTCATTTAATTTATTTCATTTGAAATGCCTAAGCCTTCTTTTTGATGTAGAAAAGAAACCAAATAATTGTATAAAATGATTTATAGAAAATCCTGGAGTCAATTTTAAAGACAATTATTTTTGTTTAATACATTTGAACTTTTGAAATTATGATTATTTTTAAGCATATTGCTGAAATTATAATTTTTTCTTATAATGCCTTTATTTCTTTACAAGCAGAATGATAGAATTTCCATGGAAGCCTTGCAATTTAAGAGATATTTGAAAACAGCATACTAAGAAAGCTCCTTTTTGGGTATGGAGTAAAAAGAAACCTTAGATGAATTCAAAACCCGAAGTACAACTTGATTAAGACACACACACACAGTTCAACTTAATGCAGGGATAAACAATATTCTGTGAATATTTTATGCATAAAATAAATTTTGGTTTGAATTTTTTCTCATCTCAAATTCTGCACTAAAAACAGAAAGTCTCTACTGTGTGTGGCTACAAATAGTACAAGATTTAAAGTGTTTTGTAGTATTCAATATTTCATATCTTTCACCTTTTTACAGAGTGAATTCACCAGAATATAGATCTTCCTGCCCTATACTCAAGAATTACAGAGACATTAACCAGATGCTGTTTTCTTTTGTCCTGCAATAGACTCAATTCTGTCTTAAATGTGACTGGGTATGGATTGATATGATAGCACATGAGCCCATCTAGGGAAGCCAAGATTTCCTTTAGTTTTTCCATGTGGCACAAGATCCCGATGATCTTTTAAAAACCACCTTGCCTGTCTAAGCCTCAATTATTCCAATGAAAAAGAAATGGAATAAGAATTTCCTGAAGTCTGGGTTTCAAAGAGACATTAGATGTCAGAAGCTAGGTTAATTTGATTTTGGATGATTTTGCTTGAACCAGAAATTTGTATTAAATCTCCAGGAATGACTGATAATTAACTGATAAAGAAATCCTAAAATTTTATGTAATGGGACTTATAGTCAGCACACTGAAAGTTCATGCTTTAATGTATATGTTCTGCTCCAAACATATATCAATGATAAATTTAAAACTGGTTAAAATCAAAAAGATTTAGTTGGGCTAAACTGAAGCCCAGGTCAACAACTAAATAAATAAGAAATGAAAAGGAGAGTAAAGCAGAGCCAGTGGGTATGCTGGTCTCCTTGTGAAGAATAGGCAAGATGTGCAAGATATTGACTTTATGGTGTTAATGATGTACAAGGTCTCCACAGGAGGTGAAAGAGCACACTTGAACTCAAAGCTTGAGGTCAGGAGTGCAGGATGAAACTGGCTCCTGCTCAAGAAGAAAAATTGTAATGTACTCCAAGCCTAATCTTAATTATAGACACGGGTTTTTATGCAGGAGACAAGAAGACAGAAAAACCCTTGACTCCAGGATTTGAACCAATCTATCCATTAAATGATAACAATGCCTGTGATGTCAAAAAAGAGAAAAACTCAAAATTATGTTAGAATATGGAGTTTTATATATTGAATTTGGCAATAAATTGCAGAAATATCTAAACAACATATTCTGAGCAGAAAAGGAAAGAATAAGAGAAAGAGAAAGTAAACTATGATTAGCCTCTAAAATTGATAAAATTGAGCCAGGGAAATGAAACTCCATACATATATCAAAATTTCAATGCTAATAAAGACAATAGTCCAAAGGAAAACTTGTTATAATTTAAGTATTATAAACTATTAAAAAAACTTTTTTAGTATATTTATTAAAAATAGTTTTTAAATTACATTTTTAAAATTTTTCAATTATTAAAATTGTTCATTTTCTACATCTACAAAAACTGGTAGATGTAGAAAATAAACAAAGTTTTTGCATGAAAACATTATTATTGAAAATATATATTATAGATACAATAATTCTATCTCTATAGTCTCGAAATCAAAGATAAGACTTTGGAAAACATTTCATTAAAATTCATTTACAACACATACTGATGAATAAAAAGAGAAAGTACATGTAGTTTTCCATAAAAGTCGTTACTGAATATGCTGTTGAGATTAAATGACTTCAGTGTACACTTAGTAGATATCCCTCCCCAAAAGAAAAATATGAAATAAAGTGTGGGTGAGGAATAATCTTTTAAAAAACCTCATAACTAAAAATCCTATTTATTGAAGGAAGGCATGAATTTTCAAATTAAAATAGAAAATCAAAGCAGAAAGAAAGTAGAAAATCAAAGCAATATAAATTTAAAAATACATTATGCATTAAAAACATTGCAACTACAGTATTTTTAAACTTAGCAAATCTTTAAAAACTACCACAAATATACCACTATCAATACAATGATGATTAGAACAGCGAGGAAATTTTTCGAGAAAAATTGATGCCAAGAGGAAAAGAACACTTCTAAACAAGAATGCTTGCACATAATTTTTCGATTGGATATTAGAAAATACTATCTATTGAATGAAAATAAAAATTAAAAATACAATTTGTATAATAAAGCTAAATATCTTTACATAGAATTCAATAACATTTAATGTTTACATCAGAAAAACAAAAAGCTTTAAATTAGTGGTATAACCTTTCGTCTTAAGAAAATAGAAGAAACTAACAATAAAGTAAACAGACATCAGCAGTTATTAAGAGCAAAACCAAGCAAACTAAAAGACACAAAACAATTGAGAACATGAATGAAAACAAAAACAGATTGCAAGAAATTCTTAACAAAATTGATAAATCTTAGGGAAACAGATCTCTGTCTGAAGACAAGTGGGAGAGATTATCAATATCAGGAATTGAAGAGGAAGCATTACTACATATATCATAGATATGTAAACTATATAACAAGGATGTGGTTAGAGAAAACTTCATTTCAGTAAACATTACAGTTTAGATAAAATGGGCAAATTCTTTATAAGAAGCAAACTACCAAAGTTACCCTCAAGAATAAACAAATGACACAGATAACCCTATAACTAATACAGCATAACAAGTGTGATGGCAAAACCAGACCTAATTGTGAAATAAAATTATAAAAATGTTATGGTAAGAAACCAATGCCTGGGGAAGGATTCAGTTCCTCTGCCCTCTCTCAGCCTAATGAACCACAGGTCTCTACATTTTGAATTGTAGATAACTTTCCCTGGGAATCTCACTACTCCCCTTTGAAGGGTAAACACACCTGTGGAGGATCTGGGGCTAGATTTATTGAAGGCCTATAAGAGGAGCCAGTACTTCCCCTTATCACACTGTGCTTCTGAAAACATGATTCCCAATAGAAACCCCATGCACAATCATATATGGGGTAATCTAGAAAATTTATGACACTAGAGAGCCTATAAATATTGTGAGAAACTGTGGATAGGGGCTCAGAATTTGGAGTTTTGTTTTCCTCTGGGCCTGCCCTTGTAAAATGAAGTTTGGAGTTTTCCTCCTTTTCCAGAGATGCTTGCTGCTCCTACTACTCAACCAGTCCTTTTCCAGCAACATAAGGTCAGGTGGTTTTAATCCTAAACTCCATCACACTTTTATAATGACATCAACTCTGCTGAAACTGCTCCAGATCACTACATTATTTTTATTAGATTAACACCACCCTTACACTAATATTAAGGGATATTACACAAATAGAGTACTATAGTCCAATAATTCACATAAATATAAATGTAAATCCTTATCAAAGTTTTGTCAAAAAATTCCAGCAACATATCAAAGCAGATTAACAAGTAAGAAGTCATTCACAAATAGGGCTACCATAGGAGCGAAAGTAGGATTCAAGAATAGATAATCAATCAATATACTCCTTCAAAGAAAAGTTTTAAAATTATATCTAGTGCATAATTCCTTTTACCCAAATTCTCAGAGATTCCAGAAAAATTAATTTCATAAAACTCAGAATTCATTCATTAAAAAAAAATGAAAGCAAGAAAAAATTTAGAAAACAAAATAATTTTAGCAAACTGGGAATTAATGACATTTTTATCCTGAGTAAAAAATCTGTAAAGAATCTCTACACATATATACATATACATATGGCAAACAGTGGGAAACAAGAGAAACTGACCTTATTCACGTGTGACATGAATGCCTATGATGATAGTCCTAAGTTATCTGTATAAAAACTCACTAAAATTAAAAGGCAAGTTTACAGAGACCATAGAATACAAAGTCAACCTGCAAAATAAATGGACTTTAAAAATAGAAGGAATGAACAGATAGAAATATATTTTAAATACCATTTATAATAGTATTAAAATGTATAAAATAAGGTTATCCATTAAAAATATTTAATGCCATACACAGACTATATAAAATATTGTTGTTTAAGACCTTAATAAATGATCCAGAGACTCTATGGTTCTTAGGTCAAAAGTCTTGATATCATTAAGACATCAGTTCTTTCTGAATTGAAACATTTAGTTGGTAAAATACCAATTAAAATTCCAAGAAGCATTTTTTTATAGAAAAGGAAAAGTGAATCCATAATTTATGTGGAAATGCAAATTACCAAATATTGTTGAAACTTTTTTTAATGTTACAAATTTGGAAAATTCCACTACCTGATTTTAAGACTACTATACAGGCTAGAGTAATTAAATCAGTGTGATTTGGGCATAAGAATAAACATATGGCTCAGTGAAACAAAACAGAGTCCAGAAATAGACTTACACATATATAGATAATATTTGATCAAGTGTTCAAAATATTAAAATGAAAAAGGCATTTCCAAAAAATGATACTGGAACAATTGATCATCCCTAGTACAAGAAATGAACCCCAATTTTTCCTTCATAATATAATTGAAAACCAAAATTGGAAACAAACTAAATATGTATCAACTGGTGAACGAATGAATAAATTGTGTTCATGATGGAACATGCAATCAACAAAACAATGAAACAAATCATTCATAGGCAACTACAGGGTAAAACCACTGTATTAAGTGAAAAATGCTAGATACAAAAAACCTATCTAGTGCATAATTCCTTTTACCCAAATTCTAGAATAGATAAAAATCATATAATAGAAAGTAGATCAGTTATTACCAAAGGCTCAGGTAAGAATTGGTGATTGGATAAAAAGAGTACAATGGCTTTCTTGGGGCTCAGAAAACAATACCCCAAATAAGGCTTTTATTTATTTTTCTTTCTTTCTTTATGTATTCTGAGCAAATTTACCTTAAAGAACAGTAAAATGCTTTAAAATCAGACTCAGAATCAAAGTCCCTCTAACCTTGTATTGCTTCTGTTCCTGCAAGTGCCAGAAGAAGCTCCCTCTGGAATTTATTCATCTGTGTTAAGACCAGGCTTCAAAAGGGAATACAACTACCATCCACTCCCACTCTAATTTTCAGTATCTCAGAAAAGAAGACTGAAGCATGTAACTCATCAGCATAGACTTCCACTACTAGATAATATCTGTCCCTCGGGTTCACTCAGATTCCCAAGAGAACCTTTACAAGCTGATATCTATCTCAGGGACCTTTCATGTTTGCAATAATCATTACCGGGTTTCGAAATTGTCTACCTTCCTCCTTCTCTCTCTCTCCTATAGCAAAATACATGTATTCACTTCTGAGACATATTGGACTAGGGGATAGTTACACCATATAATTGCTTCTATATCTGTAGCATATTTGTGCATCTTTTATCTGATTAATCTTAGTTTATTCCATTGAAGCTTGGAAGAGGGAAGAGCCCCTAGATGTTGGTGAAAGAAGTTTTGCATAATGATTGTGGAAGTAAAACAAAGAATATTTTCCCCTACAACAGTATAAATTAGAATATACTGGAAAGAGATTTGGAGTAGTACGTAAAGACATATTGAGACTCTAAATCATAGGCAATTCAAGCCAGGATCATTATTAAGAATGACTGGTCCACTTCACAGTGTTCATTTGTCTTGATAGTTTATGCTCTTTGTTTGTTATTAGAATACACAGCAAACAACTCATGAGCAACCTAGTGTTTCCTTATGCCTATGTCCTTGTCCACAGCTTGTTGATTGGATGATGAAAGAATGAAAGTGCAGTAAAATCACAAGATTACTTCAGGGTATCTGGCAGAACCACTCCCTTAGGGCATTAAACAATTTGGTTACCAAGAAATCACCTTACCTTTATTACCATAGCAAAATGCATATCCTGGATGGGCATTTAAGATGCTAATGGAACATGCAGTGTAGACAACCTCATGATTAGAACATGGGAGGACAATGCCCAGGCACAAGGAAAACAGATAAGAAATTGCATAACCCTGCCCTGACTCCACCTCTAGTTCAGTCCCCTGGCTTACTCCCCCTCTATAAATTTTAAAATCCCAGACCCACATGGATCAAATGGGGCATCTTCATTTCTGCTGGCGCTCTCTCTCTCTCTCTCTCTCTCTCTCTCTCTCTCTTTCTCTCTCCCTCCCTCCCTCCCTCCTTCATTCCCATTCTCAAGTGTATACTTTCCCTTTTATAATAAATCTCTCTGCTTCTTATAACTGACAGATACTTAAATTCTTTTTTGCAACGTGGTCGAGAACCTGGAAGTTCCAATTATAGGTCTCAGGATATAAAGGATCCCCCGATACGGTAAAAATTGAATAATCGTTGAGTTGGAACTCCTAAATTGTAATCATCCTACTCTGGAAACTGAAGTCATGTAGTTCCTCTGAATGTTACTAGGTACCTCTAATTAACTTGTGATTATACTAAATACAAAGATTTCTTTGAGCTCTAAAATGCTCTATTAGTCTACATCTTAGGACACTTCTCACAAGCAAGATCTTAATATAATTATAGAAAGCCAAAATAAAAACTTTGGAAGCATTTATAACACCTTTATTTTGTTTTCTTAAAATTATTGTTTTCCTAAATCAAAGAATTTTTAAAGATCAAATCAATATGACCTATAGGAGATAGATTCAAATCTATTTGTTGCCTAATAGATAAAATTTTAAAATCACATTGCTTTGAAAATGTGATATCTAGCATAAATGCAAGCATATTTCTGCATTGTTGTGCAGCACAGCACAACAAAAGTGATTAAATTTGAAACACTATTAAAGTTTTAAAGAATAAAGTTTAAGGCCATTACAGAATGCAGTTGCAGCAAAAGTATAAATGTCTAACATTTACTTTGTTATTTATACTTCATTTCAGATTAACACAAAACATTTTATGATACTTTTGTTGATGCTTTTATAAAATGAATGCAAGCTAAACTGCATATATATAAAATACTGTGCTTAAATATCATAGTCCCAACATACCTTGTTCTGATTTAAAGACACATTTATACCTATATTTTGTCATTCCTTTTAAATGGATTATTTTATTTACTATTCAAAGATAGTTGTCATAATCAAATATTAAAGAAATTGCCACCAAGGATTGTTACCAAAGTCACTGAACAAGAAATATTTATTAATTTTTTGTTGTTTTCTTGAATTAAAACTTATTATACAGGTCTTGCTTTTTTGTTGTTGCTGTCTGTTACACAAAGTCAACAAAAACCAATTTGGCTGGGATAGAGTGGCAGATCAGTAGCTGATGAGAGCGGGTAGAGGTACTGCAATACTTAACATCATTTTATGCCAAATTCCTGATCTTCCCATTATCATAGCAATTTCTTTTATTTTTCCATCATGAATAAAAGCCTTGATCTCCAGTTTAAAAGCATATGCTACCAGAAATATCACTTTCTGCATGATTTTAAATAATAATCTTACTTATCTAACAGTGTAAAAAAGACAGTACATGTGAAATCACTGTGTAAAACCACAATGAATTCTAAGACACTTCGGATAAGTTGCCATCTAAAGCACTTAGACTTACTGGCCTTTAATCCACCATGAATTTTTTTAATTCATTTTTGTACCCTGAGGACTTTGCACCATATCAGCACATAACAATAGCTCTATAAAAGCTGCAGAGTAAATAAATCAGCCTAAACCAATTGCATTATTTTTGTTGTCTGAGCCTTTGTTCCTCAGCATTGCAATAACTCCAGATCATTGGAAATAGAATGGTTTACTAAAATAAGCCTGCGAATGCCAGGTATTTCACATAGTGTCTGCCAACTTACCATATTAGCAACAGCTGTATCTTCTACCACCTTTAGAATAACTCAAAGTAGTTGAATAATTTGCTTGAAATATATACATATATGCACACAAACACATTTAGATGTATTATAATCATAATCATTTCATGATTAAATCAATTTGAAATGGGTGAGGCACAAAGAATTTAAGACATTTAACAAAGGATACACAATTAATAAACATACTATTCCTGTGTTTCTGCCCACACCCTGACCTCTCTTACTATGTAAGTGTACAAAAGACAAAATTTTTCCTCTGTCCTCTTAGCACTTTCAGCTGACCCTGAAAATTAAATTGATATCATACAGATTACAGGAGGAAAACATACAATTTTAGTGTAAGTTTTATTGGACACAAGAGCTTCATAAAGAAATGCAGACAAAAAAACAGCTGGAATGGAATTCTTATACTGAATCAGATTCAGAGTAGTAAATTGTGAAATACGACAAGGCAAAACGGTTTGGACTATGGTAGGAAGTTGGGTGGAGAACTAAGGATATAGGAGTTAGCTTAACAAGTTTTGTTTGCACAGATTTTCTCAGCCTCAGTTTTAAATAGTTAATAATGAGAATAATATTTTCCTTCTGGTAGAGGGAGAATTTATTTTACATGGAAATTTTGTCTTCCACTGTTAAAAAGAAGTTAGGTAAGACTATTATTTTTGCACCCAAGTTTACCTCAAAATAGTCAAGATAGAGAGAGACATATTTCTATCTTCTTCACCACATTTCCTGAAATTGTGCAATAAGTTTTTGCTTAATGAGTGCTTGACATCAATAATTTTCTTAGCCTTAATGTCCGTGTACAAAAAAGTAAAAATAACAATAGGAGCTCCACACTGTTGTGGAGGTTGGAGGTTTGAAATAAGAGAAATAAATGTAAGGTAACTGAAAGTTAGCCTAGTACATAGTAGACAAATTTAATATTCTTTTCCAACTAAGAATACCAGACTAGGTTAGGAATGTATCTCAGTGTGTATACTACCTTGGTTTGATTCCCTGAATTGGAAAAGAAAAAAAAAGTATTTTAGGCAGCTGTTGCATACAGATTCTACATTTGTAAAAACTCAATTATTTGTAATTAGTAATTGATAGAGCCTCTACTACAACCAAAATAAATAATTCATATTTTAATATATTCTGCCTTTTACTCTAATGGATCATAATGCTGTAATGTAGGACTCAATAATGTTCTAACCAACTATGTATTTTCCTTTGACTTTGATGTATTTTTAAAAATTTTTCTGAAGTTCAATTTTATTTCCATCTTTCATTTTCTTATATAATTTTACATATCATTTAACAGTCCAAACTATTTTGAATATTATCATAAGCTTATGTTATATAACAAGATTATTGACATTTTCATATAGGGCTTAGGTGCACAGGATTGTTGAGTATCATTTAGGTGTAATGATTTCAAGTTAAATGCTTTCTAAAAGATTCATTCTGGTAGATATTTTCAATCATTGCTGATTACTACTCTAATTTTAATTAATTATATTTGTCTTCATTTTGGAATTTACCCTTCACTAAACTTCTACTGGTGAAGTTTTAAGTTTATGGTCATTACATTCAGCAAGTAAAACAATTATAGATAAAGTGAACTTGTTAAAAGATATCCTTAACTACTCAGAGTAAAAGAATAATAGATTGGAATTTGTTCCTTCCCTGCTATTCATTCATAAGATTAGAATAACCAATCTTTTACTATAACAGACTTAGAATTTGCTTTCCCTAAAAGCACTAACCTTGTTTGAGCATGTGTATGTCCAAGGGGTAACTATGCCCCCTTTCTAACCTTTGGGTCAAATACTCTCAACTCTGCACATAGACATATTAGTTATTTAAGGAATGTCTGTGTACAGCTGGCAATTCTGTGCCTTCAAGGCTGAAGACATCAAGATTTGCAGGGACATCATAATCTACAGATTGTTCACTGTCAGCTTTTATAGCATCCTCTTTCAGACCACCAGAGTGGTACCTGGAAGAGTCCAGCTATGGTTCTGAACCTTAACTCCTAATTAACTCTGTCTTGCCTTTGTGACATGACCTTTACCCCTGAGTCATTCTTGTTTTCAATCACCTTGGGTACTAGGAACAGCAGATGTAATCAATGTACATCCCTTGACAAGAGTTGAAACTACCCCAAGCAGCAGTAATTTTCCTGTTGCTGATGATGATCAACCAAAACACAGTTTGATCAAGATTGCTGAACTACACACTTCTAGCCCCCACCACCACTCTTCTTCTTTTCTGTTTAATCCTAAAGCTCTTGTTCAATCTTTGAAGACAAGGCTTAGGGCACTTAGTCCCTCTGCTTCCCAGTATAGCTATACTGAAACATTCCTTTCCTAATTCATCAATAATTTTGTGTTGCTTTTGTTGAGAGCTGGTGCCCTTACTTGGTCCGTGGACCTAGAAATCTGGTAACACTACTTTTACATACTTTTTGTCATGATGTTTTATATTAGTGGTATATGAGGATTCAAAGCTTTGTCTTCAGTGCATCTTGTTCTCTTAATATATGTGTATGGTAAAAAGAAGAGGACCCTGTGAAGTACCAGAAACAATGGGTTCATAGCCCAATCAGGCAGTGATACTGGAAGCTATTTCAACATAACAAAGAAAGGTGTGGTCAAAGATTTATCAAAGATATTGTTAACTTTTAATAAGATAAGAGGAGAAATTTGTTATCATTTCTTTGCATTTTTATGTAGGTCTTCTTCCCCAAATATATTTCAAATATGCATTTCTCAATAATCCTTTGTATGCCTTTCCCTCGGTTTTAACTAATATGGCAATACATTACATTAAATGTAAGTGAACAGAATTCAGCTCTTATATTTTAAAGAACAACAGCTATAGGACTTGCATTCTATTAAAATTACTAACAAACTGTGCATAATATTTCATATAATGGCTGAATAATAATATGTGAAACAACAGTTTGAGGATTCAACATGGGACTGGTTTTGCAAAAAGAACCAAAAATGTGAACCCTGTAATGGTTCTAGCTTTCTACTAGAAGAAAACGACTTGCTGTAGATCAAGGAAGAGCTATAAACATAAAATTTCTCTTTGTCTTGGTGAATTAAAGAGAGACAAAATGAGTGAAAGAAGACAAAGATCAAAGTTTACAAGGTAAATACATCTAGAATTTTAGAAAAGAAGGCACAGAGCATGGGACCACAATACATTCCAGAACTCTGTGGAGGGTTTCTTTCAACCCTTGACTGAGTGCAAATCTCTGAGTATGTTTTTTAAAATAATTCCATTATGTTGACAAAGAACATTTCTCAGGAAAAAAACAATTGCCAAGAAAATTTCATTTACTGGGCAACTATATATGGACTATTCACAAAGTCCACAAAGAATAAAGAATCACTCTGGATTTTAAACACAAAGGGCATTAATAAAGAGTCTGAGAGGTAACATGATAGTGTCATAGTAGTAGGACTCAAATATCCTTCAAAAAAGGGTATTCTTCTAGATAACATCAAAAAAGAAATAAAACATTGTTGAAAAGATTAAATTCCTCTTTAAAACATTAAATACTTAAAAATACTACAAAACTTCTAATACACAATAACAAAAAGATATCACACTGAGAATTCATTAAGATATTTCTAGTGACAAACTATTACCAATACCAGTAGAAAACTCAGTCAATAGAACAGAACAAGAAATAAATGAGATAGTGAAATTAGCAGATAATGATTTAATGAAGCTATTGTAATTATTTAAAATATCTATAAAGACACAAGAAAGACACATAACAAGGAGAGAAAATATAACAAAGAAATATAAGCATACAAATATATGCATATCTAGAGAGAGAGAAAGAGAAGAATTTTGGAAATAATAATGTATTGGTTTACATTAAAATCCAAACATTACAAAAATCTGTGAACTTGAGGAATAGCAATAAGAATTCCCAAGTTTACAAATAGATGCACAAAACACTGAGAAAAAGTATATTGTTTTGTTAGAATAACATCACATAGTGTATCATATTATGTGTAACTGACATCCAAGAAGAAAAATAGAAGGTAGTGGAGAGACTAAAAGGAATAAAGTCTGAAAAACTTCCAATTAAAATAAAAAGCAAAAACTTCATATATCATTGTATAACAACAAATTTGAAGCAGAATTTTTTACAGTGTGGCTCTAACACTTCCCAGAGGAAGTGGATAGGTTATAACAGCTTGCTGCTCTAGAATTATTCATTTGATAAATTTGTAGTAAAATAGGTTTTGTTTAAAGCCAACATAGAAAAAATATGGTAGAACCTTGATTGTTTAAAAAGTTTCATCTCCTGGAACAAAGAAAAATTTTCAAAGAGGGAAGAGGTGCATTAAGACAAAGGACAAAGATTTCACAGAGTATTTTTCTCCTTTTGAGTCAAGAGAAGCCATGAATTCCTGGGGCCAGCATCCATATCTTTCTTTTAGATGAATAGGTTCCTTATAAACTGAGGAGAGCAAAATGTATTACAGATGGATTTCTTTAGAAGTTAAGTGCCAATAGACAAGGTACTAGAAGTGGAGAAATAGATTGGAGAAAGAGAAGGGAAGGGAGAAGAAGGTAGTTTTTAATAAAATAATCCATGTTTCTGAGTAAACACTTTTCCTAAAGAAATGCCACCACAAATTGTTCTTTGCAGGATAACTCAAAGCAAATCACAAGAAAACAAACCATAAACAAATTGTGAAAATCTAATGATAGTGATAAACAAGAGCAACGAAGTTTAAAACATACAAAGAAGCAAATATACTGACAATATATTTTTCAACAGAAGGTATACAGGCCTCCAGATTTCCATGCAAAAATATTTTGTAGACAAAGGAGAACTCAGAAAGTTCACTTCCATATGATCTGCACTAAAAGAAATGTAAAGGTAGTTCTCAATGCAGAAAGAAGATATACCAGAAGATAAGGTATAACCAAGAGAAGCAATGAATGGTGTAAATAGTGGGAAATATAAAAACTTATTTTTTTTAATAAACATAAATGTCAAAGATAATTAATTGCTTAAATAAAATTATAATTATTTAAAGATGGAAATTTAAATGTATCATGATATCAAAAATTGATAGAAAAAATGAAATATTTTGTTGGGAGGTAATTAAAAAATGTATAATGTTGCATATTATATATGAAATAAAATTGTTGATTCAGGTTACATTTGGCAAACTATAGTAATTGATCTAAAACTTAGATAAGGATTAGCTAATAAGTCAAAGAAGAAAAAATTAAATATTCAATCAATACTCAGTTCAAGTGAGGTGAGAAGTCAAAAGGAAATCTTGGAATTATTTTGAATTGTATGAAAATAAACATACAAGAGATCCACATTTTTAGGATACTATTAAACCATGACTTAAGGGGACATCTACAGCACTAGATGCCTGCATTAACAAGGCAGAAAAGCCTCATATGGGGATACTATGAAAGAAGAGTAAATTAAATTAAATGTAAGGAGAAAGAAGGAAATGAAGATCAGTGTAGAAGATAGAGACTTAGCAAAGCAGTGTATAAAATCATTGAAAGCAAAAGGTGTTTCTTCAAGACCAAGGAAATCCATTATATTCTAGCCACATCAATCAGAAGAAAAGACACAAATTTCCAATAACAGGAATAAGCAAATTTAAATCATTGCAGATTCTGCTACTAAAAAGAACCTCAAGCAAAGAGTTAGAGATACAAAAAGGCAGAGGAAAAGAATAAAAAAGTAAAGAATGGAGATTAGAAATAATAAATAGATAACAAATACATAAATGATTATAGAGAATTATTATAGACATATACAAATTATTATGTATAATACAAATCACCTAAATATTTTAAGTAAAAGTCAACAAATGAAAGATAAAATAAAAGAATCAGAACTAAATGTATGCTATCTGCAAAGCCATTTAAATATACAAGTAGTTTAAAATAAAAGAATGAAATAAGATATGTAATGCCTTAATCAGTTAGAGTGGCAATACTCACAGACAACAAAGTAGACTTCAGACTGCATATATTATCAAGGTTATAAGAAATTTTTAATTGTAATAAAAGGGTCAATTAACCCAGAAGACATTACAATCCTAAATGGATTACTCCCATAGCATCTATTAAAATTGCTAAAGAAAAAGCTTATAGAATATTTTTTTAAATTTTTATTTATTTTTTTTATTTTTATTTTTTCCCATTTTTTATTGGTTGTTCAAAACATTACAAAGCTCTTGACATATCATATTTCATATATTAGATTCAAGTGGGTTATGAACTCCCATTTTTACCCCAAATACAGATTGCAGAATCACATCGGTTACACATCCACATTTTTACATAATGCCATATTAGTAACTGTTGTATTCTGCTACCTTTCCTATCCTCTACTATCTCCCCTCCCCTCCCCCCATCTTCTCTCTCTACCCCATCTACTGTAATTCATTTCTCTCCTTGTTTTTTTTTCCCATTCCCCTCACAACCTCTTATATGTAATTTTGTGTAACAATGAGGGTCTCCTTCCATTTCCATGCAATTTCCCTTTTCTCTCCCTTTCCCTCCCACCTTATGTCTCTGTTTAATGTTAATCTTTTCCTCCTGCTCTTCCTCCCTGCTCTGTTCTTAGTTGCTCTCATTATATCAAAGAAGACATTTGGTATTTGTTTTTTAGGGATTGGCTAGCTTCACTTAGCATAATCTGCTCTAATGCCATCCATTTCCCTGCAAATGCCATGATTTTGTCATTTTTTAGTGCGGAGTAATACTCCATTGTGTATAAATGCCACATTTTTTTTTATCCATTCATCTATGGAAGGGCATCTGGTTTGGTTCCACAGTCTAGTTATTGTGAATTGTGCTGCTATGAACATCGATGTAGCAGTATCCCTGTAGTATGCTCTTTTAAGGTCTTTAGGGAATAGTCCGAGAAGGGGAATAGCTGGGTCAAATGGTGGTTCCATTCCCAGCTTTCCCAGGATTCTCCATACTGCTTTCCAAATTGCCACACCAATTTGCAGTCCCACCAACAATGTACAAGAATACCCTTTTCCCCACATCCTCGCCAGCACTTGTTGTTGTTTGACTTCATAATGGCTGCCAATCTTACTGGAGTGAGATGGTATCTTAGGGTGGTTTTGATTTGCATTTCTCTGACTGCTAGAGATGGTGAGCATTTTTTCATGTACTTGTTGATTGATTGTATGTCCTCCTCTGAGAAGTGTCTGTTCAGGTCCTTGGCCCATTTGTTGATTGGGTTATTTGTTATCTTATGGTTTAATTTTTGGAGTTCTTTGTATACTCTGGATATTAGGGCTCTATCTGAAGTGTGAGGAGTACAAATTTGTTCCCAGGATGTAGGCTCCCCTATTTACCTCTCTTATTGTTTCTCTTGCTGAGAAAAAACTTTTTAGTTTAAGTAAGTCCCATTTTTGATTCTAGTTATTAACTTTTGTGCTATGGGTGTCCTATT